>NW_022987705.1:5914934-6514934 GCF_902827165.1 Trematomus bernacchii | reverse complement strand
AGTAGTCCAACCTCGATGTAACAAAGGCATTAATAACCCTTTCCAGGTCCTCAAACTTAGTCGTATTTATAAAAAAAAAAAAAAAAAAAAGCAGGTTTTGACTACGCTGCTGACCTGCTTATCGAATTTAAAAGCGCTATTGAAGGTCACTCCAAGGTTCGTGACAGAGGGGAGGATATTATTTTTGAGGGAGCCCAGAATATCAACCTGGGAGGCTAGAGGTTGGGGTCCAAAAAAGATAACCTCAGTCTTGCTCTCATTGAGGTTGAGGACATTTTGGCTCAGCCAGGATTTGATCTCTGCTAAGCAGTCCATCAATAGCTGTAATGAGTTAACATTTGAATTGAGTGGCAGATAGATCTGTACATCGTCGGCGTAGCAGTGGAAGGGGATGTTGTGTTTTGTGAGAATTGAACCTAGGGGCAGTATGTACTGTAGAAAAAGGATGGGGCCCAAAATCGAGCCTTGGGGAACCCCACAGGTAAGAGGGGCTATGGCTGAGGAGAAGGCACCTAGCTGCACTGAGAAGCTACGGTCTGTCAGGTAGGACCTGAACCATGCAAGGGCAGAGCCTGTGATGCCAGCGGACTGTTCAAGCCGTGACAACAGGATGCTATGGTCCACAGTGTCGAAGGCAGCTGTCAGGTCTAACAGCACCAAGACAGCTGGGCTACCTGAGTTGGCGGCTAGGAGCAGATAATTAAAAACTCTTAAAAGGGCTGTTTCAGTGCTGTGCATGGGTTTGAAGCCAGACTGAAACTTTTCATGGATGCCATGCATGGTTAAAAAAGACTGCAGCTGGGCGTAGACTACTCGCTCCAGGGCTTTTGATAAAAAAGGTAGCTGGGAGATGGGCCTAAAATTTGCGAGAATGGAAGGGTCGAGATTTTTCTTTTTAAGTAGTGGCTTAACCACGGCATGTTTGAAGGCAGCTGGGACACATCCTGAGCTAAGAGAGGTATTTATAAGTAATAAAATACTTGCTCCAACTGATCCTAAAACATCTCTGAGAAGGCGAGAGGGAATGCTGTCTGAGGTGCAGTTTGTCGGCCGCAGGTGCTTGACTACATCCGAGAGAGAAGAGAGGGATACAGGCTCAAAGTGGTCGAGGACAGCAGGGCACAGAAAAGGAGCAGGATCTGGGGTAGCACTAGTGTGGGCTAGCCTAAGAGCAGATACTTTTTCAATAAAAAATGTAAGAAACTTATCACAGAGAGTAGTCGATGGCACAATTGGAGGAACATCACAGGGATTAAACACATGCTAAACACGCATACCATTGATACTTATAATCATAACATCTTTGATCCTTATCTTCTGACATTCTCTGGTCTCCAGTTGAAGAAAAAGAGACTCAAGGAGAAGATTGTGGCGGATGTTGGTGCTATTGTGCAGTTCCTGCTGGATGAGAGAGACTCCCTGCTTGAGAGCCTGGATGCTGAGGAAGTGGCCACCATGGCCGTCATCGACGAGAACCTGAAGATCGTGGAGACAGAGGTGGCGTCTGTAGACAAAGCTATAGCTGAAATCCACGGTCACATCGGTGGGAAAACTAGCTTTGAGGTCAGTCTAACACGCCTGCTCTCTGATGCCTCTGCTTGAGCATTATTGTAAGGATATATTTGTCATAGATGTATAGTAACAGTTGGTATGTAATAAGAAGCAATGGCTGAAATAAACCTAAAAACCACCACCAATTGTACATAAGTGAAGTGTGTGTGCTTGTGTTTAATATTAATTGAAATATTACTTTTTGTTCTTCCAACAGAGCCTTGCTGAGACACACAATGAGTAAGTAGCTTACAGTTTTGTATTTTATATGAACCTTATACAAACTGTTTATTTATTTATTGAGCAAAAATGAACCTTTTATACTTGTGTTTTTCTCCTACAGAGTCATCCATTGCAAGCCGTTCAAATCCCTCGACACCGTTAATTGTGCGACTGAGTTCACAGACTTCTCCGGGCCCTTCCAGCTCATCATGTGGAAGAAGATGATGCACGTGCTGCATACTAGTGAGTTTACCACACCATGCATGTTTGACATCTTATTACCCTAAGACAACTTTTGCTTCCTTGGACATAAATGTCAAATTGGATTCCTTAACTTGTATTTTTTCAACTGTACTGCCTTCTTCACCCCGCTCTATGATCAAGGTGACCTAACTTTCCCCTCTCTTTCTGTGTAGTACCTCAGAACCTCACCTTGGACCCCGACACGGCTCACCTAAACCTGCTGATCTCAGACTTTGACACCAAAGTAGAGGAGGGCCATATTCGTAACCAGGAGCCCGACCTGCCGGCCCGCTTCACTCGCTTCTGTGGAGTCCTCGCCACGGCCCAGTACGCCAGCGGCCAGCACTACTGGGAGGTGGACGTGAAGGACAAAGGCGTGTGGTACCTGGGAGTCACCACTGAGGGCAGCAACAGGAAGGGCTTCGTCAGCCTCACCCCCTCCTCGGGGTACTGGAGCCTGTGTCTGCAGGACCGACTGTACGCCAACGGAGAGGACGGGCGAATCCCCGTGGCCGACTACTGGAACTCTCCTCGGGTCGGCGTGTACCTGGACTACGACAACGGGCGCCTCAGTTTCTATGACGCCGTCACAATGAAGAGACTGTTCATGTTTGATACCTGCTTTGAAGAGCCTGTCTATCCCTTCTTCAGCCCGGGGAAGAATGACCCCGGCAGCAGGCTGCAGATATGCCACTATTACTGAGAGATCTGAAAAGAGTCATGAAATCTAATTATCTACTGGTAAAATCGTACGCCATGGTTTTCAGATTTGCTGTTAATATGGTTTCTTCTCACAGTCTTGGATGGAGTGACAGGTGGATGTTGACCCTGTGTCTGTGTGATGTGCACATGTTTCCTGTTGGTCTTACTGGAGTTAGAACATGAGTTACCAGGTGTCTCATCACACTTTGGTTGATGTGAAGTGCTTACATTTTCTCATAAGGCAATTTGAAAATGTTAGATGTGGTTTATTTTAACCCCGGCACACACTGTAGGCTTCAACCCCTGGTGACTGGCTGCAGTCTGAGAGCTGCTTTGTTGTGTATATCACTGGTTGCAGTCATGCAGATGACTCAGATGTCAACGACTATGCCATACAATTACTGTACATTAACTTGTGTTGGCAAAAAATGTTGGCAGACGGGGTCAGTGGCCTTGGGTAAAACTTCATCAAGTATCACATTGATAGTTGATAGATTCATTATATAACAGTCAGTTCCATGCTCATAGTTATCAGAATTACTTGATTGAATTTGGCCAGATTGTACTTCCAGGAGAGAGTTGTTCAGGTTGTTTTGTCAACAGATCATTTTATCATCGTTTTTAAATCCCCTTATTGTATCTGTTTTTTATTCTGTATATTGCTTACCGTTTTGGAAGTTCCAAACTCCTCTGTATGTTACTCTGAAGCACATTTGTTTGTTGAGCAGTGATGCAGAAGGCATGAATCCGTGCCATTGTGCTTCGTTATAGCTATCATACAAATTTGAGAAAATGTCATCAGTCTGCTGGAAAATTAGCAGGTATATGACAAAGCAAACCATTTTGAAAAATGTAAACAATGAATTAAGATTAACAGCCATATCCTAAAATCAGTTGCTTAACTGGAGAGACTTTAGACCTTCTAACCAGCCAAGTGCCTGGTGGACTTGACTAAAATGTAAATTTACAATGTGCTGAATTACGTTTTTATAACTTGTTCAGTTTGCTTTTTACAAATTACCCTAGCATTGCCTTAATGATAGTTATTTTAAAATATTCCTGCTTGAGATTATAAATAGATAGTTGTTGAGATGGTGCTGATTGGTTTGAACTCCTGAACTTTTTCAACCAGTTTTCTATTTTTCTTTATTGAATGTAATATGTGTAACTATACAATCTTTTTCCTTCCTTAAACTTATGTTTTTAACATTCTTCTTTTAGATAGTTTTATTTTTGCTTGTGCAGTTATGGACCTACAAGCGACATGTCTTAAATTGTTTTTTTTGTAACGGACATTCACAATATTTATTATTCAGTTTATTAGATGTTTAAGATTTTCACTTGATGACTGCACAACTTTGTGCTCTTAAACTCTGAATATTTACTGATAAACATTGTGTCCAAGATAGTATACCTCATTTATACATACTTTTAGTTTCTCAAGGTTCAAGAGTTCTGAGTTTCATACCTGTAATAAGTTTAGCAGTGTTTGGGCTGTTTCTTTAAGTGTGACTTTAAAAATAAAATCTTGTAGTCCCTGTTTGTGGCCCTTTCACCTGCTTTAAATGTGCTACGTGTTTCTTAGACTGAACAATAACATTAAAAGAAGAAAAATTAAAGTTTTATTTTTCAAGAGTGTTATTAACTTTCCTCTGGTAATGTAAACCAAAACGAATTTTATTTAGGGATACATTTAAATGTATTTCGGACCTATGATTTCTAGATGCTGTCAGCCAGGTTTGTGTCATTCCATCGTTTTTAGATGTGGAAATTGACCTATTCAAAACTCTCAATGTTATCTTGAGAAAGTTCTTTTTTTTTTTCACTTTGCTACTCAAACGCAGTTAGTGTCTGCACTGCATAAGTTACTTGAGGGCTTTTTTTTTTTGTCCCATTCTGCAGCGTACTCTTTGCACTGAACAGGTTCATGCCTGCCTAGTGTAAGAGTTTTTTGCTATTTTGGTCCGACATTCTCATTAAACCTTTTGAGACGGTTTGGTGTTTCTTCAGTTTTCATACTGCCAGAACATTTAAGGAGGAGGTGAGAAAACGGTTCCCTCCCCCGCCGGCTCTGGTTATTTTTGCCGTTATTTTCGTAGAGATATGGTATCAACGAAGGGCTGGTTTTATAAATAGTTGCCCAGATCTTCCTAACAGAGGACGGTTAATGATCATTATGAGCACAAATTGTAATGGCTGCTTGTGTGACCTCTTATGTATTATTATATGTAACAGTTTCACAGCGGAGAACAGTGGTATTAAACCAAAGTTCCTGTCACGATGGGACTTCAACCCTTAACGAGACATCTGACTTCACTTATTTTGGTAAGAAAATGCATGAATATATTGGTTTCTGATAAAGTAAACAAGCATATGCCTTTATACCCATTTTAAGAATAAAAAACATGTACAGAAAAGGCATTAGTTTACTGAAGTCTTGTTGTGAAAACAAAATGTGCACAATATTTCATAGCGTATGACTTTAATATTTACAATTATACCTTTGCCATGATAAAAGTGATTACTACTTGTAAGATTGGCCTCTTGCAGTATACAGTAGGCCACACAATATGGTTTGTGTACTGTTTTGTTTACACAGTATGTGCTTCCTTTATTTCACTCAGACATGTGCAGTTACAGGTAAAACAAGGACACAAATAAAACCATAGGAACACACGCCATGTTTATGAATAAGGAAAGTCAAAAAGATCAGAAATAACATAGTTTTCCAGGAAAGGAGAAATGCAGATGGAAAGACTGGATTACAGATCAAATAGTTTATTCATACAATACAGGTAAAAACGTTCTGGTTTTAGCTTCGTTGTGTTTCTCAAGGAGATGCACAGAACACCTTTAAAACACTGAACAACCAAGAAAATGAATACTGGAAAAATCCATGATAAAGGTGCTTGTCAGCTACAACAAGAATGTGATTGTAATATACAGTACACTTTCTGATTATGTTTAATGATAACTATACACAGGCATATAATACTCTTGCAAACGATATAACTCTTATAATATTTGTACTTGTGCAATGTTCAACAACTTACAACAAAACGTTTTGGCCGAAGGAAAAGTTCCTGTAGTTCAGGATGTGAGCTCTGGGAAGAGGCAAAACAGCTTTCAGTGCTACAAGTCACAAGGCCTATGTACGAAAATGTTTGGCAAAGAGGATACAGTTCAAATGCACCAATTAGAAAAATAATTTGTAGAACAAATTATGTAGAAAAGAAAAGAAAAATAAATTAAGTATTTAGAAGAAAAAACATAGAGTGAGTATACAAGTTGTTCTATTAGTGTTTGCAAGCCATTCAGCTGGCTCCTACATGGCATGACCTTCAATTGTATATAAGTATAATGCTCCAGTGTAAGTGCTGTAATAAGTTGGTTAAATAGTGAAATAACATGGACACCCAATCCATATGTACACTTAAATATGCATACCGTATATATACACAACTACATTAGGTTGTAGATATGGAAACGGAACCATTGTATGAAGTTTGTTTTGGTTAATAGAAGAACAAAAGTAGTCAGATTTTGTGTTCAAAAACCTTGTTCTATCAACTGTTGTGCTTCTTGCTGCTCGTCTTTGGGTACCAAAACACATGTGCACATAAGTCAACTCATCTTACGCCATAAAAGAAAACAATAGTCTAAATTCAGGAGAAAAATAAGAAACAACTCTTTATACACATTACTGTCTTCGTGTGTTCTGTTGTGTTTGCTGATGAGAATTGAAGGCAGTGACAACAGGGTCATATCTTGGAGCACACTGACATGCAACAGTGTTCAAGGAAAGGCCTGAGCATGTTACTAAAAACACAAAGCGTCCTCAGAAAACAGGAAGTACACTCCTGCTTCTGTGTCTCGCCTTGGTTGCTGGTTGCTGAGTGTGTTGCCCAAAAGAAATAGCAGTGCATCACCTACTTCAGACTGGCACACTATCTACTGGTGAGGTCACACATAAAAGAGAAATAAAGCTGCAACGCCTTGTTCCAGAGGTTCATTCCCAGTTGATTTTCCCTAGTGGAATCTGTCAAAAACACTCAAGTAGACCGTGATCAGATAGAAAAATATGGATAATGGGATGTTTTATTCCTCATGCTTGTGAAAATGCATTCATTCTTAAAGGTCCCGTATTATACTCTTTGTGAACAATATATTATAGGTCTCAGATATATACAAAACATGTCTCTGAAGTATTTGGCTTGAAATACGAAACAGATATTGCCAAATACCTCTCTTGTTTCAGCCCTGTTCCAAAAGTGCTGATTTGGTGTCTGTAGCTTTAAATGCTAATGAGCTGCTGCTGGCCACGCCCCTCTGAGAGATGATTGGTTTAAAAAGAACACAATGGTGCTCTAGGAAAAGATTCAGGTGATAAAGTGGGGGGGTGTTACCTTGGTTTGTTATTGGCTACTGATTGCACAACCCCAAAAAACATTGTGACATCACAAAGTAGCCAAAATCTGATCAGCTCATTTTCATAAATCAGAACAGAAGAGAGAGAATCTTTTTCCTGAAACTTTCCGAATCACTTAAGACAGAGAGGAAACATATTTATGTATAAAAGACATAAAAAAGTAGATTTTGCATAATAGGTGACCTTTAAAACTTTATTTTCATCAGGGTAGCCTATTTTTTACAAAGGGAACTCATTTCATTTTTGGGGACTAATAGCTTATTTCGTTTTAGTGTTTTTGGTTGTTTTTCACGTAAACATCTTTCTCAGATTGCTTTGAAACTTGGAAATGTGATGGTATATATACTGTAAGTGTGCAGAGACTAAATGAAAAGGTAATGAATTTCTGGAACCTGGGACCAGTGTAGAGTGCAGGCCCGTTGCAGCTCCATGTCCCCGAGCAGTATGCACTGTTAACTTAGCAGGGGTCCGGTCTGGAGGTCTTCCCTCAGCCTACTGCAAATATCTGTAAACCTTAAAGCAGTGGTTTCCAGAGTCGGCCACAGCCACATGTCCATCTGAGGTGAGAGCGAGGCCCTGGGGCCCGTACAGAGGGTCTGCTGAGGTGTTGATGTAAGACAAGAAGGAGCCTGCACTGTCAAACACCTGGAATCAAAAACATAAAGGTACGTTTTCAGTGTTCATATCATAACGATCCATAGCATGAGCGACTGTAGTTTGCTGTACTGATGTCCTTATTGCTATAGTGTACTTTAATTGTTAAGTGTTTCCTGTTGTTAATAATTTAATGTTAATGTTTTCTTTGTAACTACTATATTTCTCATTACTGATAAACAATGCTATATTAAAGAAAACGTTCAAAGTTGTGAGGTTTATAGAATATTGCCTGTTTCACCTGTATTCTGCTGTTGCCCCAGTCAGCCACAATGATGTTTCCATTCGCGTCCGCGGCCACTCCAGTGGGAGCATTGAACTGACCGTTGCCTTCACCATGAGAGCCAAATTTAAACAAGAACTCTCCATCTGCATTGTACACCTGGGACAGGAAGTCAGTGAATTGAAACACTTTGTCCACCTCTTTGATGCACATATTCAATGTGAATTACGGACTGAGCATGTCTTACCTTCACAGAGTGATTGTGGAAATCAGTTACGATGATTTCATTCTTGTTGTTCACTGCAACAAAGTGCGGACCTATAGGGAGAGAGAGACGAGTTAATGTGAAGTTCACTCTACTTGTAACAGAATCACATTCCCGTACTTATCACCATTCTCTTGACTGTTAGTTGGTCGTTTGAACCACAATTTCAGCTCTAATTAACTTAGTTTGATCACATGGTTAGCTGTACTGATTTGCGATTGGCATACTTTTCATGCATTAGATGCTTTACGCGAGTTGTTTCATAATTTTCAGAATGTCAAAACAGTCAAATTAGATTATTGGGAAAGGCACAAGACTTTGAGATTTACCATCAACATTCCTGGGTAGCTACTGTATATAAAGTGAAATCTATTGCCTATTAGATTCCTAATAAAAAGTTCTGTAGCTCCCAACACTGATTATCTTAACAGGAAACATCATTTAGTTTCATGGGACAGGGCAGTACAAATCCTTCACACTAATCTCTTCCTATTCATGTAGGCTAAAAACAATGCACATGACAATATGGTCAATATTGTAATAGTAGGTGATTATTACAATAGCATGTAATTGCATATCTTATTCTTATTGTACAGGCAAAGCTTGGATTTGTCAAGAATCTGAGTTGTCAGGAGGGCAGACACATGATCAGGGATCGGGTTAGACAGAGGGCACCGCACTGTGGTGGGATTAAGGTTGCAGCAAGGCCACACTTAGTACTTACTGAACACTGAGCCAGATTTATTAAAGTATGGGCCAAGTTTTTCTAGATTGAAAAACAGGAGGAAGAAAACAGAAAGAAAGGAAAATAGGTAGTCAGAGATAAATGATAACAGAGAAGAAAAAGGAGTAGTTTGATCCGCACAGACGCAGTTTGTGGGGGGAGCGGGGGGGGCCGCTGCGTCACCTGGGGCTTTACCTAGAAGTATACAGTCTTACATGTTCAAACAGAATGTTACATGGGATGCAATGGTCTGTATTCAGACATAAAAAGTGGAAAATATCGTGGCAGTAACTGACGGTAAAGGTGTCAACAAAACCTTGTTGAGTGTTCAATTATTACTTATGAGAGATGAACTTAAAAAGCAGGCAGACACTCTTGCATCATTGACAGATCTCTTCATTGAAATAGAGAACATTGATTGATAGCACTTCTTCATTAGTTGCATATTGAGGCCTTGGTCTCACCTGCAAACTGTCTGTCTGACGTCCCCCTGCCTCCAAACTTAGTCACCAACTTCCCATTGGATTGAAAGATAAAGACACAGCATGCCTTGTTGTCCACAGTGATGATGTGTCCATTCTTGTCCACGGCGACACCCTTAGGACCCATGAGCCGGCCTGCACCAATCTTATTCTGTCAGGGAGAGAGACAAAGAGGTCATATGTCAATGTTATAACCTTTTCTTCCAAGGCTATTGTTTGAGCACATTACTCATTTGACTTCAGGACTGTCTAGCTTGAGATCTGACCTTAAATTTGCCATCAGACGAGAAGATGCTGACCCATCGATTGTCATAGTCGGCCACCACAATGTCACCGTTCATGTCCACGGTGACGCCTGTCGGCCTCTGCAGTTGTCCCGGAGACCGACCTCTGACCCCAAAGCGCATCTTGAACTGGCCGTCGTTGGAGAATATCTGTAATCAGTTCCATCTTACTGTGAGTCAAATGTGTCATGAACACAGTATAACCATATTTTGTGACCACAAATACATTCATGGTTGCACTTACATGCACTTTCCTCTGTGTGTCTGTCTCACCTGTATGCACTGGTTGTTGCTGTCGGCAACCACAACTCTGCCGTTACAAGAGGCTGAGATTCCCTGCAGATTTGTGAACTCCCCTTTTTCTCTGCCACGGGAACCTGACGGATAAATAATAAAACACTCAGTTGATGTGCTACTCCATGTTTAAAATGTTGCTTTAATGGCTCATACCAGTGGTTTTGGACTACAATTAGCTGGTGATTTGTGTTTATTTCAGTACAGTTAAAAAAATATCATAAATACTTGTCCTGCTTGAGAAAGATAGTCCATAGTGAGAATGGTTTACCTTCAGCAAGCACAATCTAAAACAAACAGAGTCCACTTTGAAGTAAGCAAAAATATAAGCTTGTGATCTTCTGTCAACCTGCTGTAGCTTGTAGAATAAAAAAAATGTTTTGATGTGACTTCTTCTATCAAGTCACAGCAAGACATTTTACTCTGTAGTCTATTAAAAAGTGAAAACAGAAGCTACCTAGAGGGGAAGTTGTCAATCTCAAACATGATGCAAGCTTTAGAAAGTTTGCTTTGTTAATAAGTGTGATGTCTTCATGGTACTTGGTTTGACGATTCAAGGTTTCAAGGCTTTTATTGTCATGTGTGCATAGCTACAGTGTAGTTGTGACAATGAAAATCTTAGGTCACAGGCTCCTCCAACAGTGCAACTGTCCCTTAGTCTGGTGGTTTTAGAGCTGATGCTGCAGTAACGCCGTGTACACTGCAGTACTGTCTCTCCTGGACTTACCCACTCTGTAGATGAGCTCGTCCTCAATGGGGTTCTCCTTCTTCTTGGTGGTGCTGTACATGCTGGAAGGCCGACGCACTGCTTTCTGCCGTATGTGTCCTCCTGTGCCGCTGGGAGACTTCACCCTTCTCTTCACGTCATCCGGAGATTGAGGCACATCTGAGGGCTTGATCGCTCGCAGGCGGAAAGGGCTGCCACGCAACGGCTGGCCGTACAGCAACAGAGAGAAAGAGTACTCTCCCTCCACTCGTAATGTGTAGCCCACCTCATATGTCCCATTCTTATTGTCCGCTACGTCTGCCTCTGTAATGCGGCTCCCGTCAGCAGATGTTATCTCTGCTTTTAAAACAGCATTTCCCGTCCGCACCAGCTCTCCATCCTGCAGAGAGAGGATGTTCATTACATGTAACAACAATACGCACATGGCTGCAGCCTATTAAAGCTGCATCTTCTACTGACGGGGATTCTGGGATGCTGCAATGATCTGTTTGGTATTTCAAGCCAAACACTTCAGAGACATGTTTGTATATATCTGAGACCTATTATATATTGATGAAAAACAGTATAATAGGGGACCTTTAACGCTTCTACTGACACTGACACTCTTTTCAAGTTTGTTTGTGGTACTAATAATCATTCTTCAATTGCCTTTGTAACCAAAGCGTCCAGAGAAAATATCAGGAAATTGGAATTAAAATGGAAAACAAAATGAAAGTGTGTGACTAAAGTACATTCGCAAACTGATTAAAGAAAAAGCATAATGTTAATCTGCTAGCAATATCAAGAGTTCACTCCACACATGTAGGAAATGGCAGTTAGGATAAGCGTTAACAACAGTACTTTGTCTTTCGTTGTCACAGTAACCGTGTGGTGCTGCCCGGTGGCTGCGTGGCGGAGGCCCTCTCCCGTGGCGACGGAGGTGTGAGCCACAGCGGCGGTGGTGAGGAGGACACCCAGGTTCTGGATGGAGCGCCGGAGACCTTCAGTTTCCACCTGGAGCAGAAAGCAGAGAGGATCATATTTCCACCACAGACAATATTTTTCACTACAGGTTCCCCTAATGCTAATTCTACTTTTTTACAATAGAAAATACAATGAATTATTATGATATACTTTACCATGAATTTGTTGTATTAAATACTATACTATGACTTTTTTACTTAATTCTTACATTCTAATTACTTTTATGTGACAGACTAAACTTGTTCTGGATGAAGAATGTAGTAGTTCCCCAATACTAGATCCCCAAGAAAGTATAGAATGAATGGAGTAATTAAACAAAAAACTATTTCAATAAGCAAACTCTCACAATCAAAAAGATTAAATCATGAATTGACCATGTTGGATTATCAGTCTGACCACCAGAATAAAAATGCACAGATAAAATAAACCACACATGTAATACCTGACAGTCCAGATGTGCGTTCTGATGTGGTTTCTCTGGGAAATCATGTCTGGCCAGTGCTGTGACCCGCTCACTCATCTGCTTCTGAACTAGCAGCACCTGGCGAGAGACACATCATTTTTATTTGTTATCCAAAACTCTTCTTCATTATATTATGTTCCCATCTGTGGTTGTTAGCTTGCTCACCTCAGTAGCACTCCCATGGCTGAGAGCCTGCTCTGTAAAGCTGCTACTGCTCTGGATGTGGTCCTTCCCTTGGAGGAGAGACGAAAGCTGGGCCTGCAGGACCTGCACTCAGGTGAGAGGAAGTTAAGAAAACAGAAACAATCAAAGAAAGAAATAGTAAAGAACAGCATGCTGAAATATGTTTGCCAGGATTGTAAGACATATGGCAGGTCATGCTTGAATGATAAATGCCTGTGTGTGATCCTGCACTAGACAATGAGCATGCACATTTGCAGGTGCAGTTGTCTGAGTGCATCCATGGTACATGTGAATATGTGAACTATATACCTTCTGTTTAGTGCTGCAGATGTTCTCCAGGTCTGTGATGAGGGCGGTCTTGCGCTGATGCAGCGCCCGTTCCAGCTCTTCAAACGTACTGGTGATCTCTGCCACCGCCTCGTTCTTCCTTTCATTCAGCTGGCGGGAGATCTCACTCACCAGCTCGATGGATGATGTTAGCTGAGGGAGTCTGCAAGATGACATTATGTGAACAGAAATTGTATGAAAAACGAGCTATAAAGCTACAAAAATGGTTCTATAACCAGTTAAGCCCCAAGCCTGTTTTTCAGGTCTGACATTCCCAGAACAAATGACCATATCTTCACTTCTAAAAGGGGTAAATTAATAATCTTTTTTCTCAAAGCAATGATAAACCTGTGAGTTGGATGTAAAAAAGTCAAAATCAATATAGATTTTTTTTTATTTTAAAGTAAATTCAGATTGAACATAGTAAAAAAAATTTAAATTATTGTGTCCGTCCAAAATAAAAACATTACTTACAGTGAAAACCACGCTTGAATGATGGGATAGTAGACTAAAAGCTTTAGGAATCCAAACTATAACATATAATAAGTACCCTGTATCAAGATTGATGCAAAACAAGTGGTATGTGACCTTTTTAGAGAGGTTTAGCAACACACAAAAACACTTCTGGGGTCATTTGGGTGGATTTGCCATATCTCTGGCCCCCCTCGGTCGATTTTGATGATTGACACCTCTTTTGAACCGTTAGAGCCAATAGAATCGAGGGGAAGTTCCTAAATCCACCTACACGTTACCATTGAGGAATGAGAGTGATGCGCACGCAGCTTGCCCAAACCCAAACCCAAACTATGTTACGCTCTGAAAACTGAAAACTGAAAACTAGGTTATAGCCATAAATATGATGATGGACATTGGATTAACCTTCAGCAGCATTTTTATCGTTTTAATGCCATTGAACACAACTTTTGATCAGAAAACAGCAAAGGTAAGACATATTTGCCGTTTTGGCTCCGTAAAGCTACGTGGTGTGTTGTCTGGGTTTGCCTTCGCTGCCCTGAGTTTTGGCTGATATCTTGTTTGTGCAGATCTGATAAGTAATAAAGTATTTCTACCGTGAGTTCTGTGCTAAGTGCGTTATAGGCTTGCTATTACCCTTGTGTTTCGTTTAGCTAATATATTGTAAATATTGTCTGATAGCTGAGTTTCTTCCCGTTAAGTGGGTATGACACATTCATAGTTTGTTAAATGTTAAGAAGCCCTCAGACGTTGTTTCTTGCAAGATGTTGCGTTTTGGTACCGGGGGCATGGGGCTTAACTGGTGGACATGGGCCTTTGCCGCTATAATCATAACATGCTTTTTATCTTTATGGTTTGTTGCACCTATTGTAAGCTGATTTGGATAAAAGCGTCAGCACAATGTGATGTAATGCTTTGACTTCAAGTGTGGTATATTCTGAAAGCTTTATTTAGGTCTCAAGTCCCCACCTGCTCATAATGGTGTCCAGCTGTGTCTTGAGCGCAGCCTTGTGCTGTTCCACGACGTCCCGCAGAGGAACGGTCACGTGTTCCCTGTGCTCCCCCGATGTACAGTCCAGACACATGGCTGTCTCACAGGACTCGCAGTAGAACTCCATCACCTGCAGGGGGAGACAAACTCCTTCACTCTTGCTGGGCTTTGCAGCAGATATGTAGGGACTTTAGTATTTTGTTTCTTTGACAATTGCTAAAAGAAATGATGACTGGGCATCACAAAGTTCTTCCCACCTTTCCCTCATGGTTGGGGCAGCAGAGGGGCTTCCCTGCGGCCGCAGCGTTGACGGACTCCAGGACGCTGCAGGCCTCAGGCCGCGAGCACTCGGGGTCTCTCTGAAGGACCTGGTTGAAAACATTTAAAATGTCATTACGCTGCTTTTAATAGATACAACAGACATTTTCTAATGAACTTAGTCCAGCAGATATGTGACATTTTGAAAATGGCCGCCATTGGCGCCATTGGACAAATATGCGATGGCCCTATATTCAAATATCTTCCTTTAGGGCATGCTCTAACAGTGTGCCAAAGTTCATGTTTTTATCATCAAAAGCACAATTCATTCACATATCTGCTGGACTAACTGTAGTGGGGTGGTTTATTTTCTATTTTATAAATATTTAACAGGGCTTACTTTTTCCTTATTTGGCAGTGGACAATTAAGAGGTGGGGTAATGATTGAACAAATATTGCTGCAGAATTCAATCGAACTGATGACTTTACGGTATATGTTAATGAGAACTAAGATACTTCTTTCTTTGTCCTCAAACCTTGTAGTCAGTTTACTTAATCTTTTCACGACACAAACATACATTGATGTACTTTTTCAGCTCCCTCCATTCAATACACCCATTCCATAGAATCTGAATGCTAACATGAATCCTAACCTCTACATGCACAATGGAAACCTTACATTTAAAACCAACCTTAAAAAGAGCCCCTTGTGAAAAAAGAAAAGAAGAACTGACGATGACCTCAGTCTGCAAAAATGTCCTCCCTCTGCACAAAGAGTGGTACTCCAAAAACAGCGTTACAGGAACACAACCAGAGCCTCCCCCCATTCCTTTGAGTATCTTTCATTATTTGTAATTAATCCTTGCTTTGTTGTTAACCTCATAATTAATCTGCGTTCTGTCATTTGATCCCTGTGACACACTTGACCTTTCTGTTTGGCTAATACATTTGTGTTTGACTAGAGCTAATAAAAGGGATTAAGATTCAAACCTCCATGAGATTTGTGATGAAGAAGTTGTTTTGTAGAGCAGAAACCCCTTTCTCCGGCAGAATGGACGTCTGTCGACACACTGGACACGAGAGTGTGAGGGACTCTGGGGGAATGTAGTTCTGAAGACAACTGGAGGAGGTAAACAAATACAGAAAAAATGATTAAAATATCTATCAAAGCAATTACTTTTTCTTGTTTTATTGTATAATTCAAATTTCTATTCTATTAATCAATTTAAAGCAGAGAGAGAAGATACTAGCAAGAGAGAGCTTATCACAGTCATTGAGAGATAGTGCCTAAATAGTGCTGCTGTCACAACAAATAGGAGGAAAGTGGGATTTCGTGTCAATCTACACAACCCAGATCCTTGGAGAACACACTTCCTCTTTGAGAAAGTGGATCTTTAGTGGAAATCAATGTGTCTAACAGAAACACAAAGAGTAGATAAGATGTTTGTTTGTTTATGCCTCTGCATGTCTGTCTGTGTGCATGTGTTTTGGACTCCGGCCTCATGCTGTGATCAGTCTCACATTTATCCATTTATCAATTGCCCTTTGGAGGCAATCCATTCAACATTAGACAACCTTCAAGGCAGAATGAAAGCGACAGTCAGCAAAGTTGAGCCGCAGTATGCAAACCGCTGGACCGCACTCTTGGCCTTGACTCAGCCCGATAGCCAACCCAGAATGAGATGTATGGTTGTTTCTCTAAACTTCTGTCATCACTATTTGTGATTGACGCAGGACGTAACCTGAGGTCGGTGACTCTGTTGTTGAACACAAGGATGCCGGGCAGCTTCTCTGTTTGCATGCTAACATTTTGTTTACTTTTTGAGCCCAGTGTGACCTGATTAACTGGGCCTTGGTAAACTGCAGCAGTGTTTAGCTTGATAACAACGGTGAGCTTTAACAAAAGTCTATATCTACAGTTTCATTCCACAGGCCATACAACTGTTAAACACCTGCACTTTTGAAAGAACATCCATAACATTCATCTGTTTGCAACTTACAAATTATTTATCTAATATATCATATTCCAAAAAATGTCATCCAATTCAAGTTAATTTTTTCCCAAAATGTTGGCCCTAAAAATGATCAACACCATATTTGTATCCATATAAAACGATATTATTTACTGAATTTAGGCAGCTAATCAAATTCAATTGTGAATAACTTGCTAACCACTACACATATCCTAAAATCCTGCAATCCAGAGTACAAGTTGCCACACACCCCTATTGTAGAAAGACTTAATTTATATTGGCATCATCTAAAACAGTTGCACAATCCATGCCAAACTCATGACCCTGATCTCTGAATATAAGCACAGGACTAGGATAATCGCAAAAGAGTAAAAGGAAGCAGAATTAAAAGCGATGCAATAGCCGTGGCCCAGCATGGGATCAACCCACCCAGTATTAAAACATCTGTCTGGCAACATCATCTATAGCCCCAGACATAAATCTGTTCACCTCAGCAGGGATCCAGATCACATGCCATCCAGTTAAACCGGGGATTTAACTTGCCCTCGGGTGGGCAAAGGCCCCTCACACTGCCTGTAAAAAGGATTTATACTGTACTCTGTGTGGCTATTCAAAACTGTTCCATAAATATTGGTTTGATCAAAGGTTTGGAAGTAAACCAGTTTGAAACATAATGTCCTCTGTACCTAACAACATGCCCTCCTCTTCATTCTCCATGTTCCCACCCTGTCCCACAACAAGCTTTTCAAAAGCCTCCTCTGCTTTGCCAGGCACGAAAAAGGCCCCAGTAAGTATTGCTGGAGGGGGTGTCATCTTTCTAAGAAACTGTAGATTGAGGAATTGTTATTGTGTCTCCCAACAATGAGCCTTTTCTCAGACTTTGACGGTCCCTGATGCTGAGGAATGCACTTATCCCAGCTAGAGTCGGGGAGGAGAAGTGCTGTGAGCTGTTTAATTGTGGCCAGGGATTTGCAGAAGATGAGGTCCCGCTATTTGGAGACATGTAAGTATGACAAGAATTCTTCAATAAAAGGATGGGAGGATAATTACTGGAAGGGACATAGCAAGAGTGGTGTATCAACTTCTTTGCAAGGCCAGAAAAAGTTATATGTAGCAGATGGTGTGAGCAGAGACTGGGGTTTGTGGGAAATTAGGACTTCATTCATCGTTGAAACAGAGCACAAATGTTAGTTACCTTTCACAGAAGGTGTGCAGACAGGGCAGCACCTTGGGGTTGTGGTAGTGATCCAGACAGATGCTGCAGACCAGAAACTGTTTGTCTATCTGACGCACCACAGGGCTGGTGCTCCCCGCCTCACGCTTTGCCATAGGAGAGGACATTTGAAGCCACGGACAACGACAGCGGTTAACCTGCAGAGAAACAAAGATGAAAGCATTAATATCAGGGCTGCTAATGCTCTGTAAACTGACCACAGGAGGTACCAGGAACCAAAGTTAACAAAGCTGCTTGATTTAGAACAACAACTCATCCATTGTTATTGTGTTTTTTCTAGGTTAATACCACAAAAGCTAGCGGAAAGAGACCTCTGTGAAATAGAAGTAATCAGTAAACAGACTGAAACTGATGTAGAGAAACCAGTATGGCCCTGTGCCTGGCTTTTGATGAACATCTTGGATAACGCCAAAACAATCAAATAAACCAGACAACAAGTGCAGACTGTGGTTCAGAAGGGGCCTTCTATTATAATCAAGCTTTACTGGCCACACATGCTACCCAAACTGAACACACCTGTTGTGATATTACACACACACATACACAAGGGAAAACTGAATGTGCAGAGTAGCGTCTATGTTTTTCTATTTGTGTCTGTCTGTCTATATTTACAAGTTGCGAGTGAGTTCTCACTCTGCTAAACTCTCTCCATCTAACCATATGCTTTTATAACATTCAAAAGGAAATGTGAACAGAGCACCATTTTACATCTATAGTCTTTGATTAAGAGTTTGCTGTATAAGTGAAACTTTAAAGTGCTGTATGTTTAAAAATGACTGATACTTTCTGTATTTAATGATCTGTCAATCGTTATAATCCTGCATTTAAATGTGTTGGCTAGGCACCATTTAGCTTCAATTTAAAAAAGGGATAACGTTGCCTTTTAACACAGTTTAATTCTGTCAGGGTTAGAAATTGCTTTATAATTTATGTGCAAAGGATGTCATGTTTGCACTCATTTGAATAACTCATGGAAAAAAATGATGCCACACTTAAACAAACACTCTGAATATAAAGCCATGTATACATGTAGCTGACAATATAAGATAGATCAGAGCTCTGTGAGGAAGCCCCATGCCTTACACAATCACATCTATAATAGAAATACAGCTTGAATTGTTGATATTCTGCCTGGCAACACAAACACAGTGTTAACTCCAACTTGACCCACTTTCACATTTATCAGTGCGAGCATAAACACATTAATTACAGTGGTGCGTTAAAAATGCTTCTGCAGCATGTTCTCAAAGCTATGCACAACATGTGCAAATTATGTTGGAAGATCAAGTGTTATCTATTGGAGAAATGTCCTAAAACATAAAATATACACATGCAATGAAAAGAGACCATAACATATTTTAGTTGGAAAACAGTGTGATTTGACTTTTGGTCTAAAATTGCCACCTTTGAGGAATTCTGTGCATACCATTTCTATTTTTGTGTTGCTAACCTGCTTCAGCAATGAAGTCGAGTCACATTTTCTCAGTAGGTGAACACGTTAATTATTAATACATCAGACACAGTGTCTCAGCACGTCTCAGAAAAAACAAACATTCCTGGCCTTAAGATGTACAGTATTTGAGGACATTACACACTCATTGATGAGGACAGACACAACGCACACAAAAAAAACCACACTGACAATCATCATCCCCCCACCACACCCGCACATCTGTCACTGCTGGATACAGCTCCCAATCCCTGCCATTTTACACATGTCAGTTGTTGCCCACTGCCCACAAACACAGAGGATCCACTGACACACAGACTGTGAGGATAAAAGGTAACTTCTTAAGCTGTCAACCATAAGAGTGACATGTCACATTCACACTTTGGTAAGGGATTGGCAGGGCGTCTAACATAAATGATTACAGGTAAGTAGCTTATGCTTTGTCTGAATCTAAACATGCATTGTTCTCTATAAGCCCTGCACTCTAAACTGGCATTTTGTGATTATCCAGTTGTCACTGTTCGATACTGATGAAAAGAAGGTTAAATGTCTCTCAAAAGAACGCAGAAATAATTAGGGATAAGCCACAGGATGTACCGTACTTGAGTGCTGTTCCCTGTGATTCTCTTTCTCTGCTAGAACACACTGATACTAATATCATAATGACGACTTTCTAAATTTAGACATGTGTATAAGTGGGTAGGCAAAGAAGCAATGACGATGAAACTAAAATAATACTGCGGCTCTTAGGACTGCTGGATACTGTAGCAAAGTTGCTGGTACTTATTTATTTACTGTTGGGTGTATTTTAAAACATCTTTTTATAGGATGGACCAAAGCAAAGAAGAATCTGGAGTCCAATAAATCCCGATGAGGAATTCTGTCTCGAAAACATTTGGATAAATAAAAGTAGCTCAAATGCTAAAACCATCTGTTTTGAATCACTCACTTGCTCTTGTATGTTCCCACTTTACTTTAAGTTGAGGGAAAAAGTTCAACATGCACATAGTGGTCATGCTTTCGAGCAGATGAGTGGATGCTCATATGTTTATACTTATATGCATTCAACAGACTGTGTTTTGGTCCCAACTTGGCCACTTAAACGTCTAAGTAGGCCACGATGCTTCGATTTGATGCTCTAAAGTAACCATGACCATTTAAGTGACAGCTTGGGAAGTTCAAAAAGTGAGTGAAGACATGCAAATTTAAGGCGCTGAAGTTAGAGGCAGCAGAGTGGGATCAAGCCAAGCCCAGGCAGGAAGCAAAAATGATGCATGAGAGGACATATCCTGCAGAGGACTGTCAACTAATGCCATCAATATGAAATGTGTTATATTTCTCTGGGCCATTTTATACACAGTAATAACAGCACATGTTGCTGGTGACCCTCACTAATTCCTCAATCTTTCAGGATTACAGTTTGTGTGACAGATTGGTCGTGTGTATGTTAAAGAGCATGAGGGCAGCATGTTGTGTGACAACAAGCTAACAGCCACAGAGTTAGCACACAATGAGCCCATTCACCAACAGAAGGCTTTACCGAATACAAAAGTAACTGTTTTCTTTGTCCCGTTCAGCGCTCTGCTGTAGCTTTACTGTACAATAAGATCCTCATAGCTGTGTGACTGTTATAAAACACATGTGAAAATGAAGAGTAAGACAGGAAATGTAACCTTTCCTTCCCAGTTGAGTATAGGAAAGGGACGCACAGATTCAAAAGAAAAGTAGTAAACACAGCCATTCACTGTCACGCAGCACCAATTAAACTGTATAAACTCTGACAAACACACACTTCTCTCTACTAACAACTGAGCCTAAATTGTAAGTTGCACACATGACTATGAGGAAAACACACAGAGTTGACAAAAAGACTACCTACTGTCAGTAGAGTGCAGTATCAATCTAGAAGGCTCCATGGCAGCTCTGTGTTAACTTGAAAGAATCAGCTCACGCCCTGACTCACACTGACTCCCCCCCCCCCTCCCCCCTCGGTCCTGCTGACCATACTTCCTTTTCCCTTTTCCTTCTGTTGCTTTTCCTCTTCCCACCACCACAACACAAACACACAGACTGAACAAGGCTGAACAGGGATGACAACAGAGGGTGGGACTGTGAATTGAAAGTCCCTCCTCCTGTCAGTGCTGTTTACAAGCATGAACTGACTGGATTCCCTCCTACTCCTGCGCTCCGATTGTCCATGAAACTTAAACTATCAGGGAAGAGAGATTGCATCATAGGCCAACAATGTGTGCTGGTCAGAGGGAGTGAGAGGGAAAGATTGAAACAGACAAGAAAAAGAAAAAAGTCAAGGCTGAAAGGACATGGATCTTACATCCAGAAAGGAATTGCACATACAATCTTAAAGGTAGGGTAGGTAAGTTTGAGAAACCGGCTCGAGATACACTTTTTGTTATAATCCATGGAATGCTCTTAACATCCCGATAGCAATGAATATCTTAAGTGCTTTGACAAAAAATCCATAAAAAAATGTCATCTGTGGAAGCCGTAATACTGTAAAAAGCACGACCAATCATTTTAGCCGGCCCGGCTAAAATAACTGGATGGCCTACCTGCCTGTCAGCCTTCCATCTGTGCACAAACTTATCTCGTGCCCTCATTGGTCATGTGCGCGTTCGTGTGTGTTGGAGGAGGGGCTCTGTAAGGAAGTGGCAGATTTTCTCCGGTTGTGTATTTTCAAATTCTAGCGATCTCGAGCATCTCGAGCCGGTTTCTCAAATGTACCTACCCTACCTTTAACCTGCTGAATATCATCTGTGAAATGTAAACACTCAAAAGGATGATTATTAGGCACGGACGCTGGCTTAGTTCTTGAATGCAGCTTGCTCCTATTAGCGAAAAAGCAGCTGAAGAGTGACGTTCATCTGGCCTCCAGTTACAGTTATGAAGAAACACGTCATTATTTAGCCAGCCAAGTTCACACGTGCAGCCAAACAAAATGTAGAGTTACATAATTCCTGATGTCACCATCAAAATAAATAAAATCCCCCAAAATGAGAGTTTGGAACAGAGGCCTCTCCGCAGATATCAAATTACACATAAAGAGGGATAAGGAAAAGACCCTTAATATGGAAAAGGGGATTATCCTTTTTATTTTAAGGTAAACTATCTTGTCACAGAATGATTTTGCACCCAATCCCTTAAACTACCCGTCCTTTCGAGTGGTCATAGTTTAATCTGGGGAAAGAGATGACGATTCTCTGACAAAAACATCAATTGAAATTAATCTGTGCGGATTTGTTGTGTCCTCTCTCTGCCCTCGCTTCAGGCTCTGCTTCCTCCATGCTCACACACGCACACCTTTCCAAAATCCCATCCTTACACTCACAGGCCAGATGGCCCACATGGTTGTAACAGGAAGTAAAGTATAAAGATGAAAAACCATTCAGAAAATGAAATGTATAGTAATGTGCCACTACTGTTTTACAACTGTTTTATATAAAGCTTAATCAACTTGATAGTAGTGAAAAGATCTGGGGCCTCATTTATAACGCCTTGCGTAGGATTGACGTAGGAAGGTTGCTTACGTAGTACAAAGCACAAAAATAGGTACATACATTTTCCGATTCACAAAACATTGCGTACCGGCGAGGGAAGTGCGTACGGCACTCCCTACGCCTGTTTCCCTTGATAAATCACAATCGACTCGTAACGCCCATATTTGCCTATACATAGTCAAAGAAACGCCCATTCATTCATTCATTTTTGACTGACTGCATGAAGAAGATCGCAGGAAATTACGATAGAACAGCTAAAAAAGACATCTCACACCGTGTCAGATTTTGGTTATTGTGGGGAGGTCGATATAAATCATATTGTTTGGTGGATGCAGTTTGAACCAGAGTAGCAGCATGGAGGTCGGCTCGTCACCAAAATAAATAAATAAGTGGTCCGAAAAAAGTTAATGACAAAAAAAATACACATAACCTTCCTCAGGCAGTGTGTTTGTCCCGGGGACAGGAGACACCCCCTTGATGAGAAACTCTAAGAAATGATGGGGGAATCCCTCCGGAGTGGAGTCATGACGACTGGATCTGAATTATTTTTGTTGTATTTGGTGGTTTGTGTTCCAGCTGTCGATCAGCAACTATATATCCATAATCCACCAGTTAAAGGAAATACAACTAATGGATTGTGTTATATTAGCTGTAGCCTACAATTTACCACATATGGTGTTCTTAGTTTCCATACCTCCTGTGTTTTACGAGCGACTTATCAAGTCTTGGCAAACGGCATAAAACACGATTAAACGTGATAGTATATAAAACCATGCTCGTATCTACAACCTATAGAAATTCAAAACGGCGTCAGTTTAGACGTAATTCTGTCCTCCTGCTTACCGCATCATTTATGAGAAAACATTTCATAACATTAACACAACATATTCGAGGTGGTTTTAAATAGCATATCCGTATTTATTTATTTCTCCAAGTTATGTTTTTGTGTGCACTGAGGAGTCTCAAACAGGCGTTTGTTTAATCATTTAAAGATTGGCTTTAATCAATGTTTGAAAATGAATTCTTCATATTTGATAAATGAGAGGTAACATTTTATTTATGGTATTATTTCCACATATTTCTCTCCATTCTTCCTTCTGCCAACGGTGTCGCAGTTTCTCGTCTCTCCCGTTTGTGTGCTTAGTGCGTACGCATGGGTTAGAGTTTGCGTGGAGGACCGCACATTTTCCCGTCAAGTTAGTATTTTATAAATCGCAAACATTGCGTAGAAACTGGCGTACGCCATTTTTTGAGCGTATATCCCTTTATAAATGAGGCCCCTGATGTTTTCAAAACAAAACAACTCTCACAAACATATTGCCGCTGTATAGAACCATTTATTGGATGTCTTGTATTCATGCTCCACAATAAGTAATTAAGGGTATCCAGCAGAGTCAATCAACCAAATGCAGCACTCCAGCGTGGGCAGCCGTTTGGAAAAGGCTGTTGTCGTCCCTGCAGCGAGCACGACACAGCATTATTACCAGCTGTTTACCCCTGCACTTATTCTGCTGAAATGCAAGTTTTAGGAAAACCAGAGGAAGAGCAACTAACAGTGGCTCCTACAATGAGACTCCTGAATAAAACACACATCTTATAAAAGGAGTACTGAATGCATGAAAAAGAACAGATAATCTGAAAAGGAAAACACAATTGTATGGATTTCTCTCAGAATTTGGCTCCAATTATCCTACCTAAAATGTGTCTCTAAGGCTAAAGGCCATAACATGCTTTGGGAGGAATTTAAGTGAGAGCTAAAAGGAAGAAACAGGCCAATGCATTCTGTGCCTTATGCAATAGCAACAAATAAAAGAAAAACATTCTGCCCTGGAGGAGGAACAGTAACAGTAATGACAGTGTAGTTTTGTGCATCTTCTGTATTCTCACGACAAATAATGTGACTAGAAAGCAGCTGAAAGGGTGAGAGTTAGCTGAAGGGTTAAGGGTGGTGCCTACTAGCTAACAGCCAATAAATCTGTGCTGCACACCTGATGTCTTGTTATTTTTCTTTCTTTAAAGGGGACCTATCATGCAAAATTCACTTTTGTACGTCTTTTATACATAAATATGTGTCCCCGGTGTGTCAGGGAACTCACCAAGTGTCAGAAAACACAACCCTCTCTCTTTTCCTCATTACCCAAATCTCTAAAAACAGGGCTGCAACGGATCTGATACAGATTGTTCTGACGTCAGAAAAGGGGTGCTCCGCCTATATGGGCAACTCTCCACCTATCAGGGGAATGGGGGGTTGGGCCACGGCCACGGCCATTGCCGCTCGAAAGCACTGGAGTACATATGCCAGGCCTGTAAGTGGCGCTGTAGTCTGCCACAAAAGCAGCGAAGAAGACTTCTCACAGAATCAGCCCTTGCAAAAACACGGCTGGAAAAGAGCAAATAGAGCGAAATGAGGCATGGCTAAAATCTGTTTGGTATTTTGAAAAAAAAACTTCACAGACATGTTTTATATAGGTATGGCCCTACAATATATTATTCAAATATAGCATGAAAGGTCCACTTTAAGTTTAGTTTTATGAGCTTCCCTACCTCATGCTCTGTAACATCTTCCTACCTGTCTTTGATGCAATCTAAAACATAAGGATTGGGATGTTTAGAAAAGGTTCACTTTGAAACATGTGGATGACGAGAAAGGGGTAAAGTGCTTAAGAAGAAGAGAGAGGACACAAAGATAATGTGTACACACACACACACACACACACACACACACACACACACACACACACACACACACACACACACACACACACACACACACACACACACACACACACACACACACACACACACACACACACACACACACACACCACACACACACACACACACACACACACACACACACACACACACACACACACACACACACACACACACACCACACACACACACACACACACACACACACACACACACACACACACACACACACACACACACACACACACACACACACACACACACACACACACACACACACACACACACACACAGTCAGCTGTTTCGATCTGAGTCAATAGCCCCCCTTCGCCAAATTCTTCTCCGCTGCTAAAGTTACACATACTGTATAAACACACACACTCTGAGGGTTTGAACCGTTAATTGGTCCTCACAAATATAGCAGTGCAAGAATGCACACCCAGGATAATAGATGGCGTGCATGGACGAGCCTGTGTAACTATCTCTAGTGTGCACGGAAAGCCACCATTCTCCTGCTCAGGCCAGTCTTAAGCCTCCACATACATACTTCTATATATAGAGCTATCAGTTCTCATCCGCTTCACACCACTGGCAGGCACGTGCTCCATAGCTGCACATACACTGAGAAAAGCACAGAGATCCTCAGATGACCGGCATAGTAATACTCAGAAAAACAATATAAATATAAACATTTGCAGCCTTACATAACTGTCTGAAACATGGACTTCATGTATGCTAAGTATTTGTTAGCATCTTAAAGCAGTGACATCATTGCCTTGGGGTTACTGGGTTTTAATGTTGCCAGCACGTGGGATTATAGGCAAACTTTAGAATGGAAAAGCAAGATGAAGTTGATAAATGCAAAAATACATAATAAATGCACAATGTAGGACTATGTAGACATTTAATACCATTCACTAAAATTAAGAAATAAGCTTGTTATTGGCACCTCATAGTAAATCCAGCGTGCATGCATTCACAGATTGATTGATGGGTTGAAAACGAACATGACGCTTCCTTTGGAAAGCTGTGGCAGCTTCCCAGCTGTCTTTGCACAGCAGCCCGCCTCAGGGAAAGCAGGTGTGTGAGCGTAAACTGTGTGCGGAGAGCTCCACTTCCCACAAATAAGCTTTCATTTGAGAGATCAAAATTAAAAGTGTTAAAATCTCAAATAATTCCCTAAAAGGTACAACACTTTACTCTTGTTTACTATATTTCTATTCAGGCACTGAGTCAATGTTTGCACTTGACTTTTGATCTTTTATTGGACATTTTACTTTCCTTCTTATGTTTATATCTTATGTTATCTTTCATTGCACATTCTTACTTCTTATATTATAATACATTATATTTATTAACTTTTTATTCATTCTATGATGGAACAACTTTCACAAATACCAATTTCCCCCTAAGACTATTAAAGTATTTCTCATTCTAATTCTGATGGTCAGACAATTACACCAGCTCTTATATATATATATATATATAGAGACATATAGCCTTGACCTAAACAAAACCTCACAATTTGCCTCACAATAAATAAATAATAATACCTATAATGAACTTTTTGCATCCCTGAATTAAATCACAATAAGCGACTATACTTCAGTTATGAAACCATTCAATTTCCGCTCTTATTACCTCTGTTCTCTCTCAAACAGAGCTTCATCAAGAGATTCTGGAGACTAATAACATCAAGACAGACATTAGAACTGCATCTCAACTAACCAGAGTCTTCACATGGCCATGGGAAAAATACAGGCTCCATCACATGTCTAACGTGCTTGACGCAGAGCACACTCATACTGTCACATACCTCTTGATATCGGACCAAATTTGGTAAAAAAAAGGGGAAATCTCCTATCCATACGCTCTCCTTTGTACTGAATTATGAATTTCAAACTAAATCATTTGACATAGGCACTCATTATTCATGCATCTGTTTTCAGTTGAACATCCATAGAATTTGCATTGGATAGCTACAAGCCTGTTAACGAACACAACAGAAATAAGAAATCCACAGTTTATAATCCACATTTCAAAGTGTACATTTAAATATTTTTCAAGTTAAAAATATTCAAAGGGAATATTACATGAGGCATTTACTCTTCACCCTCTTTTTATCTTGCCGAACCCTTTCCCGCTGAGAGAGTTTTTTCAGTGATAGAGGAGCGTGTGCCACAGGGTGGAGGAACTGATCCTGACATAATTTGTTTCTTTAAATAACTGAGGGAAAAAACGCTGTGAGCTAAACATATATTAACATAAAACAGCTAGTTCAATGTCACATGGCAAAATAAGAACTTAGACATTTAAGATGTTTACAGTGTTTTACTTTTAACAGACTTTGACTGAGTATGTATTTCTCAAGATGCAGGGGGAATTCAGATGCTCGTCATCTGGGTGCTTTTAGAAAAAACTGTGGTTATGTAAGATCCACATATCCGGAACACCAATCAAAACAAAAGAATAAAAGCGCTTTGCCATGGGTGCTTTACTCACATGTCCTTCACATCAAAGAGACAACATGACCAAACATGGTGAAAGATGTCAGAGAAATAAAGATGTGTTTACCATGACGTGGAGTTGGGGATATTCCAACTTCACGCCATGGTGTGGTGGAGGTCTTTTTTTCATGCTGCTCATCATATAAAACCCTGTCCTTGAATCATGCATGTGCATTAGGGCTTTGATTCCTAACAGGGTGGAAATTCATCTACTAAAGGGGATTAGAAATTCCATCATTTGTTCGTCATGCTGATAGGTCAGCAGATTTATGATTCGACCGTTTGCTAACCTCTGCAAATCAACAAGACGAACTAGGGTTGTGGCCTTAAAAACCAAATTCCCTCAAATAACATAAATTCTTCCCAATGAAATGCAATCCACTCGGACAAAAGCCTTAAAATGACCATAGAGTTTAATCACTTTGATGCCATCTTGACACAAACTAGACCTCAAATGAAGGATTGAATTGTGCTGCTTCTGTCTAAAAAAAACAAACACGTACTGACCAGTGACCACACATTGTGACTCCACACTGCTTGTCTTGTAGTCCGCTTTAAACACCAGATTTCTGCTATGATGGCAGAGCAGAAAAAAGCATGTCAGCTGACTAACACGTTACAACACACACATTTATCTTAATAGTCCTCTGGCAAGATGATGTAGTGGATGACAAATGTTGAGGAGTAGTACCCACTCTGCGCTGTCCACACACAGCGGGACTGACTGATTTAAGCATTGCTAAAATTATCAGCTTGCCTAATCTGAGCCAAGCTGGGCAGGAATTTGTCACAGGAACCGCCTGTATCAGCATATTAGCACACGGCTCACACTCCAGCATGCAAGCACACGTGAACACACACACAGACACCCACACACACACACAGGTGTACACAACTCGAGCACACCATTACCACTGAAGCATGTCAATGCAAAAACATAATGAACCCACACATACAATAAATCAGCATTTCCTGAAACACAAGTAATTCCTCAGTTAAAGAACTTTAGATATATGTTACTTTTCTTTTTTGCCTAACACGATTACAGCATGGTTACTGTATTCTTATTTGTTTAACTGCCATCATCAAGCTATTTGTTTGACTACGGCATGACCATGACAGTCTTGATGTTCTTATTGCTATTCTAAGGAGGGAATACAGTAATAACATTCAGTGCCAACATATAAAAAGGCCTCTATGATGAACACAGTGCCTACAAGAAGCATTGAACACATGACTGCTTCAAGGATTACTATCAAGACAGTGAACACAGGAACATCAATAGTACATTATTCTAACAGATAAGCGAGTGATACTAATCTATCCTTCAGCTGTATTTATGTACAATAGCCTGACGTCAAAGTCTGAGTACTACTAGTTCTATATAATGCCAATTAGTATGCTAACATGAATATATTCTTTGTTGGACCTTCAGATCAGAGCTTGTATTGACTGAAGCATCAATACACAAATATCAGTATTACTAGAAAGGTCAGAGTTGCAAGCATACAATAGATGGAGAAAATGTAGCTCTCTTCCTCTATAAGGAATATGCAGCTTCCAAATACCCACAAAGACCATTCGTTCAAATTAAAATGTTGCTTAATCACAAATGTTATAATGACATGAGAAAAGAACAGTGGCAAGGATGGTTAAAATAAGAAAGAGCTTAACCTTCTGAGTTGAAGTGTATGCTTTTTGTAACTATAAAATGATCTGATCTTTAAAGCAATTTATCTCACAAAAGGTTTCACTGAATATAGTAATATAAAAACAGGTTAAAACTGTCACAAGTTAGACACATATTATTGTTGTTTTTAACTCTCCTGTCATTTCAGATCCAACCTTCCTCCAGGCTCTTGCAATCAGCTCACTCCCCTCAAATGGTCTCCCCAGCCCTCCCCCTTACCTGCTACTCATTCCCTCATTACTCCTATACCACCTGACTCTCACTTGTCCTCTGCCAGATTGTCTTGTCTATTCTGCCAAGCTCTCCAGCGTTTGATTATCTCTTGCCTAGTTACCTGTCCTGCCCGGTTTTGACCCCTGCCTGCCTATTATCGGACCTCGAGTTTCCTGCCTGCCCCCTGTTTGGATTTGTTTGCCTGTCTGACGGATCGCCTGGTTCTGAGCCCTGTTCTGCCTGCCCCTTCTCGGATTTGTTTGCCTGACTGCTGGATTTCCTGGTTTTGACCCTGCCTGTCCCTGACCTGATTAAACTGAACATTCTGAACACTGGTTGTATCTGTGTCGTGCTATTGGGTTCTGATCTGTACCTGTGAGCGTGACAAAAACAAGAGTGTTTTCTTTCCAGATGTTACATGAAATGCTGAAGAAATGGCACAATATGGCCAGTGCTATTAATGCACATCCCTGAGGGATCTATCTAAATATATCCAACATGACATGACTGCATCTCTCAGCTCAGTCACTAAGCTTTCACAACATGCCTCTTCCCGCAATAGCCTGCAAAGTAAATATGGTTGAAGGAAAAGCCCAAACAGGCAATCACATTTTTATTCTACACAGTAATGGACGAGATTGACAACCCAAACACAATGACAACACTTACTGACCACTTTAAATATGCAACCCGAGATTGGGCATCTGTAAATAAACTACGGAGTAATAGCAAGAATGGCTTTTTTGAAGTGAATTTGGAAGTTTGGGGTGAATCAATACAACTGGAAATCAATAAAAAGCAATTAAAGCCATAACAGCTTTGACAGCAGAGGGTAATAACAATTCAGCTAAACACGGACATACACTCCCAGATGAAACTGTTACATCTCTCTTAGGAATTCCTCTACCCTTTAAACTTTGCTCATACTCATTCAACCTAGAAATAAAATCATGAAGCATAAATGTAGACCAGCATGATGGAGGAGGAATACAGTTGCTGTTACCCATGGCAACACAATCACCTTAGAGCTGATCAAGTCCGCGAAGAGGACGAAAGGGAGCAGCACAACCACACACACAACCACCCACACACACACACACACACACACACACACACACACACAACACACACACACACACACACACACACACACACACACACACACACACACACACACACACACACACACACACACACACACACACACACACACACACACACACACACACACACACACCACACACACACACACACACACACACACACACACACACACACACACACACACACACACACACACACACACACACACACACACACACACACACACACACACACACACACCACACACACACACACACACACACACCACACACACACACACACACCACACACACCACACACACACACACACACACACACACACACACACACACACACACACACACACACACACACACACACACACCACACACACACACCTGTATATGTAGCTGGCTATCACTGTAAGGTTGTATTTTATCTTATTAAATTACACAAAGATGGCTTGTTCAGCATTTGTGTCATAACAATAAACGAGTAAACACAATCGCACAAAGGCCTTATTTGGACATAAAATGATCCTCACATCTCTCTTTTCATCGATTGTTGCACTGCTTGTTGGTGGATACATCAATTCAGCTAACAGCCTTAGCATAGTGAGAGCTCTTTGACCATGACAATGACAACTTCAACATCTGAACAGACACGAGCCAGCTAGGTGCAGTGGCAGTTAAAAAGACAAATGGGGCAGAAAATCCAGTGGTTAGAGTATTTGCAACCATTCAGTTAATCATTCAGTGCATGTTGAAGTTTACATTTCTCCTCGCCTGTCTCACCCCTCCCATGCAGCTCCGGTGACATTCCTCCCATGCCAGCTGGACATTCCAGTCTCAACTTCCCCCCACAGCGACCAGAGGTGATCACTATTTTTCTAAATATGCTTGTTCAATATCCCAGCTATCTACACACAATGCTTCTGTTACACTCATATCCTGAGTCCCTGAGTTTGGTGTCTGCTTGGAGTTCTATTCATACATATGCTTCATGCCAAGGTAATATTTCTGCTCACAACATCATCAACTATATATTCAGATTACATCATGAGATCAAATTGTAGAGCTGATGAATAATAAGGTTAACATCTCCTGAAACCCAAATACTGACTGAGTAAAGGCAAACTTTAGAAGGCAAAACAGTTTTGTTTTAAGGTCATTGTCAATGAATTATTGATAGCATCTTAGCTGTAAAAGGTTTTTCTGGGACAGGAAGGGTGTATAAAGTACTTTGAGAGGGATAGCTGTTTTTCTAAGTGAATTGTGTAAAATTGCACTTCAATAATACAAGCCATCATCTTGATTATTACACACTCAGGGCAAACATGTGAAGCATGTTTTGATATGCTGACACAGGCTACACATAATTACTTCCAGGGATCATTTTTTAAATATCCCCAAACCTTCTATCAGGCATAGATGACCGCAGCATATCTCATCACTCATCTATACAAACAGCCCAGTCAGCCTCAGAGATGGTGTCAAACACTGTCACGCAGGAACTATTCTCAGGTTATCACAGTACAAACCCATCACAGAGCAGCAAATGGCCTGCGGCAATAGTTTGCACAAAGACAACATTAGGTGTACGCGTCCATCAGTGGAGGGGAAACAGGGCAGAGGGAGATTTGGGAGAAAGGCTGACTCTCTGCCAAGGCGAGGATAGTGAGAGAAGGAAATAGTGGAGGATGAGGGAATGAGCACTTTCACACACAGTGGGGATGACATGAAAGAGCGAGTGTCTGGGAGAGGGATTTACTTACAGCAGGTTCCTGACAGATGAAGGACAGTAACAGGGAAGTTTCAGCACGCGCTGCTCCACGGGGAGCGATATCCGTCCGCAAAACCCAGCATTGCCAAAGCAAAGCGCACCTCACACAGAGAGTGAAGAGAGGGAGGCAGGAACACTGCGTGTGTGTGTGTGTGTGTGCGTGTGTCTCTGTGTGTGTGTTTAAGTGTGATCAGTATCTGGCTTTAATGCATGTATGTGTGTGCTGACAGGAGGGAGAGAGAGAGGGGCTCTTAGGAGGCTATGATACAGAGAGATTGTATGAGCTGACTGGCTGGTGTGAAAAGGGGAGGGGGCTAGATTGACCAATGGTGTAAGAGATGAACAAAGTGAAGGAGAGATAGCGACACAGAGTGGGAGATTTTTTTAATTGCTGCTCTCAATCTCCGTTTTTGTTTTTTGATTGCATGTGTTAGGAGAATAAGAAACCCCAAACCATCAAGCAGAACATGTGATGCTTCATATAAGAGAATGGGAGTCAGTCAGTTTGAGAAACTTTAAAGGCAACCAGACCTATAACTCAGTCTCCTAAAAAATAAATAAGGAGAGTGTATATACAAACTAATTGGAGGAAGATGTGAGATAAAACATAAAATCTTACTTATTGACAGGCTGTACATACATGTGAAAATCAGCTTTGAAAAAGAGAGAGTAACATAAAAGTAAGAGTATACATTAAGTAAGTAAAGGTTGTTAAGGAAACATAGTTTATTCTGAAGCATAACATGACAGTGTTGTAAGGTCTGGGTGTATCAGAGAGAGAGAGAATATAAACAGTGAAGTGTATTGACAGGAAAATTGTGATTGCAGGGTTTGTAATATCTGTGTGTATGGCCACCGGAGGTATGAGCATCATCCTTTGCCAGTTTGCCTATGTGCATGGCATGCGCAAGGGGGTGGGGACCATCTTCCCAGGATTTCACTGCGGGAGCACCATGTTGCCATGGAGACTGCATCCAGTGCAGCAGAACACGCAGATGGCTCTCTCTCTCTCTCTCTCTCTCTCTCTCTCTCTCTCTCTCTCTCTCTCTCTCTCTCTCTCTCTCTCTCTCTCTCTCTCTCTCTCTCTCTCTCTCTCTGAAACAGTCCACTTAGCATCTCATCCTTGGCCAGCAGATCATAAAAGCTGGTCTCTGTGCAAGTTTAGACAACCCTCCAGGTATAGACAAGCTTTTGACTCAGTATCCAGAATAACTATTTTGTTTGCAGCAGAGAGTAGACTGAATACTGCAAAACATAGGATTTTATCCCAATACATGTCTGTTATATTAAATATGTAATACAAATATGTTATTCATATAGCACACCAAATGTGTCATCTTCATTGCTATTAGCCTGTGTAAAGTATGCATGTCTGCATTTGATTTGGTTCAATTATATACTATACTGGTACTGGACAATTTCCCAAAGCATTACATTGTCGGATTCAATTCTTACTTTCAGTTAATGCAAAGATATTATGAAAAATAAATGGTTTCGTCCACAGAAAAACCAGAGAGAGAAACCAGACCTTTCTTGTGTTGTCCAGCAACCAAACTAACAGACTGAGTTACACTGTTATTGCTCCTGAACTTAAACACTTGACTTAACCAGACCAGCCTGAGTTGATAAACCACACAAATAACACAGCATCACCTTTCCTTCACCTTGACAACAATGTGACATTTACCCATAATCAATGTGCGCTGCTGCACCAACTCCCTGTCGTTTAAGCTCATCTCGTCAGTGTAGGCAGAAAACAGCATGCATCCTAATCAGAGTGGCTAGGGGCAGGAAGGACATTCATATCAGCACTAAGCAAGTCTTTTTTAAGGTGACTGATGAATATAATTACTGTTTTATTGATGATAATAAACCCTGTGGGAGGACTAAAGAGTTTTGTTATGTTGTTAAATACAGTTTCACCTAGGTAGCCTACCTAGGGTCAATCAACAGACAATGCAAAATGTCAAAACACACATTTCTTTTTGTTGCACTTACCGATCCATTCTGCTATGAACAGGTTGCTCACTAATGAAGGTTGGATGGTGCCCTAGATTCTCCAGATGCCACTCTTTACTCCTATAAACGGCTGGATCAACAGAGAGACATGGAAGCATTTGAATAACAAACAAAGCTAACATATATATTATTATATTTTACAAGGAACATAGGATTCTGGGAATAGTGGTGTGTTTTCCCATATATTTTGACAGTGTAGTGGGACCATGAACAACAATGTCATTATTATTCTAAAAGTTTCATAGTTCAAATTGAATGACTTACTTCACTTACTTACTTTTTTAGAGGACTCACTATTATTATGTTGAGGGCATTCAAGGCTCTGCTTAATGAATGTGGACCAAGTTTGAAACCAACGCTCCTCTGTAAATTGCACCATCTAGCGACCGATTGGGGACTAAATCACTAACAGCATTCTATCAGTTATTGGATATATTGGTTGAACCTATGGGTTGAACACGTACACTTTCCTAACATGCAGATACAATGAGAACATAGTGGTATGATCTTACCTTTTTCACTTTTTGAAATCTGAAAATAAAGACACATTTTGAAGCGACGCGTATAAGCGAAATCAGATAACGACTGTTTTATCTCAATCGAGAGAAATTAAACAAATTAATTACACCTAGTGCCTGCAATGCCCATGGTTACACAAATTGCCTCGGTGTGTGTTAAAATTGACTATGACATTAGGCGTAATTATTCAAAACCACGCAATTGGATGTAAATACATGCCTCAACAGGGATATATAGAGTAGTTCCGCATTTGGTCTGTATGACTTCGTGGCGCAACGGTAGCGCGTCTGACTCCAGATCAGAAGGTTGCGTGTTCAAATCACGTCGGGGTCAATCCTTTTTAACTTTTAAAGGGTTATCATTGAAATTGCCTGCATTGGTCACATTAACAGAACATTGAAGAAATCGTTTTATAATCCCGCGGTTTGATGATAAATATTTAATGTTAACAGTAGAAAATCAGATGATAGGCCTCTTATAGTTCTATATTGAAGGTAGAATATAACATGCATCTTTTTCTTAAATTACATGTATTCAACAATCAATGTAAATTACATTTTAAAATAATAATACAATAAATGGGATAAATTATTAGGTTTAGGAAACACTGATACAAAGGACATGAGCCTGGACAGGAGGCTTGAAAAGTAACTGATACTTTCCACTAAAGAGCAGCCACAGGTTCAGCATTCATAGACTACATATTGATGGAGTAAATAGTTTCAACAAATCCAAAATGTGATTTAAAATCTGCAAACAACATCACGAGTTGATTCCTCATGGTTTTCCTTTCTAACCTCAAATCTGATTATAGCAGCTGCTTCGGTGGATTAAGTTTCCACACTGTCTGATCTTGTCATGTAACCAAAGAGCAGGATAATGAATTTCTTTAAACCAGACCTCTGTGCGGCTATTTGCTTCAGTGCTTGAGGTTTACACAAAATAAAAACATGGAAACATCTAAACATATTATAGCTAATATTCTGTAATGCATTTATCAAAAATACCTTTTGGTTCCGGCAGCTAGTTCCCACATAAAAAAAACATCCAGGATTGTCACCTGATGGCCTTTTTCTTTCATCTGTGAGTCCAGCTGACCTCAGTTATTCATCCTGTGCATTTGCCTTTTTGTGCTTTCTCCGTTTTCAAGATATTGGCTTCTCGTCTACTCTCACTTTCCCTTCTCTGCCTAAATGCTTCCTCACAATGTAAACTTGCATGTCTCCCTCCCTCTGTCACTTGTTCCAAATTTCCCCCCAACCGACCCCACTCCTTCTCTATTCATGCTCGCTTCTCATCTTACACTGTGACACACTAATACACACACATACTCTAAACGTTGATTAGCACAGCCCTGGTGAGAGACAAAAGTTCACCTCCAGTCCTCAGGATTTGACTCACATGAGATGTTCCTTGGACGCAGTGAACGTTTTATAACAATGGCCCAATTGTACTCTGGAGCTCATTTGACACCAAACCGGTCAGCCGCTGCTAACGTCGTCTCTGCTTGTGTGGAGAAGGCCTTGCTTTGGGCTTCTGTTTGACATCCTCAACTTAAAGGATAGCTTGCAGGCATATAACTTAGAAAAACAACTTAACTTTCTTTGTCACAAAGTAGTCACATTCCTTAAAAAACTGCCCATATATTCCCTTTTTTAAATTCTATTCATCGTGCCCCTTGATTTGAAATGTCCCCATTGAGCGCTTGCCAGTGGGAGGACAAGTAAGAAAGGAGCCTGTATTTAACACTTTGTTCCAGAGAATGTTATTTCACCAAGAGCTCAAATTAAATAGCTGTAAACAAACCCTGTTGCCAAAGTAACACTGAAGCTGAATGTCTCTTTCTGTACAAATTCTTGGCGGATCATCTGGATCCCAGCGTGGGTTCACCAGCAACAATGTGTCCTATTCAGATTATGTTTTCAATGTGATGACAGCATCAGCTAGGAGGTGGACATTTCAATGATATATTGTGAATTTCCTATCTAGTTGCTTTTGTGTTTGTCTCAGTGTGCATATTGTATACGTGTTAAAAACCCTTAAAGATAAAGGGTTCTTTGTGCTGCGTTAACGAGCGCCTCCCAGCCAGACTGACACAAGAAATAATAGATGAAGTGAAAGGCAAGTACTGAAAACTGAGTAGGCGTGACTAAGGAGACATGAGCCCCAGACAGACTTTTAGGGATTTCATTAAAGGGTGGGAGAGGAGACATTTTTCAACATGTCAAAGTTGTTGGGTGCATGATCCATACAGTGTATACGAGTAAAATAAAAAAGGTAGAATAATACACTTTATTGCGCACAAAAAGACAAAAAAAGAGAAGATATTTTTGAACATGGTTTGACCCTCACAAAAACAAAACCTTCACAGTTCAAAGCAAGTCCCTATTTGCATTGGTTCCACTGAAGGGTAAAACCATATCAATACAAAAAGACAAACTCATTTAAAATGCTTAAACATAGAAAAACGACAAAGCTTGGCCTTGGTCTATAAATAAAAAAATGTTATATATATTCTAGCTCTTCCACATCGTACGGCCTACTTTTGCCTCCGATGCGCCTGAAGAAAGAGAGGAGCCCCGAGGAGCTCCCCTGGTCTTCTACATGATTCCCAGCCTTCCTGCCAAGCAATGAAGACACTCTTCCTCCTCCATCTCTCCTGTATTCTGTCCTTGATCCAGAGGAGTATGACCTCTGAGACATGCTTCTCAGGATGAAGTCTCCCAGCCGGAAACCAGTGGCTGGAAATTGCATGGTTCCATCCATGGAAACAGACCTGAGGATGGGAGCCTGCGACAGAGCTCTTAGACTGGGGCACTCAGGGAGGGAGGCAGGACCCTCTGGGGGAGATGTTGGAGTGTCCGGTTCAGAGGAACTGCCTTTGTCCATCTCCCACACTTCATCAAAGTCTTTCCCACTTGGAGTTGAGGATAGTCTGCGTAGGTGTCTGGCGTTTCTTTGGGAGCTAGTAAAAGGGCTCAGGATCGTCCATGGGGAGCCCGAATCACCGTTGTTGGAGAAGAAGAAGTCTCTGGTTCGAGGCTGAGGGGTACTCGGGGTACTCGGGGTACTCGGGGTGCCCGGTGTGTCCTGTGCTCTCTCCGACCGTAGGGGAGTGTCTGAATCTCTGCTCCCATTAAGGCTGCTTCTGCTGCTTTGATAGTGAAGCACCTTCCTGCTTATCTCACGCATTTTGTCAGCTTCTTCTTTTTTTTCTAGATCACTTATTTGCCCGTCTTTTTCCTGCAGTATGGGTTGTTTCTTCTCGGGTCTAGTACGGGGCGGAGTCTCCATTTTTTCTAGCGATGGAACCGAAGCGCTGCGTTCAACAGGAGATCCTTCGATTGGGGGCAGTATCTTCTTCCTGTTTCTGACGACTCCCTCTGGAGCGGAGGAGAGAAAGCTGTGTAAGGCAGACTCGATACCTGAGTCCCGCTCAGTGTTGGGTCCTGGGCAAGACACTATGGAGCGGCGTTTGGCTACAAAGCGCATACTCTCCTTCCGCTTGCGCCTCTGGTCGGCTGCCTCTCGCTCTTGATTCTCCTACAGCCGTGAAAAGGGAGAATATATTCAAGTAAGATACTACACAGTGCAAATGACACAAGTAAACATTAGGACAGCATTTGTAAAACATTGAAAGCATTGGACGTTAAACCAGGTCTGGTTCCTTTAAATTGCCACTTCAATACAAAGCAAAAGGGTAACTTCTCCTTGTGATGCGATTTATTTCTAAGCAGATTTAAATACGATTGTAAATTCTTTCTATTCTTACCTTTACAGCCGTGTCAAATCGCTTGCAGAACGAATGGAAGATGGAGCAGCACTCCTCCAGTTTGAAGGTAGCCGGGTCTTCACAGAAATATTCAGCGACAGCATTGCTAAGAGCCTTCAGCTCCAGAACGGAGAACTCCACATCTGCCAGCTTGGCCTCAGCCCTCTGAGAAATGAAAGCATTAGAAATGGTATGAAGCAGATGGACCATACTGGAGACTGACCGAAGTGTTTACAAGCTCAGGGGGGAACTTTACCAAGAAAAATGTCTCCATTTGTTGTAAGAGGCCAGGCTGTCTGCTGCAGTACAATTTCACTTCCTTGACCTTTTTGAGTTGCCTCTCAAAGTCCGTGATGACTTCCTCTTTACAAACTCTGTGTTAGCAAAGGACATGAGTCACATTTACATGACTTATTCCAGGTAATACACAATTGTGCATCATACCAACCAGACGTAATATAAGATTGACACGCATTTGACTTTGAAGCTACTGTGTGTGAATGATACCTTGCTCCCAACCCAATGTGCTCCAGCTGGGTGTGGAACGTCAGCAACTCGGCATCGATGTCCTCGGCTTGCTGTGGGGTGGGGGGGTGGGGGGGGGGGGTGGGGGAGCAGTTGTGAGTAAAGAGATGGAGCAGGAGAATAAATCAGTTACACAACTGTTTAGAGACAAAGCATGACTCACCTTGGCAACATAGTGCATGAGGTTCATGCCCGGCTTGTTGGCCTTGGTGTCTGCCAGATTGAGCAGAGAGGTCATCCTGAAGCCGATGGCATTTGCACTGTAACCGCCCTGAGTAAAACATTTGAATAGTAGTTTCTTCAGTTTATAAATGCAGGGTAAAAAGCACACCAAGTAGATGAAATGCATAAAATAAATGCATTGAAATAATATGTAATACAAACATATTTTCTAAAGAAAAATACCAACAGCGTTCATGTAATTCCCCGCTTTTAATACCAGCCGAATGACTGAGTGGAGGTCGTCACAGTCCAACAGCTCTAAGGGGGGAAGAAGAGAAAGAGATGGAGACAGAGAACCGTAATATAAACTTAAATTGAGAATTGTGTTAAAACATATTGTGAAGTTTGGATTGTTAGCAGCTTCTCTCTGTGTGTGTGTGTGTGTGTGTGTGTGTGTGTGTGTGTGTGTGTGTGTGTGTGTGTGTGTGTGTGTGTGTGTGTGTGTGTGTGTGTGTGTGTGTGTGTGTGTGTGTGTGTGTGTGTGTGTGTGTTACCATTAGCTGCTTTGGTCATGACAGCAACAGAGATCTTCACCTCCTCCATAAGAGGGAAGAATTCCTCTCTCAGCACCATCGTTTTCAGACGTTCCTCATAGCTACAGGCAAGAGAAGATTTACAAAAATGGCTAATTACTGCATTATCAGTTTAAATAAACTAAGAGATATCTGGATGAGGCAACATTTGACTCAAAATAACAGCACGTGTTCCCTCTGTGAACACACACGTTTGATGCGTTTCATGTAAATACTTCCATTCAGACATTCCATAAATATTTGAGGTACCCCAAAACATTTTTAGAAAGTTATTTTGAAAACTCACCCCGGCACTTTGACCAGCTGCACCATAAAGCGGTCAGCCTCGGGTAACACGGAGAGATTCCCACTGAACGACAGCAGCTGCTTCACCTGTTTGATTCAACAACCAGTGATGTAATTGTTGTTATACTTCCTTCTCACATACAGTATTACCAAAGAGGGAATTGAACCGGCAAGTATCCAGTAGTTATCAAGAAAGGTAGCATGATTGAACAACATGAAGCATTTGCAGTATAGAACTTACTACAGCTTTTTTTTAAAATGAAGTTACAGTAACTTTGGGTCAATAGTTTTGTTATTATTTCAAATAGAGAAAAACAATGGATTAGATATGTAATATTTAGTAGGCTTATTTTATGCATATAGCATCAATGTAGAAAGATCAGAAAGGATGAGTGGAGCTGTTTGTACCTCTCTTTCTTCAGGCAGTAGTTTGCAAAGCTCTTGTAGTTCGCCTAATCCAAATCCAAGTCTGTTTGCTTGACTAATGTCCTGCACAATGTCTGCCACTGGCCTGCAGAGGGAGACAGAGACAACAGTTGTATTCGTATAACAGAGGCATACAATCAGCTTGATTACATTTATCAATCACATGAGAACTACAACAACTTTATTTTATAATGTTTGTGTGTGGCATTGCTGTTGCAGACCATTGCCTGGTTTAAATGAGCTCCCACGGTGTTGCATGATTGGTGGGAAATTCTGCAGTGGCCCTGGGAGAGATGGCTGCTAAACAGTCATAAAGTCAAACGCTGAAGATAAATGAACACAGTCTTAGTTGTTGACACACATTGAGAGTGCATTTGGTATGCAAAGAGAAGGCTGAGTGAACCCTGGACTGAGAGTGACATCATATTGATGAGTTTCATAGACAGAAACGGGCTCCAGTCAGTCCAGTGATGAAGATACTACCATTTTAGAATGGCTTCACAGTTTAGGCATTTTGGTCGAAAGCACTCACTAACTTTTCAACAATTGAATGGTCTCCACTCTCAATTTTAGTTTAATTTACTAATTAAAATCTCCCTAAATTGGATTCTGTTATTATCTAGTTGCCATAATCCAGATGAGAGAGGAGATTAGATGATTGAAATGTCACATACTATATGACCATGCACTCACTGCCATTTGGCTTTAGGCGCTAATGGCGAATGTAAACAACTTGACAATCAAACAACTAAAAGCAACTTTTGTTGTGGTAAAAATGGAAATACATTACGTGTCAAAATCAAGGCAGCTATATATGTTTTTAAATAGGTTCTGTGCATTATTAAAAAAAGAAATGTACACAGCATTGTTTTCTGTTATACTATCATTATTGTTAAGGAATAATTCTTCTAGATATCTAACCTTTTGCTCTGAGACGTTTTATGATCTACTCTGACGTCTGTTATCTCCTTTAAGGAAAGGCATTGGTGCCACGTGTTGTTACCAGTTTGTGACCGGTCAACTTGTCTGGCACGAATGGTAATTGTTGTGAGAACACTGAGGCACTTCTTTATCGGTGTTTGTGGACTCTAAGGTGTGAAATCTTTGAGGCCATAAGTGTCGGGCGCAAGTGGTTCAGTGTTCCCAGCTGTTTAGTCTACTCCTTCAGAGATGTTGATTACTCTCTGTGAACCAGTTAAAAGGTCTAGCATAGAGAGAGGCTCTTCAGAATTGACGTGGCAACTCTCCCGTGAAGTCAGACCCTCTGACTCGTGATTTGTGATGTGAATCCTCCGGCCGAATACTCTGAATAAACCCATCAGTGTTTGACATCAAAAGCTCCAGCTCTATCCCGTGTCTCCTTCCTGAGTCGGTGACTCCCACTGCATTGCTACACAGAAGTTTCCCCCACAATTATCATGGAAAGCATGATATCCACTTTGTCATATTGAGTATTGCAAGGCTGATATAAATGCAAAAAGTTGCATTCTTTTGTTCTTCTTGTTGTACTCCTTTGTTTCTATTTAAAAACCTCTCAATTCCTTGTAAAACCAATCCTACATGCTTGCATAACATACATAGTGCAAGCAATGGTCATGTTAGATCACAACAATTCACAATATCTCTTAGTAGCTGCCTCTTTTAAATGATCATGTCATAATCTAAGATACAAAACTGTTCTCTCCTATTGTATACAAAAGCTGAGTAGCTCACTATGTTGAAACTGAACGCTCTTAAATTATGTTTAAAATATTTCCATTTATTTGAATATGGTCTGCTAAGATAAAGAACCCGATGGTTAGGGAATGATTATTGCAGTGGAAATGAATAGTGTGTCAAGAGCCATTTGCTGACTATGTTTGACACTAAAGCACCCTCTGGTTTTAACAGTTTTAACTTCAAATTAATTTGGTTCCTGTTGTGTTTGCATTTTGTGGTTGGGGTTTTATGTTTTTAAGATATATTGAAATCCAGCAATATTTACCTTTTGAAATGTCTCAGAAAGATCCCAATATTCATGCTTTTTTTAGAGTCAAGGATTGTGACCTAAAAAAAAGGAAGAAAAATTACACATCAATAAAAGGATTAGTTTTCAGATGAAGAGACAAATCTATTTTCAATAAAACCTTTGAGGAAGCAAAAACACTCCCAAAAGGGTTTTACTTTAGCAGTTCCCCATCGATGCAATGATTAGTGTGGAACTTTTGAAAAGCAGTTCCTATTTATGTATTAATGACTTCCCTAGTCTATGCATTCAGTTTGACATTAGATTGCAATAAAAACGTAGGATGGTGTGTATCAGTTACAGGAAATCACCCTTTGTCATGAGTGCACCTGTTGCTATTTACCTTAGGTTCCTGTGGAAAGAGGTCCAAGTTATCACACGTATTCAGACCCATGACTTTTGAGTTGCGCAGCGATGCCCGTTTGTCTACATGACTGAACAACTCCTCAATGCTCTGAATATCCAGCTCGAGGACCCTCTGAGGCCGCATAGACGTCCAGACGTTCAATTTGCCCAGGACGCGCTGGCTGGGAATGGTGTCCCAGTTCAGCTTTTTCATGGAACGTCGCTGGATATCATTAAAGCCAAATGAAGGAGGTGGAGGAGGAAGAGGAGGAGGAGGAGGAGGAGGAGGTGGAGGAGGAGGAGGAGGAGGAGGAGGTGGTGGTGGTGGTGGTGGTGGTGGTGGTGGTGGTCCGGCTGTCACACACATGGTGGGAGGCCCAGGGGAAGATGACCGGGGGTCTGAAGCTTCCTGAGCATCCGGTGAAAGAGAGGGACAAGAGTTCTGAGAGGAACAGCTGGGAGGAGAGGCAGATTTTAGAAGCAGCACTCCCTCCATCTATATCTCTCAAATCCAAAAATGATATAAGGAGGGAATATCCTGCCGTCAGCCAATCAGATCTGAGGAGATACAGAAATATACATTCATAAGAATTGAAGTGCTTTTAGACAAAACAAGTGTATGCATTTGGAATGTGCAAAACTATGTGTAGCAAAAAACATACAGGTTATATTTCTGAAACTGTTTATTTGCTGCCAGGCTGCCCAAAATGAGCCTGTAGCATTTAAGCATAAAACAACTTAAATATTTATTTAAAGAGTAGCATTTAAAATGTATTTTACCTGTCAAGTTGAAAAACCCAAAGGCAGACACTGTATGTCAACAATGTACCATCACTTCCTCACACACAGAAATAAATTGTCACCTCTTTTACTTCTCTTTCTTGAAATATACAAGTGCAAAACATTTGGGCCATGTATGTCCTCCCCTAATTATGGTTCTTCCATATGCCAATGTTACACTTAACATCATTGAGAAAATAATTTGTTTAATGCCTCCTTATTTACAGCAAGGGTTAAATGTGTCACAAATCTGGAATGATACACTATATTGCTTATTGTTGCTCGCTGCTGTATTCGGCTTGCATACATTTAATGTATTAAGCAATATATTCTCATAAATGATAACTTTCAATGTGGAGACCCTTTTGAAAATAAGAGGCAAACCAACTTTTATTAATCAAATAACACTGACACATATCCTGCTTAAAGGGATATTAAAATGCCGAATATACAAGTCGACACAGACGAATCTGAAAGTGTTGTAAAAACATGTCTTTGCTCTTTTATCCAACAAGACATCGTTAATTCGACATTTTCTCCACAGAGTTTCGCTGTCAGTTCTTTGCTAACAAATGTAGGGCTCGCATCCTCACAGAAAATGTTCCTAACATTACAAATATTCCCCTTTCAACAATAACACGTACTGTGGTGCTTTAATAGACTCACCAAAGCACCGTTACATATGTTTTTTACTCACCGTACCTTTAAAAAGTAGCTGCCATTTAAATCCTCGCTCTGTATCACTCTTGGCAAACTCTTGCCTCGTGCTCTCTCACTGAGACTACAGACCTGCAAACAGCAGCCAGGTGCAGTGCGCGCCTCCACCAATCACATTCAACTTACTGTTCAGGTACGCCCGTAAGGAACATGATGGGAAACCTCTCAACCAAACCGCTACCTCTTTGCACGACAAGGGTAAAACCGCTTCTAATGTTAACACAAATAAAGTCCATGTATAAAATGCAGAGGTGGAAAAAGTATTCAGATCAGAGTGTAGGAATACTCTGTTACAAGTAAAAGTCCTGTAGTCAAAATGTGACTCAAGTAAAAGAACAAAAGTATTCAATATATACTTAAATAACCAAAAGTACTCATTATGCAGATTGGCCCATTTCAGAATCATTTTTATCATATGTTTTGATTATAAATATTGATCCATTAAAGTGTTTATCAAAGCTGGTTCGTTACTTTGTACACAGCAGGGTAGCTTGTACATTTGACTCCAGGTGTAACTAAATCATCAATCCAAATCTGCACAGTAAATTAAGGTATTAAATAAAGGCAGTTGAGTAAAAGTACACGATTTACCTCTGAATTGTAGTGTACAAATTAAATTGAAATACCTCTAAATTGTACTTAAGTACAGTACTTGAGTAAATCTACTTAGTTACTTTACATCAAAGTAAGTATGTAAATACAATGTATAGAAGAGATAGATCTGTAGCCTACTGTACATTGGTTGTCAAATTCTGATTCAAAACTTCAAATAAAAAAGGTATGATTATAGTAGGCTATTGAATACAGTAAAACCATCATGTCATTTTTTGCTATAGATGAAAAAAGGCAAAGGGAAAAGTTGTACTTTTTTATAGATGTAAAATGCAACAATGCAACTGCACACAAGACATTAGTGCTGCTAAAATCAATACTAAAAGGAAAAACAATTGTAATGTCTGAATCCAAATATGTCTCCAGGTGTCAGAAGAGGGCCGATTCAGAGAGTTATCAGTGATATTCAATGAATAACTTTTGTTAATGTTCCAATGGTTTGGATAATCACACAGGAGATTTTAATTACAGAACATTGTGATAAATGATTGAATATAATAACATCATAAATTCCTTTGTAGAATTGTAATCACACAGTTAAAGTTGTATTTGAATGAATCCAGATGTTTTCTTCTCGGTTTGCATGCACATGGAAAGCACACTGGGCCACATCACAATGGAAATGAAAGAGTGAACAAAAAAACCCAACCGGAGCCATTTGAAAATGTGTACTTTTATTTTTTTCCCTCTGGGTATAGGGTGGGATTGTTCAGGTCTGAGAGAGGAATGAAGGCAGAGTATCACATCAACCCATACAACAACTTCATTTATCATCTTAAATACCATTATGTGCAATCATTCATACAGTACAATACACCAGCTCAGCCTAGAAAATATTGATTGTACACAAATAAAATATCTCATTTTATAAATCTTGGTTCTCTCTGCATCTAAAGACTGCTAGTAAGAGTGACTTCAAATAGTTCTCACCCTTGTTTCAATTTACTGGAGGTGCAACTATAGAACAACACAAACAAATCCTATTGCCATTCATTTTGGTGTTAGGGTTAGGAATTTCAAAGGGGCCGGTTTGTTGTTAATATTGCTGTGTGATGGTCAAACAGTCCAGGGGACCAAGTGGAACTGTAATTTTCAGTCGTAAGAGAGGCCAAGGTCTCATTGAGCTATTATTTCAGCCAGATAAATACACCAAACTTACACACTGCAACATACAAATTCAGAAGCCAAAGAACTCTCGAAAAACATTGTTTGATATCTGCTTTTCATGGAAAAATTAACACCGCTCCCTCCCATTAATAATTGTCCTGAACAGTGCAAATCCACATTTTGGATTAGTCTTCAGCCAGTTTCAACATAATCAACAACCGTGAGCATGGCGTTATCCCAGTTCATGTAAGCTGACCAGCAGAAGGCCCAGAGAGCGTCGGTGCATTGACACATATCTGCACCTGCACTTTGGATTACTGCTTGCCATGCAAATACAGAGACAAGATGCTGGAGGAAAAAAAAAGAAATCAACTGATTAAGAGTTCAATTCAGCATGGTAAAACATTTATTATACCAGATTATCTTCATTTGACTTGACAGGTTTGACAAAGGCAAACTAAACTACTTTCAATCAGATAGTTTAGAATAATTTTTGGGAGTAAATCAATTACAGATATGGTTAGCCTGAGGAATGTTTTCACGTTAGTGTTCATCTGCAAGACGCCATACTCGTGAATTGAGTAATTTGCATGAACCAGAAATGTCAGTGGACAAATATGTTCATTCCAACACATACAATGAGCATAATAAATACAGTGACGCATAAAAAGTACATCACATAATATAGTACCATCATGCTGATATTCTGTAGTGAAACCTTCTCCTAATTGTCAACAACAGATGATTGTTTACTTCCATTCTACAACAATGTTTAAGTTAAGAGACAAATGATGAATCGCTAGTGTTATCCCTTTTTACGAACAACTAAAATGATGTTGAAATATTAGGATTAGTCATATCAGAGAGCTACAGTAATCTTCAGTGTGACAAATATACTCTGATGTATGACATAATTGGCATCGTTGGTCATATCTTTCAGTCTCCTGAAAGATATGACCAACGATGCCAATGATGTCCTTTAAAAAGACAAACAAACTTAAGACAAAAAAACATTGCAATGTATTAACGTGAGAACAAAAGATGTAGTTAATTCTTATTAAATACAGTCCTTATTAACAATTAAATAATGGAGTAAATCCATTTGAGTTTGTTGGATCTTAACCCATCGTTCATAGTTCAACTGTCAGTCAAAGCCTTCTCTGCCTATAGTGATACTTTCCCAACCAATGTTGCTAAATGTTGCCTAAAATAAATGAAAACATACAGTAGGGTCCCGTAAACATATTTCTAAATTCTCTTTGGGTAAATAAAATACAATTAGTAAAGACCCCAACCGGTATAACTTTGGGAAGCTGCGCAGGCTTTCTTAAATGATTGTTGCATATATACGAGCTGAAGTCAAAGAACTTGCAGGTTAAGATTGAAATCTGCAGCATTTCTGATGGTTGGGCTGCTTACAGTATTGCAATCTAAAGCACCAGCACACATTGCCCGGACAGTAAACTGCTCTTCATATGACATAGAAGCAGACTAAAACCAAAATAAGTACAAAATAAAGAGTACAGTTAAATTAAGCAAAACTAAACACTGCCTTTCTCTGTATACTGTAAGCTACCAAAAGCATGTACTATTTATTTCAAAAGTCAAATAATACGTTATTTGAAATGTACATTGATTTGAAATATCTGCACATTCCTTTCCAGTTTACCATTCAAATCCTCTGCATGTGTAGATTGAATATTTTTCTGAACTTATCTTTCTTCCTGTAGGCCACATGTTGATTAAGCACACACGCTCATATATAAGGAGGCACACAAGGAGAGTGATAAGGTCTGGAAGAGTTTTGATGAAGTGTTTGGTTACATCCAAGTGTGTTTTAATGGTTTATCATGTTTTTCCTTCTGTCATCTGTCTCAGTAGCCATAATGTTGTTGGGTTGACGTTTAAGTCCAAGCACTGGTAGCAGTTGAGAAGTAAAATAATGGCCGTGAACATGACTAACACAAGCTCACACAGCAATATAGTGTTGAATAGGGGAGAGGGAAGGAAGAGATGAACAGTTCTTTTGGGCACAAAGAGACGGTTAGAGTGGAAATAAGGAAGCTGGGAAGAGGCACTAAAAGCCCCCTGACTGTTTATGAGACTGGCCACTTGGATTCCTGGTGCATTTATCCCATCAATAATACCCTGCAACGCATCAGTCCAATCGTCCTGCCATACACTCATCTCATATCTTCATCCATCCAAGTATTTGTATGTGTTTCCCTCTGTAGTGGTCCTCTGTAAGTTGGGGGGTTTCAACAGGTAACAGGTGGAGGTGGTGGAGGAGGAGGCAGCAGGAGGTCCCGCAGAACCTCTCACTGCTCCTCTAACCAGGAGGGCTTGTCGGCCCCTGGAGGCCTCAGCTTTATGTTGAACTGCTTCAGCGTCTGCTCCAGCTGCTGCTGGTTGCCAGCAAAGTATGCAGATATGGCATTATGGAAGAGGAGGAGCTGCTTATGCATCACCTTCACCTGGGAAAGAGAAATAAGGGGGTGTCAGGACATCTAGTCAAACCTCTGTAACTTATCTTGCTCTGGAGGATGATGATCAAACAGGCCCACCCTGCCCACTAACCTTATTCTCCTCCAGGAACTTGAGTTTAATGATGACGTCCGAGCGGAGGCGTTCATACTTGTCCTTCTGGACCTGGTACTGTTGCTGAGCAGCATCTATGCGGGCCATGGCTACAGCGTCTTTTGGACCCAGACTCAGTTCCTCCAGGTCTGACCGGTAGGCATCAAACTCCAGTCTGTTCAAAAAAGAGGGAGAAAATACAGTGTTTTAAAAAAGGCCCTAAAACGTGTCTTTCAACTCTAATTGGATGTAAACTGTATCACATGATAGATTACTGTAATTGTGTTTTAGTGCACCAAACAGGATTTGACAATATTAAAAGGAAGCATGGTCACTTTTAATCAAATCTGATCAAATCACAGATTAGCAGTAGTTTTAAGTGGGTTAAATTCTTCGCTAGATTTTCACCAGAAGTTCAGGCATTTGAGATAACAAAATGTGGATATATTTAGATGATATATCAAAAAGATCTAGACTCAATGCCGGTTTTAATGTCATTTCATCTGAAGTTCCTTGCAATAATATTACAATTATATTATCATTATATATTTTTGTGTACAAAATGTTGTCTTTATCCATTTGCTTATCTTCCTTTAAAAGAGTTGCCATCCAGTTTCTTGGGTGAAATGGTTTATTAATGGGCTGCATGTCCTTACCTGGCACCTTCATACATCTTGATCGTCATCAGGGAGTCCTCCATGGTCTTGTTGACCAGTGTGTTGATGCTGGACACAAAGAAGTTAACGGCACCAAGCAGAGTCTCCCCGTTCTTACACAGCAACTTCTGAGTCTCTGCGTTGTAGCCGAACTCATCCTGTAAATGCATTAATAAAATACATTAGAGCATGAATGGGGTTAATGCTTTTCAATGTCGTCTACATAAACCTATTATTTAACTTCCAGCTGCAGATCAATATGTAACGGTACGTCCACACGGTTCCGTCACGTGCTTCAAACGGAGACGCTTCCCATTCACTTTGAATGGGGTGACGTCAAGCTTTGCCGAACTGCGTTGTGGTTCCGTCGCGTCGCTTTGCCTCCGTTGCTCGACACGCCCACCGGCAAGCTTCAACGCGACGGAACCGTGTGGACGTACCGTAAGAGATGAGACATAAAAGCTACATGAACAGATTCTGAGGCCTCACCCGCAGCTCTGGAGATTTCTGACTGAGGTCAGCAAAGGTGTCCCCAAGCGCATGCTGCGTCTGCACCATGTTGTAGAAGTGATTGGTCAGCGCTCTGGCCAATCGCAGCACATTCTCATATTTCTTTTTAGTGTCTCTCAGCACTTCAATCTGGGCCTCCAGCTCCAGGTCCACAGTCCGGGAACCTCGACCAAAACGCTCCGAGATCATTTGCTTTGTACACTGAAAGAATAAGGAAGACGTACAGAGGCATTAGTAACACAATTCCCTTCTGTGATTGGATTTGACAGGATAGGGACATGGGGAGGGGTGCCTGGTTCCAGGAAATCCTCAGGCACACAGCAAAACTAAAATCATCAAGAAGCTCTTTATCATGAAGCGTAAAATGAAAGAACCTTAGATACCTTGTAAGTGTTGAGACCCCACTTCTTCACCGTTTCTATTTTCTCCACAGCCACACCGCGGGACGCTTCCTCTGCAGTCATGGACGAGCTGCTGCTGCTGCTGTGGTGCATGTTGGAACCTGAGAAAGAAGAAACACAGGAACATGGTTAATAAAGAAACACTTTCATGTAGGGAATCATACATTATTCAAAAGTACATTAAAACTGCCGCATTCAATAAAGCCTGTCAACCATCTGCTAACCCGTGTGCATCACCACACTAACCCATAAACCGCTGTTAGACATGCATAGGAGTGAGTTAATGAGCGAGAAAAGAGCAAGAAAAGGCAGAATGGTGAGCCGAGAAGGAATATTGGACTAAGGAACAATGACATTAAAATAGTTGACACCACATTCTAATTATTGAGCTGTAATAAAAGCTGAAAATCCTGTAGGAATAGTTCGGGTAATTGCCTTAATGGGAATAACTTGATTAACCAACATAGAGTGTGTAGCATTCAAATTCACCTCCTTGCCTCCCCAGTACCTTGGTATTCATTTGAATGGCTTGCTATGTGGCAGAGGAGAGAACGGCTCGGGGGAACGCTTACTCGTCCGGCCTTCATACGCAGGTCTGTGACAGTGGATGGGGGGGGGGGGGGGGGGGGGGGGGGAGGGGGGCGGTGGTGTGGATGAATGGTTCAGGGTGAGTATGATTTAGGGAAAGGTATTGGACCGGGATTTAGATAATTTATTTTACATTATGGGAATGTTTTTTTAAGGATCAGGATTTAAAAGGATGGTTGGATGTTAAGGGTTTAAACATACACAAGCAGGAAAGACAGAAATGTAGGACGACAAAAAGGGAGAAGAGCAGGATATGGAACATGTAGGAGGGAATGGTGACAAGGAGTTGGAAGAACAAAGATGAAAAGACTTCATTTAGTGAATGACAATGCTGACAAATGAGTGATGATGAAGGCAGGGGCACTTTGAAATGCAGCAGTACACTTCAGAGCCTTTCACTTCACATCAGTACGTGGAAAAGATTAAAATGAGAAAAATAGGGGCCTCTAAAAGCTTTAAGTTTACTAAGGTTCTCCCAACGACAACGTATTGTATCCATAAATATTGAAGGTCTTATAACAAATATACAATGTGACAGAAGTGAAGATGGTTTCTGTTTTGCTGAGACGTTCAGAAAGTAGGTTTGCAAGTTATTTTGGGAAAAACATAAAAGTGCAGACCCCATAATAGATGAGCATAAATCACAAAGAGAACCAACCACAGAGAGAAGAAATGCTGGGATAGAAAAAAAGCCACAATTTGTCCATGAAGAAGAGAAGCCAGAAATAAGTGAATGCCCTTCTCTCCGCTGATACAAAAAGAGAAATAGTTATTTAGATCAAAAAGGAGCAGTAAATAAAATAAAAAGCGTATTTCCAAAATGCCATCATGTGATAAATATGCAGGGTTTTTTGTTTTTTTTTTAAATCAAAAATGTTTCATGCCAGTAACAGGAGAAAAGTTCTCTATTACCAATTCTTAACAACAGTATTTACAGACGTTGTGGATCCTACACACATTACATTTTGGAAATAAGCTCTCTATTATTAATAACAATGAAGTCTAAGCAGCCACCTATTCCTTCAACTGAGATCCTTTTGTTAAACTCTGCATTGTAGCGCACAGCAGGGCCTGAGAGAGAGAGAGGGACGCAGAAATATTAGTAATAAATGATAAGTAAAGAGAGCAGTGTCCTTTCCCCTTTGACACGCTGTATTCAGCTACACTGCTGAAGTCACTGCCTTGAACTCGAGAATAATGTGGAAAAAAGTCCAAGACACAGTGTACTGGATCTATTTATCATTTAGTTTAAGGTTATTTCATACTGAATGACAGTTTCATCAAAACATGAAAGTCTTGCTGTGTTGGATATACGGTTGCTAATGCCATATAGCTTCAAAACCCCCTGCCTAACTCTCCCTTTAACACTGACATATTTGATGATTACCTGTCGATTAGTAGTGGCTGAGAACGGTGAGAGTGTATCTGAAAACTTGAGATGGTCATGAGAAAATACAATTTGTTCAGACCGTAAGAACAATGCAAGAGGCTGCCTTGATGTCTGGGAGATGTTTTAGATATCTTTTAAAAGCTTTATTTTTGTTTATTAAATGACACTAACCTGCACATTAGCACACACACTGTTATATGTTGGCTCTGTGGATACAGCTAAATGAAAATGGAAAAGCTGTTGACTAAAATGTGAACATGTCTGTATAATGAAACTTAAACTGAAATAAAAGCTAACGAAGAAAAGGTTTTTTTTTTTTTAAATCAGTAAGTTACATTATTTCCATTAGGACTAACGATAACTGCAGTAGTTAAAGCGTAAATTATCCTGTTTCAAACATACAGTTTGGGAATAAATCAAATGTTTGTCTAAATACATTTAGACTCAACACTGGTGCTCACGTGGGTTTAGAAAGATTATTGAAAGGTTCTTCATTCAGTCTATCAGATTCCCATATCTGCACGTACATAAAAAGAACTATAAAAGAACAGACACCACAGAGGCATAATTTGAGATACAGCAGAGTGTAGTGAAGCTGGGGATGAATCAGCACAAATTGACAACATATTAATTGCAGCATGATCTCATGGGAGGGATTATAGGAGGCAGAGAAATCAAACACTCGCTGAATAGAGGAAGTCAAAATGAGACAGTGTCAGCATAGATGAGAGGAGGCTGAAAAGATGTCAGAAGTAAGGAGTAGGACTGTACCTTTGATTGAGCTGGTGGAGATGATTCCCTCTGCTGTTCCTCCATAACCTCCAGAAACAATGCTGGTCTCATTGAGATTGGGGCCCGATACCATCACCTGCTGTAGGTCCTACAAGGTTGGTGGGGAAAAACAAGAAAAACAAGAAAAAAGGGAATAGGGATAGAGGGTTTTGGGGTGGGGATATGTAGACAGGAGATTATGGCTTGAGTGTTACATTCAGACAATGTAGGTTAAAGGGCAAGTCACTAGAGGGGGACAAACACTACTATGTTAGGAAAGGTTAGTGAGTACACACGATCATCAGGCCCTTATCTGGAAGCCACTATAAAGAGTGTGAAAGACAGAAAACACAACTAAAGTGCCCAGTCAATAATCAACCCACCTAATCACTAGAACTGAATCTTCTGCCATGAAGTGAGAAAGTAAGAACCCTACAATACCACAGCAGCAAGAATAGACCAGTCTAACCCAAGCAGTGGCTGCATTGATCTATGCAGCAGGAAATGCTCAAGCAAACTATTGTCTCTTTTCAAAATAATCAAAGAAGCGTGAGGGGAAATGTGCTACCATCCATCTTTTGTGTTTTCCTTAATTTAACTCACAATTCTCTTTTGTTTGCCATACTTTCAAGTATCAGCTATTTTAGAAAAACAAACATTTGTGAGGAATTTTGGGCAAAGGAAAATCGAGCCTGAAAAGATTTCTTACTTTGGCAAACCATATGTGAGCTTTGGTTGCTACTATCAACATGTCTAAATATGCTAACTTCTGCCTGTGTTTATATGTTACGAACGCTGCACCGACCTACAGACCCGTATCGTCCATCGTAAAATGTAAACGAGAGGGTAATATATAGGAGACTTCCTGAATCCTTAGGCCTACACTGTAAAGTAAGATTGTGATAAGGAAACTCCTAAGCTCTGGAAGGGAGGTGGCGGTTTCCTTTTGTAAGCAAACACAAAGACTATGTTTTTGTTACGACCAAAAGGAAGTAAAAATACAACGTCAGTTATTTGGGCTGCTGGAGGACAGCAGCGTGATGCTAAATGTCTCTATTCTAAAAATATCTACAATTTTCTTCACTCTTATCTGTTTGGTCAGCTCTCTTAAATTCTTGAATAAGACAAATACATTTCTCATTATGACTGACACAACAAAACATAAGAAGCACAACCAATCCACATCAATATTACAGCAGTATGACATGATGATTATTAGTAAGTTGCTATGTTTGTTTAGTTAAACAACACCCTCTAGAATTAGGGAATCACACTCGCACAACACCCAAGTTCACACAGAATCTAGGCTATATAAGCAAAAACGCACACTAGATGATTATTAAGAATCAAATAGGAACAGATTGCAATGTTGAGTCATAAGTGTTAGCTGTGTGCTATTTGTTAATACTACTCGATTTTAGGGAAATCTCTCAAAACATGTTTGAGAGACGCCTTCTATCTAGAGTTAGTAGGCGACAATTCACTGTGACAGTCAATTAAATCTGCATAGTGGTTTGTCGTAAAAATGAAATATATGACACTTTGTGAAATAAACCCACGTAATGATGCAAGGGAATTTAATGCAGCCAGCATCAATTCAAACCACTGAGCAGTACTACACATCAACATTAAAACACACACACATACACAAATGCACTGCTCACCCTGGTGCCTCTGGAGCTCCCTACCTGCTCATCTAAGCTCCACTGCAGATGTGCAGCCTGCACAGAGATGGAGGAGGGGGGGGGGGAATCGACAAACACAACAACAACAGAAAAGAAACAAATAGAAAAAGAAAGGAGACAAAAAAGAAAAAAATCCATGACTGAAATCATGAAACAAGAGAGAATGATGTAAAATAAATCGCTAGGGAATCATCATAATGTCCACAGACAGCAGGGATGTAGGATGGAGAGCAGTGATGACTGATAATCATTTAGCTAGATCAAGTGGATCAACTCACCACTTTCTCTTTATAATGTGTTAACAAAGCTAAGTTATGATATTATTCAATCACTGTCTGGGCAAACAGATTCATAACAAAACTTTAAAAAAAGAAAGACATTTAATTACAAGACATTTACAGACATTAAAAAGGTGACATTGATAATAAGGGGGTATAAAATGAAAAACACACAAACACTACATTTGAATGCCAAAACTCTAGGTCCTACAATCTATAATCATAAGAATAGATGTGTCTATTTAAACAATGATTGTGGGTCATGTCTGGCGTCAGGACTTCATTACAGCACCAGAGGAATTTGTATTTCCTTAGACACTGAACCAACAACTTCAAAACCTGTGCAACACGAGGACAAAGCCTGTTTAACCACATTCTCTCCTTCAAATCAGTGATTCTCTTCTTTTAGAGATCTGCCTCAAGTTGTGGCATCTGTTCAATCTGAAAGCTGAAGCAGACACTGATCCCTCCCAGGACACTTGGTTGACAAAGTGCCTGTTTCTTGAGAGGAAGAAAAACGAAAGAACGTTGCGTCATCATAAAAAAAGGCTGGTTTAAATTGACACGGCAACATTTTAAAATGCCACAAAACCTTATTTACCAAAGAGCTGGGCAGCTTAGAAATTCTGACAATATATTTGTGATATCTCCAAATGTAAAGCATAAGTAATCATCTATCATAGATTTTGTAGATGAGTATACGTTTGTTAAAAGGCTGTTGACTGTCTGAGTTGAAACCAGTGAGCCACAGTAAATCCTGTCTCTGTCACTGTCAAGCTGCCAGTCACCGTCCTTGTTACGAAAAAAGTGCAAAGCTACAACATCTAAAAACAGACTTCTGCTATTCCCTCACCTGCCAATCTTCACTGCTGTACATAAACAGTAGACTGCTGCAGCTTTAAACTGAGTGTTGTACAGCTGATAGCAATCTGAATTCAGAGGGCTTTCACCCAAGGACAAAGAACAGCCAGTTTCAGACTAATTGCTATGAGTTGCTATGGCAACTGGTTAATATCCAGCACTAAACAGTGCAGCTAAACACTCCTCATACATGAACATGGAAAACTGGGTAGACACAGCACATGGTTGAATACTCGCTTCACCGTGCAAGCTTGTTGAGGAGGTTGGCTTTTCTTTTACTGTTCGAGTGGAACACAGTGTGGTGAGCAAACAACAGCATCAACCCTCCAGGATCTGCAGTCTGTTTGTCCAAAAGGTGTGCCTTTGTACGCAGGAAGATTAACAGACTGTTCCCCTTACTTACTCTACAACTCCACTGTTAGTTCACCTTTGCGGGCTCTGACTAAGACACTCAAATACATATATCTTTCTTTTTCAAATGACGCCCACAGGTGCCTATTTGCTTTGTAAATGAACAGTCTTCAGCTGGAGAGCAACAACTACACCTGAGAGTTTGGCGCCTAGTAAAGAGGTCAAACACAGCACAGATCTTTCTAAAACCTGTTAACTGTTAATGGGAACACATGGTTCCCATGCCGACAGCTGGATAGCAACACCTGATTTCCCAGTAGGCTCTCTGTTCAGTTGTAGCTAAGCAAGCTGAGAAACACAAGAACTCCTGGTTGAGTATGAAAGCAACCCATAATACAATCGTAGTTAAACCCAGGCAGAAAAACCTGTTTAAATTCACAATTAAAGACCTGAACAAATCTTTTGAGACTGAGCATCTGAAACATTAATGCAAAATGAGAGATCTGTGGTGAGTGATTGGCCACATTTACAAAGCCAGTGTTCAAGACTGTGTTTACTAAAAGCATTAGTCCTGAATTGTACTGTACATATTATCAAATGGCAGTGTGGCAAGTAGGGTTAATTTAAATGGTCTGAAAAGCACTGGCTCACAATAGCCAAAAACCACAATATCAACTTCCAACAACTGAATACAGGCTCTCATTTATCCATCACAGAAACCAACCGTAATACCACATGAAAGCCATCAGGCTTAAGTATTTAGGTCTACTTTTTTCACGTGCTCTCATGCGAGTGATGTAACCTTCAGAGAGAGAATTATAACAATAAATACATCATCAAGTTCAGGCTATTGTTAAAATGTCATTTTTCTTAGGGGAAGACAAGCTGACAGCCAATGGCCATGTTCACATGCACACTAATATTACAATATTATTTCAAATATGATAATATTGTGAATAAAATAAAAATTAAATGGAAATATGAGTGGAATATTCTTTTTCATTAGCCATGTTAAGTACATGCTTAGTACAAATATTGTCTTTTTGAAATGTTGTGTATATGTGAACGTATGTCAATGTGATCTCATTATAAAGCGCCACCTACTAAACATTTTCAAGACCACACTCAAATTTACACTAAAAGTGACAAGAAACGAATGAAACGAATATGTATAACATAACTAAAGGAAGCTAAGTTTAAATATAAATCTTTTTTTTTTTACCCAGAAATCACATCAACACTGCTGTAAAACCCTTTAATGCAACAGTCTCTAAGTAATGAAACAACTACAAAGGGCCAACAATGATCTAGCAGTATGGGAACCTTTCCTTAGCCTAGATAATACAAATGTAGTGACATTTCTAGCATTTAAATAAATAAGGAAATAAAAAACTCTGTATTCTCCATACTTTCTTTTGTTTCCTGCTGCCTGGTTTTAAATATACAAAGTATCTTCTGTCAGCTTGGGTTAGCGGGTAGGTAAACACTAACCGATTCATGATCATTTCCTTGTGGAATAGCTTTAAATAGATGACCAGCAACAACACATGATGGTCTTCAAATGTGACACACAGTGGACGGTCTCTGATTTAGTAGCTGTGACCCACCTGTTCAAGGCTGTCATCTTCTGGAAGTGTCCCTGTGTCTCCATTACTGTTGATAGGAATCTCCATTGTGGCAGCTTTACTCATAATGCTGTCTGTCATAATGCACTACGCCTGTGTGAAAAAGCAGAGAGAGAGAGAGAGAGAGAGAGAGATAAAGAGTGGTTACAACACACTACTTTATGTAAATACAGTGAAATAGCCTAATTGGTGCTTTGAAGCTGAGGGCCCAGAGAGGTTAGTCCAAACAGCCAAATCATAAGGAAGATGGGAATATAATAGCCACAAATAAGCGAGGCGGTGGATTTCAAAGAGCAAGGCTATCACTTGAGATAAAAACAACACACCTATGAAAGCCCTGCACTCAGGCGGCCGCTTGTCGAAGTGGCTACTCTACTTTACACCTCATTACAGGGCTGTACGTTAGCTCCATACACGAACAGACTAAAGAGGAGATTTAAATGTTGATTTGAACATAGTCTAACCATTCTAACAGATCAAACCAGATTATATTGGTTTAATTACTCATCACACATTAAATATGTTGTAACACTCATATACATGTAGTGTTTGCAAATAATTACTGGACAAGCAGCTACTATTTTTGGCTTACAATGGGATAATGAATTCACAGCTAAATAAATGTACTCAGACAAACATTAAAGGGGGGGTCTTTGTGTCATGTAAACGTGTGTGACAAGACCACAGATAAAATAATGATTTGAAGGCCAATTTAAGTGCCGAAAGACGTTAACTAGGGCTGCTCAATTAATCGTATTTTAATCGCAATTACGATTTTGGCTTGCAACGATTATGAAAACAACATAATCGAAATAAAACGATTTTTGTTTTTATTGGTTTTTCAGTTGAATTATACTTAAAGTTCAGGGTAATCAACTGTTAAAAACATACTGTTCACATTTTTTTTTTCAATAAATGGATGTTTTCAAAGTAAATGGATAATCGTTTTTAATAATCGTGATATCAATTATTGACCCAAATAATCGAGATTATGATTTTTGCCATAATCGAGCAGCCCTAACGTTAACATGGTTTGGTTTCACATTTCAGTCAAGGGTGACAGATAAACCAGAAACGTCAAAACGTAATAAACTCGGGCATGTACAGTAGCTTCCTTTAGTTCTTCTCTGGATTTTCAGTTTTTTTTTATTAACGTTTAAATAATGTTAACAGATAATCATAACAAAAACGACTGTGTGTGTTAAGCTTTAAAATCGTATGGACGTGTATTTTCCAGGGATTTTAATTATTATAAACTCCACTTAAAAGCAGAAACCCGGAATGATGTAAAAAAACATAACTCAAATGCAGCATGGCTAATAATAAGTGTATGGTAAATGAGTATTAAGGCAAACGTTTAAATGAGTAAGAACAAAAACTTGCATGATGTCCTTTTGAGACTATGTGACTTTATGGCAGGGTAATGGCAGTTAGATCACTAGCTGGCACACATCTTGTTTGAAGTGAGGTCGCAGTTGTTTACATTTGCTAGGACCTAGCCTAAGTTGGCTTTTGGGCCATGCCCACTCCATTTCCTGAGGAATGACACATCTCTGTAGACATTAGAAGTTGTGCTAGTCTTGTACAACAATATTCAACACAGAAAACACTAATTTAAGACATCTCACAGCAACCGTGTCAGGGCTTTGGGTTGAAAAACGTGACAGACTGAATTAACATATGCATGATTCCCCTCTTGCAGTAGGAAGCAGTCAGCTAGGATGTCAGACTTAAAGGTCTTCATAGACTGAGCAACCAACAGCTGCTTTGCATAACATTTCGTCTAAAATACGCCCTGTTCTAGCTACTTGACGAGGCTTGTTACAATACATGCCTCAATCCTCTACATTTTTTCTCTCAGATGTGTCACTAAAACCAGGCTAAATCAATGTTTAATGGAGTGAGAATTAATCATTAACAGTTTTTTTTTAGGAATTGGCATGTTCCAAAATGCTGCTACAACAGAGACAGTATTCTGTATTATTTATCTTTATAACTAAAGACACACAAACGTGACTTATACATTGCTATGTAAGTAAAAGTGTGGAGTCTTAAATTTGAAATCAGTCGCACAATTCGAGCATCCTGGGAGCCATGACAGGTGCATCAGCACAGGTGTACTCTCACCAGCAGGTAACGCTAGATGCAGGCCTCCCCTGTGGGTTCAATCTGCACCAAACAGTGGGGGTTTATTTGGGGATAAAACAAAACAAACTGCGAGTGCTATTTGTTGTGAACCTGCAAAATATTGAAGCAGGTTTTCCGGCTGGAAATTAATATGCTTTCTAGAGAAAAAAAGGCCTGCTTCTAGTTCTCACATGAAGAGGAAGCCGGGTAAAACAAACCAGTGTTCAAAGGGCTGGTTAACAATGGCTTTAATGCCACATCCCAAACACAGACACAATGAAATATCGTCCTTATTTATGAATTGACTTACTTGGTCCCGTGGTAAAAACAGTGCAGTTCGTGAAGCTAGCCAGCAAGCTAATAACAGGCTAACAGCAGTGCATCCCAGTTCATGCGGCTTACAGCAGACTGGTGTGTCTTTTGTCAGTCCGAGGAAAACACAAACAATGCAGCGCTCTTGTTTAGGAATATTTCACTAATATAGCTAGTAAAAGCCTTGTTTTCACTGTGCCTGTCTCCTGACTCTTCGTAAATAATCCTCTATCTTCTTCCCTTTTTTTTAATGAAGCCAGGAGCAACGCTTTACGGAACTGACGACACCATGGAATTCATTTTGCAGACGCGCTCCCATCCAAAGAGCGTCTATTGGCGAGAAGATGGATCACTCATTACAAAGGTAAAAACTCACATGGTGCTGCCTGGTGTGCTAAGAAGACACGCAGCTATTAGCATTAGGGTATTTTCTTTTATTTCGTATGCATGTATTCATACTACTCTTAATAGTAGTTTCACGTTTCAAGGCTTTTATTGTCATGTGTGCATACAGTTATGACAAGGAACATCTTGGGTCACAGGCAGGCTCCTCCAACAGTGCAACACAACAAAACAGATCAAATAGTAGGCTACAGGTAAATAAAATAAAATAGAATATGATAGAATATAATAGAAACAGTGCAGAATAGTCTATACAGTAATTGGAATATTGATGTGAGTTGCAAACAGATGCATGTTATGGATGTTCTTTCAAAAGTGCAGGTGTTTAACAATCTTATGGCCTGTGGGATGAAACGTAACAAGTAAATAGTGGCCTGACTATAAAAACTCCGTTTCAACTGAAAGTGAAACATTTGATCATACATAAACAGGTATCAAACACATAATTCCCTGTATCAATATATTTCGGAAAAACGCATGACAATGAAATACCAAAAATAACAGTGACACAAAATAGAATAAAATAAATTATGATACCAAAACATCATAATTTGTAAGCAGATAAACCCAATGTTTAATATCAGTCATTTCTGAGTGTCGCTCTTTATTCGTATAACAAAGAAACATAATGAAGAGATAGCAGCATAAATCAGACATATCGTTTTTTTAAATTCTTGCTTTCACTCAGTGAAAACAACCATTGGATACAGTAAGGTAAAACAATCACTACTTCGGTTTGATGCTTATGATGACACAATGTATACAGCATAATTTAAGCACATGTCCCCATCACACTTTGGAATTGTACCTGGAAATCGAAAGGAGTGAGTGTTCTTATTCTTTCCTACAGACGCCTGTAACCTATCTTTGGCAGCATCCTTCAGGTGAAGCATGCACGTTTATGCAAGCTGCTGATGGCTGTACATTAACTCAGGGCCGTGTGAGGGTTACAATGAACCCCTAGGAATATGGGCTCAGAACAGTCTCATAATACACACATGCACAGCGATCCATGCACAGAAAGCGGTTTGTGTTTGTAGGTGCAGCGGTTTTAAACGGAAAACAAATATGTGAGGATCAAAAATACATATGTAAAACTTTTTTCTGTATTTGGATTTTATTTACATGTATATGAAACGGAACACATTTGTGTGTGCATTGAAAAACACAAGTGTGGATCCGGAAATACAAGTGTGAATCCTTTTGCGGATCATGAAATACAAGTGTGAATCCTTATGTGTGCATGTGTGTATTATGAGACTGTTCTGAGCCCATACAACGTGACAGCCAGTGTAGTGGAGGTGTGATTAAAGAAAGGCCCCACACAGCATGTTTTACATATTATATAGGCCTATAGACAACTTACTGCTACAATACTGCCCTCTGTGGGTAAGCGTTAGTATGTGATTTCCTGAGGAGGAAAAAACAGCTGAGTCTCTAATGTCTTGTGGCTTTTCCTTCACTGAACAGATAATTTGTATAGACATTCTCTGTCATTTTTAACTACATTTTGTTGCCCAACACACACATAATCTGACAAATTGCAAATATGTAATTTTTCATTTAACCAGGATAACCCATAACCAATACTTATTCACAGAAGACTTCTATAACTAAATATTTTTGATTTGAATATCAGGACGGCAACATAATGTACACATACTTCTGACAATGTCACAATATGGATCCATGCAACACAATGAATATATGAGCATACCACGTGCAGTTAGAGCAAACACTTCTTACTCTCAAGTCTGTACGCTATGAATGAAGCACTGTGAACAATGTTAATCGTCCTGGATGAGTTCCTACAAACACTAAAGGGCTGAGGGGATTCAAACTGCTTCTGCAGTCAATCAGAGTGTAAGGAAGGAGGTGGAAAGTGAAAGCAAGTTTTATTAAGGAATGGATTGGACGCTGAAAGAAGTGTGGAGCCAAAAGAAACTCTTATGGTATTTTTTTGGAAGTGGCGTGAAATGCCATATGGGAATGTTTTTACTAATGGAAGTGTGCCTGAATTTAGAGTGAATTTTTTCAAGCTGTGGGTGTGTTTTTTGATGCCAGTCTGGGTCACTACCTGATCCACGGAACAAACTTGTTTTTAAGCAATTTATTTTTCTTTTCTATCCTGAAAAACTTAAAAACAACAAAAATGTTTGACAGCTTGCAGACATGTGAACAATATAATCATATGAAACGTAATTATCCCCAGCTGCTGCTACTGCAGATGTGTGTGTGCAGTGCTGTCCACCCATATTACAGCCTACAGCTGTCACACTCACACTCCAGTTTGGCCAGTTACCATTTATTCTAATTATGATAATGACTAATTTTTATTGTGCAGTGAATCTTGCTTTATTGGATAGAGAGGATGTATTGACTCTCCTCCTTGACATACTACAATTTCATTAGTTCCATGTGTTTTACACACGCGAGGAAAAATGAAAATACTTTAGAGGCTAATGAATATGACAAATGCATAATAATAATAATAATAATAATACATTACTAAAAATAATATTTAAAAAATAGCTTATTAATGTCAACTATTTATTTTGCCCTTTGTTTTAAGGTAAATGGAGTTAAAATAAATCAAAAATAATTGTAGATTATCCAAAAAATTAAATTTATTTAGCTTGTAATTCGTCCAACAATTGGTAGGTAAGACGGGAAAAAAGAGACATGCTATAAATAAAGCAGACATTTTCATCAGGCTATTACATCATGTGCTAGTATTGAGTCGGTTCCACAAAGACTGAAGTATGAATGTATTATTTTTAACTCTGCCAACTGAACTTTAAATCAGGGACCACAATTCATGAGTTGTTTGCCTCTTGCACTTTGTGCCTATTCTTTAATTAACATGTGGCTTTTATTGCAAATTCATAAAAAAATAAGCACATCAACTAAAACCTAAAAAGGGAAAACATAAGGGATAGCCAATTGGTAACACACACATGCAGTAGTGTCATTTCATCGCTGTAATGGAAAATGCAGAGTTCGCAGTCTGAAGCATGGAAGAATGTACTTATTTTTCTGTTAAATGTCATGGTTATAGAAAGTGGTGGAGAAAGTTTTTGATCTCCGAGTTCGTCAGCGACCACAAGAGGCATGGCTTTGGCCGTAGAAAGACTAGTTACTGGAATCAGGGGATGTTATTCCTTACTCACTCATTAATGTGCATACTCACCTGTCGAATCATATAAAGACTCACGCAACCTTAGGAAAAGTCTCATGCAGACACTTTCTCCACAAACCCTGATACAACAAAACAAATCGAAAGACATCATATTTCACTATGAGAACTTTTTCTAAGCTGCAGCACACACTCAGTCCACTGCTCGCTAAAACAATCACTAAATACTGGATAAAAAGCACTTTGGATTCCTTCTATACCGGACGTGCCCTGATGATGGCACCAAATCCCAAACTTAAAGACAGCCAAATATAATCATGTATATAAATACACAAAAAGCAGCTTTCATATAAGCCCCTGCAGACAACAATCACCAACAAAGAGACAACTCAGTTCAAGAGCTTGAATATCCTCTCTGTGAGGTAAAATGGCGTGGCCACATGATGATGACTACAGCACTTGTTACGATCATTTTCACGATCTACTGGATGACTAACAGCCTTTCAGAGTCATCTGCTGACTTGGTATGTGGGCTCCTCAGCTTATTGTAAACAGGACACTTAATGACATGCCAATCACTACCAGGCCCTGAGCAAAATGACATTGATATATAGTCTTCAAGAGACCACGGCGGCCTTTGATTGCTTTTGTTCATCAACTAATCAGAAACGCTGCTAATAGACTGATGTTCCATTTGAAGTGTTTACATTGTGGAGTAGACACCCCACCCTCTTTTCAAACAAGAGTCTGACCTCCCAGGGGTTGTTTAACACTGAAGCTGCGTGAACTCCACTTAACAATCTTAATCATGTAGACAAAATCCTGTAAAGCAGCCGTTCCAACACACTTTTGTATCTTTTGTATTTTAAAAGGCATATCACTGTTTACATTTTTGACTGACCACAAGGCTACTGAACACACGGTGTTCCAATCTTCAATAGCAACTCAAAAATGTATAAAAAGTCTCATCTGTTCTGCATCAGGAGCAACACAAACACCCGGCCTGTGCCCTGAGGTGTGCCGGCCCTCTATAGCTGTGAGTGAGCCATGCACGAGTCACCCTGGGTAAATATTACAGGTCAGTGCCATTCAAGGTTTTTCTTTTCCCTTGCAGGATGTCGTGCTGCTGCTTTTGTAAAGCGTGTGTGTTGTGGAGCTATAATATTAGCACAGGAGCTTTCAGAGCCCAGTAGTGTAAATCCTTTCCTTCCGCTTCCAGTGATAAGGGACTGCACAGTTATTTAAACAGTAACATATTTCCAGTGGAATAACATTCCATATTTTGCAGATTGTCATATTTCTGCCTCTTGGTAATACATTTTTAAATATTATAAACACATATTTATATGTTTGAACGGCCTATCTTTAGTCAAGCTCCACCTTCTAGCTTTCTCTGGAGCTTTCAACCTCATCTCTGCATTTCTTAACAGTGTCTTCTATTGTGGTGGAGATGCATATGCTCCGTTTTTATCATATGATCTAATAATGACAACTGAGCTATCTCCATGACAACACTAGCAAACTACACCAAACCAAGAAACATCATGAAATTAAGTTTAAAGCTCTAATAAATGTAAAAAGTGGACCTGGAGTTAATAGTCTTCTGGTATAAACTCTAACGCTATAGATATTTATAAGGTTACAGTTTGGATAACACTTTAGAATAAATAGCATTCATTAGCCTTAACACACTTTAGTGATTAAACACTAATACATACTTCAAATGCTGTATTAATGCTAAACTTCAACTTGTTGACAGGTAACTTCTTTGTCCAATTCTAATAGTTTTTTTCGATTGCTAACACACATTTTTTTTTAAATTGCTCAGTTTCTCAGAACACTAAACACAATTCACAAAACCACACACCCAAAGTGCAAAACACCTCATTTCTCCTGCTAAGTGAAGAACTGCACTCTAAACTACATAAACACTTACCAAATGCAAACTTTTGCACCAAATATAACACACTTCATTCATAATACTAGATGGTTTGACCACCCAACTACACACTGCTGAGCATAATCTAAAGCACTTTCATCCTGTATGGGCTATGCTCTGTACATAGAGGTTTCTGCAGAGAAAGATTGCTTGAGTTTACAGAAATACAGTAAATGAAGAAATACAAATTAGTTGTTGAAAAAAATCATATTTTATTCAAAAATAACATTATGCAACATCTCAGCACATAGTTACTATGCTTCGGATCTCTCTAAGTGTGATGCATTGTTTGCCAAAACCAAGTTTGTAACTGCTGCTTCCTGTGCCTCATTGAAAACCCTTAGCCTTCCACCTGCACATCTTTGTTTCTCAGTCCTTCAGATAAACAACAAAGATATACTTATGTGGTTGGTCAGTGTCTGCGCTGCATAAAAGTAAGTTTACCACAGTACATTGTGCAGGATTTCTGTACAGTTATAGTATGCAACATGCCAACAATTTAATTACAGTAATGAAGTAAATACATTTCACACAACAGATATAAGCACTGATACATCATGAATTATGCAGAGCTACAAACTGGTAACCTGTTTTCAAGTCTAAGTGTCCGGATTACAGAGGCAACAGTACATCGGCTTAGATTAGGCTGAACCCTCTGTCCAGCCTCTCTCAACGTCACACCATGGTTGATAACATTTCATTTCATTAGAGAGTACTCTTCCTCCTCCTCTCACTCTCAGCTCAGCTCTTACTCTTCCTCTTCCTCTTCCTCTTGCTTCCATGTTGGCTTCCATTGTTGCTGTAAGAAAGTACTCACCTGTGGTCTTTTTATAGTGCTAACATCCTGATTGATGAGCCAACAATTATGCTATCAGGTGTTTGGTCAGGTGGAACGTGTTTCTTGATCATTGGTCCATGTGTGAGGCATTTTGAATATCAGTGTTTTAAACCAGCTAACACGTGACTTCATGTCAGATTCCTGTGTCTTACGTTAAGAAACGTGTGCAGTGGTTTGCAAAAAGTGCCATGTTGATTTGCAAATTGTGTGAAAAGCTGAAAACGTGTTTAGAGTTTTGGAGATTTGAGCTGATGTTTTTCTCTTTGAGTGTCAGTTAAAATAATTGTGCTTTAGGTATAATTTTAGTGTGTTAGCAATCGAGAAAAACTGTAATACTCAACACAGCTTACAACATCAGCATGAACTTCTGGGCCTAAACACAAAGTTGTGATTTACTTTTAGAACTCTACTGACAGTCTGATAATAAACTCTCTGACCAACATCAATAAATTAAACATATAAATGGATATTAATATAACTGCATGTTGAACATTATACTGCTGTTTTTTATCTCCCACTGAAGAATTTGTAATTCATATCGAGGCTTTTGCAATGTTGGAAACATTCAATGTCCCTACTTGAGCCAGAGATGTTATTAATGCTTCCGCAGTTTATTTTGTTTTTGAAATAAGCTACCTGTACTTGGCAGAACACATCATAGCTTGTTAAAAACCGCACGAACAACACACATTCACATAATGGGACTCACACACACACACACACACACACACACACACACACACACACACACACACACACACACACACACACACACACACACACACACACACACACACACACACACACACACACACACACACACACACACACACACACACACACACACACACACACACACACACACACACACCCCCAGATGTGGCCAAATGAGCAAGCTGTGATCAGATGTGTTTGTCTGAGTTGCCAACATTGGTGTTTTACAGCTGTCTTTGTTCCTGAATCTGCTGGTTTATGGTCCATTGGAGGTCACGCACAACTTCTAAACACTGCCAGAGTAAAAAGGGGGTCTTGCACGTACCCCTTCACCTCAACCCTGCCACACACACAGGAATTAGAGGCCTGCCCACACATACTAAGCAGGGCAAAACCCACATCAAAGTAACTGCACTAATCCCACCAAGAAACAGGGGATCCATAGGCCTAATCATGAATGCATATGAAATAAAAATAAATAAGACTGATCTCCTAAACATTTACTTTAGCTGTGGTTAATCAGTAGTCTATGCGAGCCAATATAATTCCTTGCATTTGTTTTTGTGACATCTTAAGGTGATTTGTCTTCAAAAAGATGTATATATTAGTGAGGTCAAACTTTAATAATCTCCATTGGAGTAAAAACAGAAGCAGAATAATATACACTAAATGTTTTAGATTTAAAGAAAGTATTGCTACATCTCATGATAAGCAGTGGCAATGGTCAAGCAAACACAAATAATTAATCATCTAATTTTTTTAATGTTAAGTTGTGAAAAATGTAACATAAGCAGCGCACAAACACAAAATGCAACTTTTGAAAGAAAAGTCAATTTATTATGAAGAACGCAAAGCAGAAGAAAGTGGACCATGATCATTGAATCAATCTCCTTCCAAACCAATATTTCAATGTCGCAATAAGGACCTCCAACATATTGTGTATTCTGAGGAGTCATTTACAAATCAAAGCGCTCGAAGGCATCTCTTTGATCTGTTGGTGTTCTTTTAAAAAACAGTTCTGACAAACATACTTTGCAGTGAGCCCAAAAGCCCCTAAACTAACCTCAGCGCCTTCAGGAGGTACCAGCACTGCGGGATCTCAGTGGGTCTGGTTCTCAGAGGAGAGCTGCTCAGCCACCTGGTGGGGCTGTGGGAGAGGGAAAATAAACTGTTATCAATGGAGCCGCCGCAAGAACACCAAGCGTCACTGGGTTTACGAGGCAGTCACATGCAGTCGACCACAAACAATGAAAAGGAAACACCTTTGCTTCTCAGACATTCCAAGCTGGTCTTTGTCTTAGAAATGTGCTTTACTCGTGGTGCCCTGGCCTTCTATGAAATGTTAGCATCTCTCTAGAAAACGATACATATTCCATTACAAACCCCAGGGAATTAATACATTGAGAAAAATGTATGCCTGTGTATGTAAGGGTGGGATGAGTTAACCCTGTTACATGGCTCATACCTCAGCATAGCCTACATTTTTGATCACAATACCCAATGATGTTAGACACTGGCCCTTTTGGTATTGGCACGGGTCTCTGTCTGAGCTCCATTGGTGACATATACATTATTCAGCCTTATGAGACCCATTAAGCCCTCTGCAGTCCAGTCTGGTTTGGCGTGGAGCTTTCCATTATACTGGTCAGCTGCAACCGTAGGGAGATGCTTGTGGGGAAAAGAAAAACTGAAAAAATGAAGATGACAGAAGTAGGACAGATGAAAAACTCGAAGACCTTAAAGTTCCGTGTGTTCAGTCTTGGAGGCATCCCAAAACTTAAAACATGCTAAATAAATGACCTCAACAACAGTAGGAGTAGCTCCGGCGTTTTATCACTAAGATTGAGAATTAACACTGTAGAAAATTATTTGGCAAGAACATAGAGAGGCAACTAAATCTAAAAGTTCACATACACTCCTGTGCATGTAGTCAAACGGACACACTCCTTCTTTGTGCTGAAGACACATTGAATCTAAACTTGCAGTAAGTAATGTGCCCAATATGCCAAGAATGTGTCTGTTTACCAGGCAACGGCACATTATGAGCCTCACTGGAAAATGTGTCTTGAAGGATAATGTCCAATATTATGTCAAACAGACCACTGACAAACCCAGTGTGATTACAGGCACTACAGCTATTAAGAAGCAGGGATACAACTGCATAGATATACATACACATAAATAACGTCAATGAACTCTACTTAACTTGCAGACAAAAAAATTAACCCTTTATTGTAAATCTTCCCATACGTAAAGTAATCACAGAACAGCTGCATGCCTCTGTAATATGTACGACCTCATCTCTTGCCCCAGAATGCACCTCTATTACCCTCCCCTCACCTTTATCACCCCCCTGTGCCATACAGCCATAACAGCAGTGCAGCAGGCCAGATGTGTAGGACATGGAGGTGCAGAAAGATCCTACCCAGCCCCCCCCTAGAGACCCACGGGTCCATTTAGTCCTCGTGTTTCAGGCTCGGCTGTCAGCCCCAGTGCCAGGCTCCACATGACGGAGGCCTGGCAGACATGCTGCTGTCACTGGTTACGCTCATTGGCGGCCAGCGTGAATGATTTACAGGGTGATTTGTGTGTGCAAGTGTATGGATGCAGCCCCTGACATCGACTTGTATTATCTGTTTCTATATGCAGCATTTTCTTTGCCTGCTTCCTCATTCTTTCTTTCACAACACATGCACACTAACATTTATGTTGAGTATATCCTGCTCGAGAGACATAGTACTCCAACAGCAATGAAATAACTTGAAATACATACAGTTTATATCATGCACATACACACGCCGTCACAAGAGATGGAAGTAAAGTAGCTGTATCCAACTATGCAAAAACAATACACCCACACTGCTTACATGTTCAACAGAGCGATGAGAAGAATATAATGCTACAAGTAAAAATATGTCCTTACACTAGTTTGGAAGGGTGATACTGTATAACGCAGCATCCCTTACTCCTGAACTTCCAATAAGTGCATTAAAATCTGAACTGGTTTATTGGGATTTTAGTAATATGGAGTATATCCCTACTTTATGTCAGCATAATGGAAATTCCATTGTGATATTTACTCTAATAATGGGATTTTCCATGTGTGCCGGGGCATATCTGTTGGAGTTTGTGCAATCAGTCACAGGGAAGAATTGGTTCATATCTCTTGGGCTTTCCCCCCTGAAATGCGCGGAGAGAAAGATAGATGCTTCCAGTCCCTTTAAGCCATTAAGAGGGTGAGCAAACATCCCCTCGAAACCCTTTAAAATGACAAGACCATCTTCCCCCTCTGCAAAAAAAAGCAAATAATCTTTCCTGCTGTTCCTTATTTTCGTTCATCTTTCTTCCTCTGCTGCTTCCCCTTCTCCTTAATTCATTTGCAATATATTTGAGATGAGAACACATCATATAAAGCCACTTATTTACCTTTGCATTTGAACTGCTTTTGAGGTGAAGAGAGAGCCCACATAGACAGAAACAGGATACTGTGTTGATAGTCTTGAAATCATTTGAAAATGAAAACACATCACAATCAATAAAACTACTAATAAACTAGAATTTGGCAGCACTGGTGCAAGAGAAAATACAATAGGTTACCTGTTAGGGCCATCAATACCTCAAATACATTTTAACGATACCAAAACACAAAAGCTCATCTGAAGCAAATTCCTCAAGAGGATTAATTTGTTGAAAGCTTATAAGGATTTGGGTATGCCGGGGGCCACAGCCACCCAAACAGCCACTTCCTAAGCCTTTCTCCTGTGGATAAGACAGCTCATCAAAATGAACTTACCTGTCAAATCTATTAAATTAGGAGGCCAACAATGGGGTAAACTCATTTCAGAGATCCCCTACCTCCGAAATGTTGGCCTCTGTATGTATGTCACTGCCTTTCTCTATTTGTCTCTCCTGGAAGAATTTTAGGGTAAGCACATTTGTGAACCTCCCCGCTCTCAGCATGAAGCGGGAGTGAGTCAGATTTGGCACAGTGGGCTGCCGTTATCCTGCAGCGAGTTTTACAGGTCAGACGCGAGCACTCAACCCACCTGCTTCCCCCCCCCTACTAGCAGATTTTACACTTTCACTCTTCTCATTCTTGTGTTCCCTCCAAAACCCATTCCATGTTCTATCCCCGGACTCCTTTAAGAAACACGGTGCGAATGAGGATCCAGAAAAGCTTCCAGGGGATGAGAAATGGGTGCGATTTTTGAACTTTACAGCTTGATTCTGACAAGTTTGGATGGAGAGCACCACATGTGACATTGTAAAATGGAGAAATTATATTACACTGAGAGTTTCATAGATTTTTTGTGGGCGCCCATTTGCTTTATTTGGGACAGTGACAGGATACTGCAAATAAGTAAAGAGAACATTGAAAAAAGGTATATTTTACTGGGCATGGTAAAATGCAGTATTGTGCTTTGATAGAGCTATGCACGACAACCAGACAAACTGTCTCTCTGTGTCTCTGTCTCTCTTTCTTTGTCACTCCCCCACTGTCATAAATCTGCAAAGTGCCAAAATGTGAAAAACCAGAATGTTCACTTCATGTTGACGTAAAAAAAACAGCAAATGCATCATAACACGATCTTTCACAAACACTTGTAAAGACACTCACTGACAAAGTACATTCCTATAGCTGTGAGCCCAAACCTGGACCATTACAAAAACAAGCACAATGTTTAACCCGTAACCCTAACCTAACATGAACCTGAAACCTCACCCTATTTCTGACCTCAAGCCCTGTTTTAACCCAAAACCTGTCTTTTGAAGTTAAAACATCAGTCCAAAATGTCTTCCCTTTCCCAAAATATCCTCATTCTAAAGGTCTAAAGCTCAAATGAGTGGTTACACACACACACACACACACACACACACACACACACACACACACACACACACACACACACACACACACACACACACACACACACACACACACACACACACACACACACACACACACACACACACACACACACACACACACACACACACACACACACACACACACACACACACACACACACAAACACAGCTGCATTCAAGATTGCAGATCAGGAGACATAATGTCCTTATATGGTCTCTCAGTTCTGCCTCCTGGACTAAATCTCAGTGCGTTCAAGGAGTTTTTGAAACCTGTGAACTGGAGATGGCTGTGAGTAAAAGACAACAGAACAGCTTAGTGCAATTTGTATATCCAATGTGATGATGTATAAATGTTAATCCCAGGATCCTTGATGCACAGTGAAAGTATACAATATCAAACTTTTGCTGAATTCTTAGTAAATTCATGGTTAGAGTTGTATTAGAATTTGTATTAAAGCTCCCATGTCATGCTTTTCCGGTTATTACCCGTCCCCTTGTGTGTTATGAAGGTTTTTATGCATGTAAACGGTGTGCAGAGTCAAAACCCTCAAAGTACACCCTGTAGCGAGTAAAACTCTAACACAGAAAATACCTCCCCAAAACGCCTCATTGGAGATACGTCACTGCCCATTTGATTCTTCCGGGTACCGCCTGATGTCATGCGGTACCCGGAACGAAATGGACCAATCCCGAAGAGCTATGGCCACACCAGCAGCGGCGTGTTCCTCCTCCAGAGGTTCGAAGAACCGGCATTTCACAGACGAAAGCTTCCAAAACATTGCCCAGTTTGAGGCCGGATATGCACAGCTTGTTTGGACCGTTTGGAGCAGGGGAAGATCTGGGTATACAATCTGTAAGTTTGCATTGTTATTTGTGTATTTATCAAACAAGACTGTTTAAATGTGTAAACTGTGTTGGACTGCTAAGCCATTGACACAGTGCTAACTGTGCTAACTAAGTTGCTAGAGTTTCCATATATCAACTCTAATATCAGCAGATGGCCTTGCATACATGTATCTCATAGCAGGAGAATGTCTGCATTCACACACACGGAATACTCATACAGTATACTGTACTGTGATTTACCGTACATTGTGACCGTACATATACTGCATGTAGCTAACGAGGCTAGCTGTATGCTAGCGCAAAACAATGTATTCATGCAAGTTACATTGTATGGTAGCAGAATACCCGTATACGATTGCAATTATAAACACGTTATTGCTAGCCTAATATGAACCACTAGCTTTTGTTCATAGTAGTTTTATTACACTGCATTATAGTTGCCTTTCCTCCAAGCTAACGTTCATATCGTGTTAGCTACCAAGGTAAACAAAGCTAGGTTAGCATATTAGCAGGCAAGCTGTTCATTACACAACTACTACTAACGAATCTAAAACAACTAAGTTTCTCTAATATTTTGTGATTTGCATTTGATTTCGTCCAGCCAGATCCTGGCGGACAATCCATGACGTGCTAAAAGGCACTTCTACTACTACTGAGGCGTCGTGCTAAAAGGCACCGCACCGGCTGTGCGCAGGCAAGATGCAAGGAGGAGGAATGGATGATATACCGTGTATATATGTATATTTATGTTCATTTTGTACATTTCTAAAAATAAAGTTTAATGGAAATACTTAGTAGGCCTATCCTTTCTTCCCTGAATTCATATATAGCAAACCATGATTTGATTTCTCATCAAACAGTAGTAGTTTATAACGGGTAAAAATAACTTACTCTTTGTTATGAGCGGCTCGTAGGCCACAAAGACAAGGAGACATACACGAGTTTACAAAACCACGGCACATTTATTGTGGTAAATGCAGAGATAGGTGGTTGAGAGGATCGCAGAGTTAGTCTTCCTGCAGCCGCTTTGGAGAGAGACTGGGGCCGTAGTGTCCGGAGGTGTCCGTGATCGTGCTGATTAGCCTCTTCAGCTCCACCCCATCGTAAGACAAAGGCCCTGGGGCCGTCACACTCTTCTATAACAACAGTTAAAAATATATATGTATATAAAATATACGGCTGTGCCGACGCCATGATAAGACTGATGTTACGCTGAGAGCAGCCGGGAAAAGCACTGTTAGACATGGGCGCAGCCTCTCTGGTGGTTGACTAATCAGAACGAGTGGCCGAGCTGACCAATCGGAGCACACTAGGCTCACAGGGAGGGGGGGGCAAGAGCTCCAACGAGTCGTTTAGTGGAGAAAGTGAATACTGCTGAATACACATGCTTGACAGAGATGCTGTATGCGAAACCAATGTGAGTTTGGAAAATTGCACAGTATAAATCTATTTTAGTATACCTCAACAATGTAATTATGATCAGTGGAAATGGCCATGACATGGGCCCTTTAACACATAATTAGCATTAGCATTTTTTTCACCTTTTGACACTAGTGTTGGATACCCCCAGTTTGAGTTAGAGCTTTGGGCAATGTCTTAATCCATCCAACAATCCACTTCCACCTGCCAACATTTTTTCACTATACCCCGAATTGTGGTTACACAGTGGTGGTACACTTTTCTGTGGATGTCTTTTAATAAATGAGTTCATTGTTTTTTTCATCATCTTCCTTGCTTTTTTCTGCAAATTCCTCCCTCTTTTGAAACCCCTCGAAGACGGTATGTTCACTGGATCAGCTGTACAGATTAAACCAATCAAAACTAGCCATAAAACCAGAGTGATCCCCACATTCTCTCCCAAATCCTTATGCTACTGAAGGAAAGAGAAAGTTTAAGAAAACAGCCTCAACTTTATTCTGGGCGAGTGCAGCTTATAACGCTGCGCATCGTGGCGTCTCCAAACCTTTCATTGTGGCTTACTGTAAAAGTAAGCCACTGATAATACTGAGACAACTGTCGCTCACAGTGATATATTCAGCTCAGTGTTTATTGTTCCCCAAGTCACATCCACTTCATCTAAAAGTATAGCTATCTAGGGTAGAGCACAAACGGGTCTTACCATACTGTATATCCATCTGTGGAAGCTTAAGAGCCATTTTAATACCTCTGGCTGCTTTAAGCTCAGCTAGGTTTATACTGCCAGATACAGCAAAGAGGCTCTTTAAATCCTGAATTATAACCAGGAAGTGAAAAGTAAACTTTAATGTCCTCTTTTCAAACCCCCTCTATGAACTCCTTCTCTCTAATTTACTATCACTTATGTTTACAGAAATGGGTCAAATGGCAAATAGGACATATCTTTAACTGACTTTAAATAGGAACAATCTGCATGAGTTGTATCAGTTGACAAGCTTGTTGAATTTGAATGGAGCCATGTTTCTTGGTAGATCAAACGATGCATCATCCATCAGTTTATATTTGTGAGTTGGAAACTTTGAAATCATACATTTTCCTTTTTTTTCGATATCCTGTTTTGGAGTTTGATACACACATCATGAGAGCCCAGGCGGAGAATGACGTATTTGTTAGTGATAGAGACAGCATTTGTGATGAACAAATAACAGCCAGTGCAAATGTTCCTTTCCCAGCTGCCTATCATAAATATGAAAAACAGACTGTGTTTTGAGTCACACTTGGCAAAACATGCACCCAAAATAGATGCACCAGATTCAAACTCCACGTTTTACTATAACCCTGATTTATTACCTCCTGTCTGTGTGATTGTATATTTCATTTCTGTCTCTCCCTGCAAAGCCTCTTGCTTGCTCTAAAATTCTTTTTCTGAAATTGTGTTTTGCTGCTTGTTGGTATACACATAGTTTGTCACTTGTCAAACATAAAGGAAGAAGGTATAATGGGATCAAAGTAAAAATGCAGGATAAATAAATACAATCCTTTTTTCCCCTCGATATTGTGGATCAGGCGTTGACAATGTAACAGCTAATACTATAATATGTCACATGACACAAGAAGGACAATTGCTGTTTTCTTGCATGTGGGTTCTATGTTTGACAAAATGGCTTTAAAGATATCACAGACATGTAAAAGCCAACATTTGAATAACAAACTCTTCGTTGTTCAACCTTTTGCTAGTTGGATAACAAATAAACGGTATAATCCTGCTTTATTTGTGATGGGAAAAGTCAGGTGTGTGAGGCCATTTCTGGTTTGTGCCGTGAAAATCACAGAGGCAGTATTTCTTCTTTTCAGTCATGCTGCATTCTGACCTTCTGCACATTTTATGCATACATTAGTTCCAAGTAGCATCAGGTTACCATTAGTTTGTTTTCTTTTCCCTCATAGTCAAAATCATAACCATCCTTCAAGCCTTTCTCACCCCTCTTAACCCCTTTGTATTTTGACCTTTGACCTCTCTACCCACATCATGCAGATCTTGTTCCCAGAGGGTTGGTCACAATCTGTATTGGAAAAAAACTGAATAGAATTGAACAATTCAACGAGACAGCAAATTTAATAAACAAAAGGACAAAAATGGACAAGTGATGTGATTTGATATTCTTAGCTTGCTCTATTGATGCACATTCATCATTTTTCACTTTGATCGTACTGGGTTGGCCAAATCCAGCCTCACTGTAGCCCACCGACATAGAGCCCACAGTGAAAGGCTCTTCCTCACATGGGATTTACATGTAAACAAGTAAATCAATAGATGAATAAATTGTACTCTTCACCACAAGAGGACCCAAAGGACACATTGAGTAGATGGAAGAAGGGCCAGTTAGCATTTCGTACAAAAAAACGTCCCCCACTAAAGATGTCAAAGGTTAGTTTTTCTTTATTATAAATAGATAATGGATATCTTTCTGAATTTAAGTAAGCCAGAAGCAGAGAGAAAGAAAGGGATAGCAATGAGAAAAAGGAGCGTCACCTCAGATGAAAAGACGTCTGTACTTCATGATTAATTCATACTCCCAGTGTGGCCGGTGAGAGTCCCAAGGGAAGAATTAGATGGGTCCTGTCAATGTCTCCAACACCAGGAGGTCACATGTGACCCAGCCAGTAGGCAGAAGCACTCTGAGCCAAGACTGCCCTCCATGACCTGTAATACCAAGCCTCAGACAGCCTGTTAGACTGCACATCAGCAAACAGAATTACCTCACCATAAATATACAGTAAATGTCTCTTTGGGATATGCGGTCAGCCACACATTCATCATCATCTCTTTGTTCAGCAGATGTCTCTCCAGATCTGTGTGGACTTACATAGCATTTCATTCATTTATGAATTATTTGTATGGATGAAGAAGTCTTTGTTCAATGCCCAACATCTCCAGTCCCTCCTTTCGTTGTCTGTTATTTGAAACTCAAACATGCCCCACGTAAAAAATGGACTGAGTTTTTTTCGACAAACAAAAACATGGCCTCTGTCGGCTAGGGGTTAGCCGGGAGTTAGCCGAGTGATTGCATTGGCTGCAGTGTGACAATCCAAAACATACCATGCAAGGGGAAGCTAGGCAGCATGCTGGAATGACATTAGCAGATGAATGTAATTCACTGTGTAGGAGCTCCCTTGGTTGACGTTGAAAACACAGACACTTAAACATGTATTTAGACAGACCTCGGTCTACCTCCAGCAGCACCAAGGCTGTAGTACTTTTAAGCCCAGTGAGAGATTAATGGGACTTTCAATTGTGGTGTAGACTCAATCGCATTGTCTTGGTTTAGCGTGGTAACTATTCATTATGGTAGGGCCCTGTGAGGGCAGACTGCACTCAGCAATTCTGTTTGTTGAATTGATTGGAATATTTAATGCTGTGGTTGTTTGCACTGCTGGGAAGAGCATTGACTTAAAACATGTCTTTGATAAATGTCTTCTTGGCCTCAGACACAAGCATTTATGTGATGTAACCTCTGTAAAAGTGAAGAGAATCGTAGTTTACTATATCAAATGATGATCTTCCAGCCACTTAAAAAAAGGGACGATAAATCATGCCTTTGTCCCACAAAACATGTTCTCTTTTTTCCATGGGTCTCAAACATCATAAACAAAAAAACTTTAGGCACATCACTTTATTGTCCCCGTTCTTTTCCCATATCACAGTTTTGAAAGAAAGAGCAAGTGGCCATGACCACTGATGTAAAACACACATGCACAAATGCTCACTGTGTAAACACATGAAAATATGCAATAAATAAAAATGTGAGCCACTAATCTTTTAATAAGCAGCAAGCCCCTTCTTTTGGACAGATAAAAATGGCAGCAAGATGAAAGGGTAAAAATATAAATGTGCTGAAAAGCGAATAACACAGGACATCTTTTATAGTTCTTTCTTTGACCTGCCAAGATCCAGTTTCCTCTCAAGTTGTTTTATTTGAACTATTTGTACCTCGTAATTTCTTTCCTCAAAAGTGGAACATTCAATTCCAATTGGAGTTGCAACAATCGAGTTATATAACATTTTTAGGAACAGACACCGGTTATCAGATATGCACCATTACCAACAAGAAGACCTTTTTAGATGCGAAGAAGGTCAACGTTATTTCTGTACACATCGGAACAAAATAAACTCAATTGTTGAAGAGAAGGATGAGGTCTGGCCTTTATTTGGGAAATTTTGACTCATATTGTAACACCATGGAACAGCTTTTATTTGCTACCAGAGGGAGAGATAGGGGAATACATACTGTATAGTCTGCTCACATTCAACACTCCGAATTGGACGAGAGAGAAAGATGGACAGAAAGAAAGAAAAAGGCAATAAAAGTGTTCAGGAGGGATCTTTATTTAGTTTAGGATTCAGACTCTGAAGTAAAAGCAGATGGTTCTATAGTCTGGAATAGTTTCCACTTGAAGTCTTGGACTCGTTTGTTCTGCTCCCTGATCTTGAGCCCATTCCAGTTTTCTTCAACCTGTGTTTCTGGGCCTTCAACAAGAGACTTTGAATCACAGCTAGGAACACAAACCCTGCCTGCACAAGAATAAAGAAATGCGCACTCATTTGAGCAATCCCTGCCATGTGTACAAAGATGTTCAGGGAGTATAATGCTTCATAACAAAGCCAGAGTTCGTTGTGTGAGGTCAGCCGGTTTGTGGAAAGACCCTCCACAGGGTGAGCGTGAGAGAAACCCCAAAAGCCAAAACAATAAGATGCCTGGCTCGATGCTGCGGCTAAACAATGCCGAGCTGGGTTCAAGGGAGGTCAGTTGACAGTGTTGCTGAACTGGCACACAATAATTTACAGTAACAGCTTACAATACTGAGACAGTTTATTTTGTTCCCCCTTCAGATGACAAGAATGATGTACATGCAACATGCACGTCTGTAATGTGACCCTGAGAAGCAAAGTCAGGCAAATAACCAACCATTGTATTTATTTGTGCGTAAATGCACAAGACACTTCAAGTACATCAAGCGCTACAAAGCGTGCGTGATTTCAGCTCAGAGTAGAGAAAACAAGTATCTAGGATGTGTCCTCCGCCTGTATCCTCCATTTGACCGACAAGCCGCACTCCCATCCATTAACAGACCTGAGAGTGAACAGTCTGCGTGTCTCTTTCCTTCAGTTTTGAATTAAATGTAAAAAGAACTGTATATTGAATTTATAGCCATCTATAAATACGTACAATCTGCGCCATCTTGGGTTTTCCTATAACACACACAGGTCTGGCCATGAGTGATTGTTTTGCTTAGCAATTTAAAACACATTTACTGTGTGCACGTTGTATAGCAGCATGTACACACTGGCAGACAAACACATACATTGTAGGGAATGATTAAGCTGTTTTCTACATCTCCAGCTGTACTCTCAAGAGAGACACAATTTCGGAGTGTAAGTTTTATTTTTAGCTAATGATTAATGGCACGAGCTATTCTTTTGTGACCAGTCTACCATATGACCATTTTTCATTGGAAAACAACAGCACGGGAATCAAGTAATTCTGCTGCTGTGGGTCTGAATTCAACTCTTTTCACACACTATACCATTCACGAGGTAGACAACTTGGATCTAGTTCAAGCATCAATCTCATTATATGCATTTTTCACAAATCGCAGGGTCTGCTGCCCCGAGGATTACATTGTTTTCCCTCAATCTTGAAAGCTCACAAAGAATTTGTGTAATGCCAACCTAAGTCCTACCAAAAAGTAATTAAGAAGAAAATAGGGATTGTTAGCAAAGGGAAGCAAAACATAAAAAATACTTATATATTATAATTTGTAACCAAGTAGTTCAAACGTCCTACATTATAACTATAAGTATAGCCCTTATGTATTGAATAAACAAATATTATGGTGCATTTATTCCATTTATACTACTACTACTACCACTTGTACTTTTATCTTCATTTTCCTGAATACAGTACATCTCAGTGGCAGTAGTTTTAAACTCTGGAATTGCCTGGTATTGCAACATAGCCACTCATTTTGACATTCAACATCCTGCAGATGTGGAAAAGAATTCAAAGTAAGCAGAAAATACTTGATGTCCAAACAGTAGAACAACTTTTTTGTCCGTCTCCTATAATGAAATGGAATTCTCACCTCATCCATCTTATTCCAAGACACAATCTCATGGGCTTTTCCCCCACTCTCTCTTTCTCCCTCCTTCATTCATAGCTTGTTGGCCTTGACATCTTACTGTTCCTCGGAGTGATATGCCACGCTGCCAGGAATTCAGTTCATCTGAACTATGTACAACCACAACCTGTATCCCATACAACCTGAACGGCTCACACAGCAGGAGCAAAGAGAAAAAGGCAGACTGAGGTTCGGAGAGTGGAAGAGCTGTGGCAAAACTCACCTCCTGTCAGAATCCCCCCCTGTAGTTCTTGTGAAATGTGAGGGACAGTGTTTTGTGTATACTGGTATGTCTACAAATAGCAACCGCAGTGCTGAGTGCTGGTTTTCTGACTGCTGCTCAACAGAGAGCTGGATGAAATGCCACAAGGCTGGATGTTCCTCTGTGGTATGAGGCAGGTCAACATTGAGGGTCAGTGAATGTCATGCTGTAATTCACATTCAAATCAATGAACAAATCAGAACATGAACCAGGTCTCACCTACTGTAGTTAACAACCAATTTCTGACATTTTTCAAAGGTTATTGTTGTATTTACAAATCTTTTCAATGTCCATCAGTATTTTAACATACCAAGTCCTACTTCAATCTGTCAACACAAGACTGCAGGACTGTGACTATAAATCAATACCATAAATAAGCCTTTAAACAACTGGAAGGTCTCTTAAAGAGTGCAGACAGAAGTCATGCTCCCTATATTTTGGAATATTTATGAGAGTGAAAAATTATTTGTGTATCTTTCCCGTGACACCCACTCCAAATGTTATCCGCCTATTGGATGTGTAGTGGTTATCAGCCACATAAATATGGGTTTGGGTTAGAAGGAGCCTGTTCCTTCTTCTAAAAGACTTGTTTTAAGAGACATTACACACTTACTTAATAACACAATATATTATCTGTTTTTCAATGTTGTCCCATCTGAACTTTGGAATGGTATTGATAAAAACTAATACAATTATTTTTATTGGATTTGAAACAGGTGCCTGGGATTAGGATCCACTTTTAAATGTATTGGGTCCTTTCTTGGCCCATCATGCTACACCATTCAACATCTTGTAAAAATTGGGCCAAAACTTTTTGTGTAATGCATCAAATTTAAACGCCAAAATAACCCTATTCGAGCTATAGGATGGAAGTATGGAAATCAGTACAAAGTATGAAAATAATTGTTGACAGGAGTGATGTTTCTTGTATGAGAATTGTGTTTGTCAACCTGACCTACAGTTCTGTTTAATCAATAGATACTGTTCTCTGTGTTTCCACTCCCCTGGGACTGAAGCCATTTGTCTACCTTACTATTAAAGATTAAGCCAACCAAACATCGTCCAAATATTTCCTGTATTTGCAGGGGTAAGAGTTGCAGAGCAGCCATCCTTCACACTGCTGGAATACAAACTTTGATGGACTGACAATGTTTTACTGTGTTTAGACTTAACAATATGGGTGAAAAGAAACAAGCCAGAATCAAAAGACTGCGGTGAATCAGAAGCACATAAAAGCGGATCCAAATGTCAGCAGCAATGTAACAGCAACAGTGACTGGCATAAACATCTACATTTTTCTTTGCAATATTGTTTTCCTGTCCTTTCCTTACACCAGACACAGCCTAATCCTGTTCCTCATCAGTCAGCAAAGGTTTAAGGTTACATTTGTCCACATTAGATATAATTCAAAATGACAGTGCATTGTATAAGTATGAAAGAAAAGGTGCAGTAACCTGATGCATCTATCTACATTTCTAAAAGAGTTATGGAAAGGGGAGGTAAAGGGGGTGCGCAGCAGAGGACCCGGTAGGCGGAGGTGGCGCTGATGAGAATGAACTCGCATGCTGAGGTTATGGAGGGAGTCTTTTTCCTGGACATGACAGGAAACGTGGGAGCCATGGGGGACACATCGAAGATATCCACTACGCCCCTATAAATCTTCATCATTCACAGCTCACCATGCCTGATATCTGTGGTCTGTGGCTGTCATCAGTTAAGAAGCCATACCAATTATTCCAGAGTTCAACCATATATTATGAGAGCAAACAATGTTGTTTAAATGCGACTCATTTAATCTGCAGCTACACCACCCACTTCGACTGGGACAATTCCGTTTCCGATCTTTGACCTTTCAAGCACATAAGTGGCTGCGGAATGAGTATCACGCGAAGCTTAACTCTGTAATGAATCAGTGAAAGTAATCCAGGTTTCTATCAGCCAAAAAGCAACATTTTTGGAAGCAGAAAACCCAAAGCCGTCCATTTTTATGATTTTAAGTCCCTGCAGTGCCGCAATCTCTGTCTCTCTTGCTACTTTCCGTGCAAGAGGGAAGAAATGTGGTTTCATTACTCATGCGGGCCAAAACACGTTGTTCTTTTTCACTTATTTTCTTCACAAAAAAACAGCCTGTGAGAGACACCCTGGGAGACTTGAGAAGCCTTGAGACTCTGGGCAATAATCAAACACAGGAGCCTTTTCTGAATCAGCTACTACTACTACTGGCAGCTGCAGTGACTCAGACCTTTCAAAGGAACACTTAGCTTCCATTTACAGTAATGATTTATTATGTAATGAGCAACTTGGACCACTGACTTTTCCTGCTGATTTTTTTAAAGGTGGTGTCAGCTTTCCGTGGGTCATCAGTCTTACCTGCATCAATAAAGCAGTCACTTAAAAACACCACGTTCACAGATCTTTCTGCTTTAATAAAAGTCAGCAGATCAAGCCTGGGTTCAATACACATCATGAGCACACACACTGGATGTGGATCAGACATTCAGATATCAACAATCAAGTTGCCAACGATGATAAGAAGAAGTCCACAAATGCAAGCAACAATACAATTATGTGATTTTACTCAATTATGAGTATTTAGCCAGATTTAACATGTTTGTTAACGTTTAAGGATGTGTTTCAATGTTAAGGAGGACTTTGCTAAGTGTCACTCACTGTCATTATGACCTATGGACTTTTCAATAGTGCAATATCGCTCACTAAAGTATAATTTTGCTCATAAATAGCTGTTCATTTATTGTAGTGCTAGTCTTAGTTTCCTTAGATGTCATCTCAGTCATTCTGCAACAAGCATGATGCTGCTGCTTGTATAGTCAGTGTTTCCCACCTCGGAGTAAATGTATTTAAGTGCAAATATCATGGACATAAGCCATTCTGCTTAGCAACACTTTTCACCAAAACTTAATCTAAACAAGTGTTGAGCAAATTTCTCAGTGCCTATAGTACTTAGACAGTCCAAGGCTTTAAGCTGAAGCGACAAGAAGTTGGCTTGTCTCAGTGATAAGCCTGATCCACGTCTCTTCTCGGCCAAAAAGCTCCGTACAACGGATCTCCCTCTTACTGTAATACTCCCTAATTCCCCGTTTTACATCTCCACTTTGGGCAGGCTCATCAGAAGCTATGTAGAACAGCGTGAGAAGGTGAGAAAGTTAGGAAACACATTCTGTAAAGTGTGTCAAAGCAGCAAATATTCATTCTGTTAAATAAAATATGTGCTAAGTTTCTACACATTGCACACAGGTTTCAGTTGTTGTTATGATGTTAAATGGGACACTTGGGAGCAGTATATAACCTGTTATTGAAAAAAAAAAAAAAGGACATTATGTCTTTGTATTGTAAACCAATTTCAAATGACCCAGGTTTCCTTTTTGTATAACCACAAAGAAATCAGAATGTGTGAATTTTACCTGAACCTTGGTTAAAGTATATTTGGCTTATGGTAAGACAACTTAAACCACCCTGATTTCTTTACTGTGGTACTTTACTCCTCCAAATCATAAAATGTCATCCGAGCTTACTAACCTTCTCACTCTTGCTTTACATATATCACACTATATTCTGCACTAACAATAAAAGCTGCCATTAAATGTAAATTAGTGCTGGAGAAAAGTTTTTATTGGACACAGTTCGGAGGAAGACAGAATCCGGGGAAGAAATCCTGAATAAAGTGCCAGAAACATCAGCTGTAGCAAAGACCTAGAGAAAATCATCAACATGCAAACACCCACTGCCCGAGCTTCAATCACTGTCCTCTTCCTGTTTGGGTTGGATAACGGCTATCACACTTTCTTTGGGCCAAAAATACGAGTTATCAGTTTCACAGGAGATCATACCCGATGGCAAACAGATAACATAGTGGAAGCTGGATGGTGCCATTATTCTAGAGCCATCACATTTGTGCAATCAACATTGACTTCACAATGATAAACAACAATCAGGTCTGTTTCCACTTTAATTAACTGTGCCTTTGGAAAGCAGCTATACTTCCTGCTGGTGTTTTTATTGTGTATTGCCAAGTGAATGCTCTGAGATCAGACGTCTCCACCGATTTGTTCTGCTCTTATTGAATCCATTAGAACGGTTTATATGCATGGGTTGCTTGGGAATGAGCAGCAGAAGAATAGTCAAGAAGGAATCCTGCTTGTAACCCCACAGGTACGGCTTGCCATCATTGCTTTTATCTGAAAAACCTGTAGAGGATATAATGCCTGAAGTTTCCTTGACAGTGAGGGGTCAGTGACCTTTTGGAGCTTTGGGATATGCTCCACATATGGTGGAAAACATCAGATGTGCAGAGCCATTGGGAAACGGTGGTGTTTTTAAATGCTGAAAAAGCAAATGTGCGGCATTATTGATAACATGTTTCCATCTGAGAAAAAGCTTCACTTGCAGTTTAGCCATCTATCATCCATGAATCACCATAATGGCTTCTAATGTGAAACATGTCTCGCCTCCTCCATAATCAATGTGTCCTTCTAAAAGCACCATGTAGCACAATTTTCTGTTTGCAGTACAAAAAAGAGGGTGTTTTGTTGTCCTGTTGCTTTTCCTCACATCCTTTGGGGTTGGTGTAGCCTCCTTTAGGGTCAAAAGTGTTTTCTTAAATGTATTATCTCAATCAGACCTTTGGCTCACATCTTGAATACAAACAAAGACGGCAACGAAGAACTCAGACTGGGAGTATAGGAAGATGGTGTGGCAGTGAATAGAGGGGAACTAGATGTAAAAATAGTACGGTTTCATAACACACAGAGACAAAGAAGGACACATTAAATAAATACAAATGGCAAGTCAGGACTTTTTTGTGAACTCAGACTAAGCTGCTGCTGACATTTTGACAATTCTCACATTCTCACAGTCTGACAGGCAGTCGGACCACGAACAGCTCTCCTGCCGCAGTGGCCTACACCGAGCGAGGGAGAGAGAAAAACAGAAGAGAGTTAACAGAGAGAGGAATGGAGTCCATTAGGACTTCTGCAGAGCACAGGGAAGATTAAATAATACTGGCAAACGCTCCCTTAGCTTCCCTCCCTTTCCTGTGTACTTTCCAACTGGGTGCCATCCACATGACCTCTGAACACCGTCTTAGTTACCGTGGCCCATCATTTATAAAAATAAAGAAATACTAACTAGAAAGGGACCCCACCCTTAAATGTGTTGGCTAGCAGCTCGCAATCTGTGCAGGGTTGAATGGCCCATTCAGGCTCTGAAAATGAGATCATGGATAAATGGGTGACTGCTCTTCATTCTTCACAATCAGTCAAAGTGATGGACGGCTTCAACACAGGATTGTGTTGTCAGAAGGCTGATCTATTTGGAGTTCAGCTGTCTGAATTTTTGTTTTCCAGTGGCTAGTCAATATTTATCACACACAAAGGGAAAAACCTCTGTCAGTAAAAAGCTAGTAATCAACAACCTTGTCAGATTGTCAGCTAAACATGGATGCTGGAAACGACTGTGACAGATAGAAATATATGTACGTAATATATTTCAAGATCACCATGATACAGTAAATCTTGTCATCTTATGTGGTAGGGCCGTTGGAATCATAATGTCTTTTATCAAAGTGTGTTACCTACAAGAGTTTATTGAGCATTAGATGGCTTGGTTGTGTACAATTTCCAAACACAAATGTCCAAAATGTTAGGAGATTTGTCATTGTTGATAAGTTTATTAGATATTCTCGATATTAAAACACCAACATTATTATGCTGTTCTGAAAGCTAACGTCAATGCTATAGAGTTTTAGCATTTGTACAATTTTAAAGAGTTCCTGGAAAAATGTAGTTTATATTTCATGCCTAGCCGGAGGTACTTCCAGCCTTCTTAACGCCAACAGATTGATTGACTGACCATACACTGAGATGTTTTTGCTCTCACAAAAGTATTTGACACCTGCACACATTTGGGAGCTGTGGGGAAATGAGATTTTTTTTAAAGCACATTATATTTTTCATGCATTTATATATTGCTTTTCTGACTGATTGCGCTGCACTTTTAGCATTTAAATATTTGATTAATTATGCGATTGTTTAAATAACATACAAACAATGTGGAGTCAAAATTGCAATTAGACAGGGTTAAACCGCCCAAAACTCTCATTGGAATGTTTTGCTCCAATTCTTGTAATTACTCACTAATAAACATCGAGCAGAGGTCAAACACTAGCATGTTGTTTGGGCTCGGTAACACACTTTGATTACATCCCAACAAGTACTGTGGTAATTAGAGTTTTGTTTTTCCTTTTCACATCTCCACTCCCCTCCCCTCCAGCTCACCCTGCTCCTCCTGCAGAGTGAAGTGTGAGTGACACTAGTGAGGGATTCCTGTAAAGCAAGGTCAGCACAAATGAGAACCAGGCTCACACTGAGTCAGCTGGCTCCTTTCTCCTGTCACTTTTTTCTAAGCTTGACGCCACAGAAAAAAAAGTGAAAACTCACTAAAAATAGCAAACCAGAGGCCAGGAGCCAAAGAGCCTCGGCAACTGTTTTTCCTCTATGAATCATGTTGGTCACGCAAGTGGAAGAGAACAAAAGGTAGGCAGAAATTAAACTCGCTTTTTGTGAATTCACAGTTTACCTTCGCACTGTGGTTTTAGAGAGTTCTGCAACTTTAAACACATTGTAAGTTTTGAAGTCATAATTCAAGGCTTATTTGTGGAGGTTTACTACATGCCAGTATGAACATAAAAACACACCAAAAACAAGAAAGCATACAACTTGTGCGAAAACATGAAACCATCCTAACACACATGCGTACTGGACAAGCGTGCACACACTCCCTAGGGACTCAGCAAGGGGAAGGAGCAAGAAGATTTTCCTTTGCCAGCAGAGATAACAACTGACAAACAGCGAGAAACTGGATCTTGGCACCAGAGGGACGGCTGAGAGCCGTTGAGTGTCAGTGTGTAGGGATGTATGTGTTCATGGTAATTTCCTTGGGGGGGGATACCAGATTCCAGATTCACTGCAGGGGCCAGCCTGACCTTGGAGCATAAGTTACCTTAGCCAACTTCCACAGGACCTGTTTGTAGCCCTGGGAATTTGTTCAAAGGGATTTCTAAGTAGAGAGCACATAATGAATACCTTATTGAGACTCTTATCTTACCTCACATGGAATTTTTACATTTGATTCAAATGAAGTTAAATGCAACATTTCATTAACAATCACCTGACTAACAATTGAAACTTGTGATTTCATGAACGTATTAGTACATTTTATGTGGGAAAGACTGACTATTTCATACTGCACTTCAATAAATGTGTAAAAATTAATACAGATAAAATGTGTCAGCTTTTGTCCTATTATGGGAGTCCCGTACCTTCAGTTTTAATATAGTCTTCAGTCTCACAGTGCACGAAAAATACATTAAACAACTATTTTCACAGACACACGACTCCTTGTGACAAGTAAACTGAAACATTGGTAGCATGCCCTGCTAAATATTTAGTTACCAAATAAGTTGTGTGAACGCTATGAGGAGATAAGAAAAGATTATGTTAGTGCAACCATGTCTTCAAGCATGCCAGATTTAGTCAGTTTCTACTGAGGTATGTGAAAAACAACGTTTGAAGGTAAGATAAAGAAAGCACTTGGCTGTGCATGAAAAGATGGGATCAGTTTGACTTACTAACATAAATCATTTATATACATTTTCCATTCACTTTATGAATTTACATGGCTAAGGTCACGAAAGGCTACAACAGAATATTGAACAAACACTCATCTTGGGGCTTATCTTATCTTAAGCTTTTCTTAAAATAAACACCTACTGTATAAACCAACTACAAAACATGTCTTCTTTCATCAGTATTTAATAAGAATTACTTCAATTGAACTACAACAACTAATGCAGTGCATCAACATTTGTCTCGAACATACACCAATGTTACTTTGTACTTAAGAGCTGCATGCTTGGTGTTTAGGAAGCTGCATATTAATGTGAGTGTAGTGATTCATTATTATTAAAGTAGAACTGATCAAAGTCAGAATGAAAGAGCAGCTGGATACTAACTACAGCGAAGGCCACGTCTAACATGATGTTTACAGGCTTGGTTCCCAGAGAGCGCAGCTGCAGGTTACACAGAAAGAAAACAAGGTCTTTAGCAGATGGAAAGTAAAAAAAAAAAAAGGGACATTTGTTGAAAAAATATATTCATTAAATTACATAATTCAGTTTCTTAATAGCCTTCCTTCCCCTTCTCCAAAACACGACTTTTGTGGCTTTTGATATTTTTTGCATAATCTAAAACAGTCAAACAGATGCCTCTAACAAATTGAAGGTTACATTGCTTTTGTAATAAAATCCAATCTGTTGTACAGTATGTCTTCAGGAGAAAATAGTGAATAGCTAAATGGGATACATGACACTCAATTGGGTATTGCAGTTGGTTACCATTGTCTCACAGATTAACATGAAACTACTTCATAATAACACACAAATACTATAGCGTACCTACAATTTTCATATTTGTCTTCAGCATCTCCAGGGGACAGACGTCTGCTCCAGAGAGATTTCTCACAGATTTACCTAAATAACCTACCAAGTATGTGCCTGTAGCAGCTGGAAATGGGCCAATATCAGCTGGGGAAATTGTTATGGGCCATGTGTGTCACTAGTCGCCTCTAGTTTTGTGTGTGTGTGTGTGATTATTACAAAATGTGAGGAGTTAGTGAAGGAGTACGGTGCAAAAGTAGTCTTGAGACAGCAGGCTGTAAACACAGCTGTGTGTTGAGGTGGATGCGCAAGTGAGGGCGTTCTTCTTCTCTCTTTTTTCTAGCAGAATCAACATTCAAATGTGTAATTAATCATCACCTTTCATTTCACATGACGTCCTGTGCCTTTCTCACTGGTTCCGCAGGAGCTTCTGGATCTGGCTCCTTCTCCACCATCTTGTCAAAAATCCATGTCCAGCTCCTTCTGTACATAACAATAACACAGAAACACTGCACGGCTGTGTGTGATGACCAAATGAGGCAGAAATCCCCAGCAGCTATGCAAACATGTCTGTGCTCCATATGAAATAAACAATTTGCAATTATTCAGCTACGTCAACATCATATGCCTTTATATGAGCTGGGAGAACTGAATCCACTGCTGACTGGATCTTGGCTGGACCTCAGTTTTCTCCAATACCTCTAAAGGCTAACTTTGAATGTATCTTATGATAGAAAATTAATAGATGCCTTTGTAAGGAACAAATGTAAGAAATTGTTTGTGGTTTGCAATTTTCAAGATGTACACATTTTGTCAATTTAGGGTTTACATGTGCAGATAATCTCAGTCAATTTGATGTCATTTAATGTGCATCATGATTGATCAAAAACATACTTTTAAGATACACTTAAATGTTATGTTGTAACAAGTAACATGTAATGTTTTTTTTTGTCAGTATTGGTTGTTAACATCTTGGAACAATGTAGGAAATCAGTCCTTTAAATGTAATTCCTTGGATTGAATTTAAACAAATAAAACCAAATTCAATATCATAATGATAATAAACTAGATTAGTTTATTGAACATGTAGTACTTTTCCAGAAGCCAGATGGTGACCATACTGGATGTATGTCTCTTGTCTGTTGCTGCTGTCATCATTTGGGCTGTGATTCTGCCCAAAGCCAAGTCTTCCCTTCATTTTAGTAAAAGCTCTCACAGTTAAATACAGCGCTTCAAAGTTACCATTCCCAGCTAAGATAAGACTTTTAAACTTAAATTAATTTTCAGTTCTTCCCTGAAAGCCTTGATATGAGTTCTGAAAAAGATGAGGCTGACTCTAGTTTGTCAAAAGAGATCAGTAGGAATTTATTATTTGCTTTAAATACATGTACAGCTTTTTTTTTTCTGCCATTGCTTCACTGATCAGTCCCCGACAGTCTTCTCAAACTGAAGTCCAAATGGAGGTCCTCCAATACAGAAAATGTCCTTACAGCATGATTATGAGTTGGATAGATGATGTGCTAGAGTTAGGCTTTTTGGATGTGAAGTTTTTGATTAAACCAATGCCAAATTTGCATGAGGGGTTTTGCAGCGTTTTGTTGAACACAGAACAGAGGTAGAAGAAACCAAAAGTCTTCCCATCTCTGCAAATACCCAAAAATATTAAATAGGATAAATACGCATGAGATAATGAAAAGACACATTTGAAGCCTGTTGCCTCGTGCTCGGCAATCAGATCTGTAAAACTCGATCTGAACAATGAGAGCAGAAGAAAGGGTGCAGATGATGAGTTAAACACATGGAACCAGAAAACACCTCATCATGTTGGTGACAATACAGAAGAGTGAATCATACCAATAAAAATGCACAGAACTGAGAGTTAACATGGAAAATAAATACTGCACTGGTTGCTTAATCTTTGTACATTCATCAGGGCTAATGAGTTCAGGGATTTGCTTCCCACTTGTCTGTATCACGTGCTACTCCGTAATCACGTATTTCTCCAAGTTATTCCACTTTCCTATGAAAAGCCCAGCCCATGCATTGCATGTTATTTATGTTGTGCTGAGATGAACAACTTCACAGTAAAATGCATTTAAGTTAATGACTGGTGTACATTTCAGGAAGCACTTTTTCTGTCAAAGACACAGAGGTGAACAGCAAGTTGAGTTGCCCTTGAATAACAAAGGGAATGTGCCGCCGTGCAAAACTGCACACCACAATAGAGTGCTGAACTACTGGAGAAGCAGGCATTAAGATCAATCACAGGTTTCCATACAGTTTCTGTTTTGGATTTTGGATGATCTACAATTTTGACAAAAAAAGAAAAATTCTTAAGGTAACAACACAGCATAGTGTGAGCTGTGCTTAGTTTCCTACTGTCAAAATGTGGCAGCAAGTCCTGTTTTTATATAAATAATGCTAAAAACACAACATCCCCCTCTCACTCACATCAGAACCATCACAAGAGTCTCTAAAACCTAGGAGACACATACAGTACATAGGGTAGCCTGCATACATACAAATATACACATATGCAAATACACAATAACAATAACCTCCCATGTGGAATAATGGCATTTCTGGATCTGAAATAATAATTTTATATAAAAATATATAAAAATAAAAGTAAAATCAAAACAACTGTCATCTGAATTGGTGTGAAAAACCATAATCACCAGTGCTGCTCCACTGTGTAATGCATTGTCAGTTCAATGAATCAGTGTTTTTGTGAACACACATTGTTTGTATGTCCATGGGATTCACACACACTTGTCCAGAGGCCATTTTAAAAGCAGCCACTAGATGAGATTAATACTGGAGTGTAAAAATGTCCACAGACACAAAGAGAGGAGCAAGGTCCTTAGCTCCCTGGCCAGCCAGCGAGGGACATGAAAACTACACATGTATCTATCTACACACTAAGGGATCTCTGACTGCAGGGCATAGTAAGAGCACATTCCCATGAAGAGGTCAGTTTAGCCCTTAACCCCGATCAGTTCATGGAGACCTGCGTCACTGTTGTGAGGGTGGGCCATCCTGTCAACCCAGGCACATGTTCCCATTTTGTATATTCCTGTGACACTGCGGATCAATGGAAATACTTCAAAGTATGCACATATTCTACCATGAGAAGGTTAAGTATGTTTTTGTGGATGTGTTTATTGTCCAAAATTCATTTTGGTCAGACACTTGAAACATACCTCAAAATCTAGAACAATTTTTAAGCTCCTTTCTCAGGCTGAAACTTTGTTTCTGAGAATGAGAGTACAACTGCCCCCTCCATTGGCTTTTTTTCATTCCATCAAAAGAACAGCCAAAAGGATTCAGTTTGTCTGACTTAAATATTTCTTTAGTTTCTAGATCATATTCTCATCTCACGATCTGGACTCTGGTCCAGCGAGGGCTCCCTGGTGCTGATCATGGATGCTGACGGCCCCTGGTTGACTCCAAAGGGAGAAACAGCAGGAGATCGAGCTGCCAGAGGGGACAGCGAAGGGGAGAAGCTCGGGGACATCGCTGCTGATGAAATGGATCCCTCATGACTGATAGGGGACCTGCGGAGTGAGGCCAAGTGGGGGAATGTCCGTCCAATCCCAGGGACCTTGGGGGGAACTGACATGGCCCCTGGATGAGCCACTGATGTGATGAGTGGCGGAGGATCAATTCTAGGTTTGGGATCCATTTTGTGCTTTGGCTGGAAAGGTTGACGAGGATTCTGGGTCTGCTGTGCAGTTTCATCTTTCAGCCTGGCGATCTCTGTGAAGACATTAGCCAGAGGCTGGAACTGAGGGCACCAGTTGAGTAGGTAATCCCAGTTATAGCTACCACGTAGCTCCTCATCACTGGCAACAATAGCCGTGAGGGAACCATCCACTCTAGGTTTACCATCCTCTGGGAAGGCGTAATCCTTGGGGAGTGTAATATTGAGGCCTCGTCCTGCTCCTAGGTACCCACCTCCCTCATCCCTATAGACTGGTAGTTGACCAGAGAGCAGGGTCCCACTGATACTGCCTCCCAGTTTCTTTCCTTTGAACCAAGTGCTGCCCTCCAAAGCTGCCGGCTCACAGGAGATATCAGAGAGCTGATCGGCGTCCTGCTGAATTCCAGAGTCTGGTCCTCTGGCAGAGATGTGCTCCTGCATGGACGAGGTGATGGAGGCAACGCGGGGATACTCGTTTATCATCCTGATCTCATCGTCCTCCGCTGCCTCTGCTGATCCTCTTCCACTGGAGTGAGAGGGATCCAGGGAGCCCCCTCTAGTGTAGGGTCCACCTCCAGCCCCACCCTGATCTCCAGCATAGCCCGGCAAGGCTTGGTGGTAAATCCTCTCCCCTCCTGACCTCGAGTTGCAATCATCTAGTTTCTGCAGAGCTGTTCCTGATGCAACAGTCCTGTTTCCTGCATCTTGGGCTTTTTTCTTTCTGCGTGACTTGACAAGGAAGATCACCACAGCCATGATCACAAGCAATACGATAAAACCGAGGGACACAGCAATGATGCAAATCAGCAGGATGTTGACATCTTGGGCCAGGCCGAAGTTGGTGTTTGAGACGTCGATGGAGACGTGGGCTGTAGTGGTGCGAGATGCATCTAGAGGACTGTGAGCTTTCACATCTACGGTCATCAGCCTGGTTTCCCGTTTGCCCCGACCTGAGCCGCTGCTACCACTGCTGCCTGAACCGTCCAACTTTAAGAAAAGGACCCCAGTGGTTTTGTTTACATCAAAGTACTGAGAGCTGGTGGGAAGAGAATAGAGAACAATACCATCCACCCCCTCATCCTCATCATTTGCCTGGATCTGCCCAATGCTTTGGCCTTTCTGAGCTCCTTCTGGGACTTCAAAGGAGAATTCAGAGGATGTGAAGAGTGGGTCATACTCATCTTCACCTGTGACAAACACTTGTACAGTAACAGTGGCCGAGTGGTTTCCTGAATCTACTGCCACTGCTACAAAGTTATAGGAGTTGACCTTCTCAAAGTCAAAGGGAATTTTGCTTTTGATTTCTCCGGTGTTCTGGTCCACAGTGAAACTGTCTCTTCCCGCCGCAGACCGCTCCACAATGTGGTACTTCAGTTGACCGAAAACACCTGTGTCGTGGTCAATGGCATGAAGAACAGTCACAGCTGAGTTTGCTGGCCGGTTTTCTTTGATACTGGCTGTGAGGACTTCCACAGGGAAGAACGGATGATTGTCATTCACATCTTTGACCTCAACAATGACTGGAACGAGCGCAAAGTGACCCTGTCCATCTGTGGCCTGGATGATGACAACATGTGTGGGTTGGTGCTCACGATCGAGTGCTCGCTGAAGTCGCAAGGCTCCAGTCCACTGGTCAATGGTAAATAAGTTCACTTCATCTCCAGAACTGATAGTATACTGGACCTCAGCATTGGGAGTTGAGTCCGGGTCTGGCAAAAACACAACAACAGAGTATGATTAATTAACTGGAGGACAAAGTAAGCGGGGATTATTGAAAATACGAGATTATTGGGTATATAATAGTAGACGTTTGCCCACCTGTAGCGGTCAGTCGTATGATCTCAGTCCCAGCGGCAGCTCCCTCACTCAGAGACACAGTATATTCTGCTCGGCTAAACACGGGAGGGTTATCATTCACATCACCAATGGTTATCACCGCAGCAACATTAGAGCTCCTCTGGGGCACACCACGGTCCGACACCACCACAGTGAGGTTGTAAAGGGGCTTGGTTTCAAAGTCGAGCCCCTCGGCCAACAGCAGAGTCCCGACGGTCTGAAAGCCCCGCCCCTCCAGGAACCGCACGCTGCTTTCAATCTGGAATGCATTTCCCTCATTGCCATTGGCTATAGCAAAATCAAAGCCGCAGTTTTCTCGGGAAAGGTCACTGTCAAAGGCTTCGAAAGTCAGAACTGTTGACCCTGGGATGGTATCCTCGGAAACTGTAGCCCTGCAGGCAGAGAAAAACATTTATTTGTAAAAAGCTGTTGAGGTTACATCATAACACATCCAGAATGTAAAAGAGAGTACACTGACCTGTACTCTGATTGGTGAAACACAGGAGCATTGTCATTGACGTCAGATATTTGGACCTGTACAGTGGTGAGGGAGGACAGTGAAGGAGAGCCTCCATCACTAGCTTCAATAACAATACTGACTGACGGACGTTCAGGGTCGAACTCCGCTCTGTGATTGATGAACAGTGTTCCTGGATACAGAGGATGACAGAAAGTAAGATTTTGTGCTGGGGAAGTTATCTTTAAAATGTAATGAATAACATATGACCTTTTTAAAAACCTATTTATGGTGCTAAATGATATCATTGAGGAAGCAAGGTTGTATACCGTTATTAGGGTCAATGTAGAATCCCTCCTGGGTTGATGACGTCACTCTGTATGTGATCTTTCCGTTTTCTCCAGAGTCCCTGTCAGTTGCTGTTACTGTGATAACGACACTACCTGGTGGTGTGTGCTCAGGAAGAGTTACCTGTGGTGCAAAGATATTAATAACAACATATGAACATCAGAGAAAATGACCTAAATAAATAAACAAATAACTTAAAAGTGGACCGCATAGGCACATAAAATTCCCGAAGGGCAATAAACTCACAGAGGGAAAAATTGAATTTGATAATGTAATTCCTGTTTTTTCTGATTGTGTGGTAATGTTGAGGTCATTTCATTAGACAAAGAAGGAACAAGCTGATCTCTGCAACGTTTCCCTAGGCAACATTCTGCAGTTAACTTTTATCACCATCACTGTGTGCACCTTGGGAATGTGCATGAGGGATTTTTACCGTGTGTGTAAAATTGCAGTTTTCTTCTTTAAGATAACAAAAAAAAAAGATTTCTTTGGGAGTTTAATTGCCTATCAAACTTTATAAGGTGTGAAGAAATCAGAAATATAAACACAATTATTCTGGGCATTTCCTCAGTTTCCTCAGGCAGCAAGTAGTAAACAATGGAAACTAATCTAATTTTGTACCATGAATACATGTACCGGGGCAAAAACAGAACATCGTCTTGATTTAAAAGCCTTCCTACCTGATAAAGATCGTTGGTGAATGCAGGTGCATTGTCATTAATATCCTCCACCAGTATTGTTATGTTGGCCTCAGTTTGGTGCTGGCTATCCGTGGCTCTGACAGTCAGGGTGTACCATGTCTTCTCCTCGAAGTCCAGAGGGGCAGTGAGTGACACGCCTCCACTGTAGCGGTGAATCCCAAACTTGCCTAATGCTGTCGGGTCCAGCTGTAAGGAGTAGGAGAGGGCAGGACTGGAGTCGACGTCGTTACCCGTCACAAGAGTGATCTCTGTGCCAATCAACATATCTGGTAGAGAAAGGGATTGAACAAAAACATGTAAGTTGTATTTTACCAACTGTGGCTTAAAGTATGCTCTTCCTTGTTTTTGAACCAATGCACAGTTGTGATGCACAAGTACAGATTCTCGCACAGGGCTTGTCTGTTTTTAAAATGGTAAGATTTTGCTGTAAACTGACCTACATAAAATGGACTACAAATTAAAGGTCCCATGACATGGCCATTTCTACTGATCATAATTCCATTGTTGAGGTCTACTAGAATAGATTTACATTGTTCAATGTTCCAAAATCACATTGGTTTCTCATACAGCATCTCTGTATAGTATGTGTATTCACTCTCTGTCCTACACGCCTTGTTGGAGCTCCTGCCCCCCCCCCTCCCTATGAGCCCACTGTGCTCTGATTGGTCAGCTCGTCCACTCTGTTCTGATTAGTCAACCACCGTTACAGCTGGACATCAGTGTTTATGTGTTACAATGGCGTTTGTTAGCAACCAGAAAATGACACCAGTAATGACAAACAGATGAGAATGCTGCGTGGGCTCTGGGTGCCGTGTTGGCGGGACGTTGCGGGGCTCGCTGCTCCGCCCTTTGAGGCTCGAGGAGCGGACAGTGTGAGCTGGATTACTGGTGTCGTTTCCTGGTTGCTGCGTGGGGTCTGCGAGACAGCGAGACACTGCGGAGCTCAGCCTGAGCACACACACACACACTCACAGCCTGAGCTCCAAGTGTGTGTGTGTACGGAGCTCCGCGCAGCACCACGGCTGAGAAAAGATAAGGTTGAGTGAGTGTGTGTGTGCGGAGCTCCGCAGCGTTACGTCACTAACTGACCAGGAAGAAAAAATTGGAAAAATAAAAATCTCCAACGAGGCGTTCTGGGGCAGCATAGACAGGTATTTTCTGTGTTAGAGTTGTACTCGCTACAGGGTGTACTTTGAGGGTTTGTGACTTTGCAGAACGTTTACATGCATAAAAAGCTACATAATACACAAGGGGACGGGTAATAACCGGAAAAGCATGTCATGGGACCTTTAAAGCACTTACTCTCTGGGATGCGGACTTCCTTGGGCAGAGGGATAGTGGGACTGTTGTCATTCTGGTCAACAATTATCACTGTCAATGTGGCCGAACCAGCCAACCCTGGACTTCCTCTATCAGTTGCTGTAACTACAAGCCTGTGGAGGGGGGTGAAAAAAAGGTTGTCCAAAATTATGTTATGTCTCTTACAAGTTTAATTCAAATGATGGTGATTTACAGTTAGAAATTGCAGCTTTGATCCATATGGCATGAAAATATAGCTTGTACTGACTCTCTTTCTAAACACAAGACACCAGAGCGATTATGATGTGATATGAAATGTCTTCTTTTTTTTTCTTCAGTACATATTTAGCTCTGTGTATAGATACTTTTATTGTAATAATAATAATAATAATTCATTTATTTGATATAGGCGCCTTTCAAGGCTTTCAAGGTCGCCGTACACTCAAGCAGCAGCTCAAACATTGGTTACAGATATATATCCATCAACAAAATGTGCAAAGAGAGTGGATCTGTACTCACTTGGTCTGGGTAAAGATCTCACGATCCATGATGGCTGCTGTGGTGATGCTTCCCGTCATCGGGTCAATCTTGAACAGGCCGCTCACGCCTGAAGACTGGATGGAGTAGGTCACCTGACCATTTTGGCCCTGATCTACATCCTCAGCCATCACCTGTATGATGGGCATTTCATATCCCTGTGCTTCTCTCATGTAGGCCACGTAATTCTGCAGCTGAAAGCGAGGAAGGTTGTCATTGACATCCTGCAGGATCAGGTTTATAGCCATGAAAGACGTGGAGGACAAGGTTTCGGCCTTCACAACTAGACGGAGCCTGGGGGTATCTTCAAAGTCCAGCCCATTGGGACTTTTCACCATGATTTCACCTGAAGATTCGAGTGCAAAATGAGGATCAGAAAACCATCAAAAGATATAACAAACTAATATGTTTTGTCTTTTAAATCTACACTTTATTAAAATGTAAAAGGACATAACACTTTGAATAATGATTGTGTTTTATGTGAGTTGTACCTGTTGCAGAGGTGATGCTGAAGGCCTGCCTTCTGTTTCCACTGAAAAGGGTGTAGCTGATATCATTACCTGTGCCATCTGGGTGTTGAGCCTGAGCTTGAGCCACAGTTGTGCCTGAATTTATGAAGTACAGCAGAGAAAAAGTTAGTGAAATGTGATCGCAGAGAGTTTTTCTCAGTATAAAGGAGGACATATTAACCTAGATGATGAATTTATCTTTAATGATACATTAATTTCAGACCTTTCACAGCGTTTTCCTGTAGGCTGACGTCTCTGGCATTCCTAGAGAAGCGAATTCCGTTGTATTCCACCTCCTTCACGTAAATCACCACCACTCCCTGTGCAGACTGAGCTGGACTGCCCTGGTCCATGGCCTCCACTATCAGGGTCCTCTGAGCCTGGGTCAGATCCCCCAGTGGCTCAGTGGCCTGGATCTCCCCAGTCAGGGAGTTGATGCTGAAGCCTTTGACTGGCATGGCGAAACGGTAAAACACAGAACCGTTGGCTCCAAAGTCTTTATCCTCGGCCTTCATGGTGGCAAGCACTCGCTGGGAAGGCCTGCTGGACACCTCGATGACCAGCGGATCCTGGAGGAAGAAGGGAGTGTTGTCGTTGACATCTAGGATGGTGACTGTTACCTACAAGGAAGAAATCACATCTGGGTTAAGTTTATTGAAAATGTAATTAACATAAATAAATACTCACAAATCACACATTTGTAAAAAAATTCCACCCCTTTATTTACCTGAGCAGAGGTGTTTCTGGGTTCAGCGGGTGAAAGGTCAACTGCAAACACCTGGAAGCTGTATGACGCCCTCTTTTCACGGTCCAGAGGTGCTGCCGTGGTGATAACACCGGTGCTTTCATCCACACTGAATGCTCCGTGCGCCTCTGGGCTAAGGAAGTACAAAACCTTCCCATTGAGGTTATCGTCTGCATCTGTGGCTGACACCTGGAGATAGAAGAATACATTTTTAGGATTAAATGAGTACTATTAAGATTATGCACATATTTAGTTTTGGCATGTCCACGATATAAAAGTATAGACCATAACTGTGATATTTAAAAATGTTAAATAAATATTGTGTTAGTAAAATACTAAGTTTAATGAGCCGGTTTTCTCCAAATGTTCTTTTAAAAACACAATAATATGGTTATTATGGATTATTTTGGCCATGTTAACCTTGTAGTGAAATATGATACCGTAACGGCCCTACTTTTGTAAGCACAGTGAGATATCCAGTTTGTTTGTGCAATGTTTGGACATAGTATTATCTAAATTCCCCTTTCCACTTACCTCCAGAACTTTGAACCCCTCTGCAGCGTCCTCTGACACTTCAACAGAGTAGCTACTTCTGCTGAAGACAGGGTTGTTGTCATTGACATCCATCACTTTCACTTCCACTGTGACAGTAGCGCTGAGAGCAGGGCTGCCTCGGTCCGTGGCCATCACCTCCAGAATATATTCAGTCTTGGTTTCCCTGTCTAGGCCGCGTGACGTGGACAGGGCTCCAGTGCTTGTTTCGAGGTGGAAATCTCCATCAGGGTCCCCAGCTGGATGGAGAATTTTTTGGGAAAAGAAAGAAAAACTTTCAGAATCCAAGAATTTCTGTGGTCATAATGTTAAAAACATCTGTGCCAACACTGCACTTAAGTTTGAATGTGCTCCAAACCGTATATATGAAACATACTTTGTTTGAAATAAGACAAAAGAAAGTCATGAGCAAGATCGGATTTTGGATATGGGAGGGACAGAGAACTGTCAAAATCAAAACATTAGTTTGAATGCTCCATGTATAGCCTCTCAATCGAATCCTGCACACTCAGTATAACTATATCACCAACAACACACAGGGCCAACTGTAATAATCTGTCAACAATCTCTTAATTTAAACTCCACAGTTTTAAGACTGTAAACACCAAAAATGACAGAAATGGACTGACTATCCCAGGATATTGTTATTTCCCCATCCGACACACCCTCAAACAGCAATTACAGCAATTATGGTGAACTAAATTGCCCTTTAAATCAATTATAATAAAATACTCTGGTTACACACACAACGCTGTTCCTCACCAGTGATCCTGTACTCCAGCTCTCCTCCAGGACCTGAGTCAGGGTCTGTGGCCTTGAGGAAGCAAAGCTCAACGGGCGCCTGGTTCTCTGGCACCTCCAGTCCGTACCATGACTTTGCAAAGACTGGAGTGTTGTCGTTTACATCCTGCACCGCCACACGGACTACAGCCTTGGCAAAGTTAGAAGGCAGACCTCCATCCCTGGCATAAACTGAAAAGAGATGCACATTGTTTAGCTGATGAGAAGTTGGAACCAATACAACATTTTAATATAAGGTACTTTAATGAGCTTGAACTCTATTAGTACAGTATATAACTGGTTGAATGTATTTGTTTGAGACGATAAATATAATAATACCAGTGAGTGTGTAGTGATCCTGGAGCTCTGCATCTAGTTCCCTCGTAGTGGTGATGACTCCTGTCATAGGGTTGATGATGAAGCCTTCCTCTGTCACACCTCCATACGTCACTTGGCCATTAGAACCTGCATTGAAACACAAATCAGACAAAAATGAGAAAAAAAGGCAGGGCAAACTTGAAGCAAATTCCAATGCAGAAATATGAGGCTGTGAACGTGTGTGACCACACATTTTCATTAGCATGAGCATGTGGTTTGGTTTAAAGTCATTATGTTCACAGAACCATTTATGTGCCTCTATTGTTTCATTCTGTGGCCTTCTGGGCAAACTGGAGGCATATGTAGATCATATGAATCAGCTGTAACGTTTTAATCATTCAATGCTACAGTGAATTTTAGTAGTAAGTGAACAGAGCCTGGTTCTTTCTTTTTTCCTTTGCAAACCAACCTTGGTCCCGGTCAGTGGCAGTAACTTTCAGCACGGTTGTTCCTGGTCCTTGGTTTTCCATCACCTGGGCCTCAAACTCTGCCCGCTGGAATATTGGAGCTTCATCGTTCACATCGATCACCTGCACACTCAGCACCTGAGCTGTGGAAAGCTGAGGCATCCCATGATCCTCTGCTACAATGGTCAGATTAAACACCTCCTGCTCTTCTCGGTCTAGTGCTTTAAGGATGGAGAGAGAACCTACAAAAGAGAAAAGAGGATTTATTTTAAACCCCATTTCCTGGATTACTTCACTTTAAATACATATTCTCAAGTGGAATGCCTTGGTCTTGAATTGTGTGTGTAGGTGTGTTCGGGTCTGAATGTGTGTCCGATTATTTTTGTGAACGTGAAATTGTGTGTACCTGAGAGAGGCCGTTTTTGTATGCCTGGAAGGACTAGTAAAAACAAAACCTTTACAGCTTTACTTTATGAGAGTTTCCACAGTAAGTGAGAGACCACAGCCAAGCTTATAAATTCTTGAACTTTGAAAATGCATACAAATGTGAATCAGAGCTTTTTATCCGTGAACATGTAGGATTATTGTGTGTGCAGGCACTCAGGCAACCACACGCAGAGTCCAGACTACAACCTGAAAGTACATAGTAGCCAACTATAATCAACCTTTGACCTCTATTAAAATGTACTTCTTTTGTTTTGCTCTGTACTAAATGACAGTATCTGTTAGCCCTTCAAACTGTTAGGCATTACTAATGTAACTCGTTCACATAGATTATTGAGAAAGACCACCACTACTCAGACTCTGGCTTCAGTTACTCCCCTGCCTTTAATGCCAACAGCTCACAACTGTCACCCCCCCTGCATACAATGAGGGTCAGTCAAAGTGAAAGGAAATATAAAAGTGTGTGTACAATACACAACATTGTATAATGTAGCTGAAAAGATGTGTGTATTTTATTAATGCTGCAGCATGCCAAACCTATTCATTGTGTGTTTACTGGTGTGTTAAGCTGAGGCTCTGATGTTCCTGTGAGGCTTTGCTAGCTCCATTGGTTTTTAGCCAAATGCAAACAGATGTAAAACATTTACGGTTTCATTCTCTTCTGTAGCCAATTCTTTGTTACTGATACAGCATTCACCACACGATAAAGGTGTTATTACTCTCTGGAGTAAATATGCTCAATCTCACACAAAACCCTTATTTAGTCCTGCAGTAGTTCTCAAGGTTTTCTAGAGATACTAATTATATCAGACTGAATTTCACAGAAATACAGACATATTATTTCAATCTAATGCAGTCCTGCACACATGTCGTGTCTGTCCATGCAGGTCTGACGTGGCTTCAATGATGGAACAAACTGATTTAGAATCAAATATAGAGCAAACACACAATTTATAGGCAGTATTCATACTATTGATCCTCTCATATAAGCCAAGAAGTTTGGTAAATGTCTGTGCAAGACAATGCTAATCCGCTATTATTAACAATAAGCTTAAGAACACACAGCCTGAGAAACAAACCAGAGGTGAAATCAACCCGCTAATGCAGCAGACACTTGACAGTAATGAACTAAAGACTTTCTTCCATCTGGAAGTTGCATTAAGTGTCTGTCTCATGGTTCTTAATCCCATCTCAGCCTGTGCTTAGTACGCCTCCATCAGCTCTGATGATGAAGAGATTGCACATACACATATATAACATATCAAAGGGTGTCCACATCCACAGCCCAAATTAAGATCAGTTCCCATGAAGAAACCTGTCAAGTAAAAAACCCTGAAGTATTACTCAAGTGAAATATTGCTCTCAGGCCTTGACAGATCATTTAGTAAAGAGTGTTAAAGGGGTTATGAGTGTTTTAACAGTTGAAAACCTGTAGAAACAGCACTTCATTGGGTAATTACGATCTTGTGGAAAGTTTTGTTCATCCAGGGGGCTTCCACGGGTGGGATGCTGATTATCTATCAATCATAAAACCCTTACAGCAGAGGGCCACATACTACTCCCATTGTGTTCAATCATTCAAAGCAGGATTGTTAATGCACAAAATGATGTGGTGAATTTTACCCTAATCATCGCTTGATGGAGTGTAAATTGGGTATTTATGAAAGATCCACAGTTTCCACAGACCTTTATATATTATTGGAACATTATGATATTTTTAAATGTCAACTCTCACGCTAAAAATAAGCTTACCAGTGTTGGGGTTCAGACTAAAGCGGCCAGCGCTGTTCCCTGTCTGGATTCTGTATGATATTCGGCCATTTTCTCCTTCATCTTTGTCTCGAGCCATCACGTACAATATCACAAACCTGGCAGTAGAAATACCAACGTTAGATTAACACGACCACTTTTAGCTCGGGGCCATAAAAGTGGAGACTTTTCAGCACAATTATTGGGTGTTCTTGTCCTTGAATGACAGATGAAGAATCAGTTAGACATGTCTCTCACCCTACAGGCTGATCCTCCATGACGCTGACCGCAGACGGAGAGCTGAAGATCGGAGCGTTGTCGTTTTCGTCCGTCACAAACACTCGAGCAGTGACTGAACCCCAGCGCCTCTGAGAAGGATCCACTGCCTGATCTGTGGCACGCACCACCAGGTAGAGGGAGGGTGTTGACTCACGATCTACCTTCTGCCCCAGGGTCAGGACCCCGCTGGAGGGGTCGAGGGTCAAGAGGTCTGGAGTGTCAGGCCAGTGGTGCTCAATTGAGTAATGCAACTCACTATTGGGTCCACTACCATCCTGTAAAAAAGAAAACTAATTAATCAGACAGTGAGAGGAAATGTTGATACAGCAAAGAAATTGACTTAAAATCTCAAGTGATAAATGTGTTTTTGGTCTTGAAGAAAATATTTTCCTTTTCTATTTTGTCCCTAAAATACTCCATCCTTATCTCAGAATTTGATCAAATCAAATCAAACTTTATTTGTATAGCCCAATATCACAAAACACGATAATTGTATATGATTTTGAGTTACAGCAAAATGATGAATCAGTGGAAGAACATGATGACATCTAAGAAAATTCCTTCCGAATAACTTGTAAGTAGAGTTTAAACTATAAATCCATGGTTATCACACTTCTTCTTTAACATGTAACATATTTGGTTCCCACCTGATCCAAAGCCTGGAATGTATATATGGAAGCCCCTGTGTCTAAGTTCTCTGGGATCACAATGGTAACGGGGTCCTCTGTGAACTGGGGGGAATGGTCATTGCTGTCCTGCACGATGATGTCCAGCTGCACCAGGTGGCTGCTGGGAAACGCCTTGGAGAAGTCAGACACCTCGATGTGCAGCGTGTACCTCGAACCCTTCTCGTAGTCCAGCTCCCGCACCAGATACACATCGCCCTTTAATCGGTCCACCATGAAAGTCCCATCTTGGTCTGTCCCCCCCACAACCAGGTAGGTCACCTGACCTTCCAACACATTAGATTCATGGTGGTCATGAGGGCGGACCGAGCCAATGATGGAGCCCGGAGCAGTTCCTTCCACTGTGTTCAGGGTCATGGAGAGCATGTTGTGCTTTGTGTTGGACCGAGAGGAGCTAAGAACCTGAACAAAAGAAAACAACTACAATCAACACATTTGATTTAAAGGTCTCCTATTATGCTATTTTTAGGCATATACTGTATTATGGGTCTCAGATATATACAAATATATAAAAAACATGTCTATGATCTGTTTTGCTCAAAATACCAAACAGATCATGCATTTTAGACATCCCTCATATCCCTCTATTCCAGCCCTGTTAGAGAAACGCTGATTTTGGGTCCTTAGCTTAAAGCTTAGCTTGTGCCTGCTCAGAATACTACGAGATACAGCTAAATTCTGCCGTGATTAAACGCCATATCATGTTCCAAACCACATCACAGATTATTTCTGAAACAGTATGGAGCTCAAATGCTTTTTCTTTCGCAGGTTTACCACAAGGTGAGTTCCTTTTTTTATTTCCTGCTTTTTTACACATACTCTCTCCAGTACAGGTTAGCTCTGAGTGTTAGCGATGCTTGCTAATATAAACACAGTCCATATTACTTCCAGTAAATGTCCGGTATTGTTTCTGATACAACTCATAAAAAAGTGCATTTTGCATGATAGGTCCCCCTTTAATATCCATACATGTAGTAGAGAGAGCTGTACTGGATCTGGTTTCCTTTGGTATTCTGCAGACAATGTAGCATATACAGTATGGCTCTCACCCAAGCCCATCCCTAAACATAGCCTTGGGCTGTAATCTGTTTCTGTTTTGTTGCTTATTACTATAATAATCCTCACAGGCATTCTCATTGTGCATGAAGACATTATCTTCAATTTTTCCAGTAAATATCCTGACACTGTGGCATTCTGGCTGCAAGATGAGAGTCAGGGTTTGTGACCTGTGACAACATAATGAAGGGTGCTCCAGTTCAAATGGTACAGAGCAAATAAGTGCAGCCTCCATAAGGCACCGTCCGGTCAGATGGGAAACAAGTACGTGCCAGAGGGCTTTCGGCACTCTGAGCAACAGCCTCAGGGTTTGAAATAGTTCTGGGACAGATCAAAGAGCCCTGGAGACAGCAAAAATAAGCTGATTTTAACAGGCTCTCGTTTCATCATCTTTCACCACCAGGATCTGTTGCAATTAAAGGCATCTTTCTGGAGTCATGGTTCAAGGTTTTTTATTTGTCATGCGAACATAGCTACAGTGTAGTTATGACGATGAAAATCTTAGGTCACAGGCTCCTCCAACAGTGCAACACAATAAAACAGATAAACAGAACAATATAGTGCAAGTAAATAGTAAATACAAAAAGAAAAATAGTTTAATAGTGAAATATAAGAGTCTATATGCAAGTTATTGGTCTTCATCAAACATAAAATGCAAGGAGGGGGGGAAGTGACGGGGATATGAAAAAAAGACTGACTATATTTGAGACATTATCATCTAAAATGCCCTATAAACCGCTTGCCAAAGGGCTAACATAATTTCAAATTAGATGATTTACTAGACAGTGTCAGAAACTGCATTGTACTATTTGCACATCTTTTGATTTTACGTATATAGTACAAGTACGCTAGCTAGTGTGTGTTCTGTAGTACCTGTGGTATACAACAACATCCCAGTGGCTGCTTTACCCACAGCTATGTGAAATGTTATCTCAAAATCATTACCTGGAAATGTTACCTCATGAGAGTGTTTGAATGTATCGTTACAGCTATAGTGGGCCTGAGTGCATGTACGTATCACTGCCTGCTACCGTACAATGGAGTATTCCCTTTCTCTCTCAGTGTGTGATTTGATGCAGCTGGCTCTCATCAAATCTCATCTGGGAGCATTTGATTCCAAGGTGCCTGTTTCCCCTCTGTCTAATCTCAGTGTCGCACAAGCACGGAGCAGGAACAATCTAAGGCAAGCTCTCCCGCTGTAATTAGCATCCTTTTCCTTTCTGAAATCACATCACATGAAAACACTGAGCTCAAAGCAAACCACCACCCTTTTCTGGCTAAATGCCTCACTGGCAGGCCATTCTTTCCCCGCTGCTGTAGAATTCCTGATATTGAAGGCTGATATGCAGGATTGACCCTCATACAGAAAGTTCAGAACAATAACTCAGACCAGAACAGCTCCCTCCTGCAGCTCAGGGTTTCTCACCTTGGGTTTTGGTTACCCCGCTAACCTTTGCAGCAGGAAGCACACACTAGATTGAATAGATGATTCTGTTTGTATAGGCACAGCTTCAGCTTCTCTCCTTCTCCTATTTATCTCCTTTTAAAATTCCTTTGACAGTTATACTGTTCACATTGTGCACAGTTTGAGGAAATTACTCGCAGCAAGGAATGCAAAATGACTGAGGTAATGTAAGGAAGAGAATTTTTTTTGTTTTGGCCACCAGATTGACCATTGTTTCTGATAGCCCAATGCCTTAGAAATGAAAAGACACTTACAATGTTTTGTTCTTGCAGCTGTAGGGTGGATGAAGATATTTTACATTTACAGATTATATGTACCTGTATTCTAAGCTGGCAGGTGGAGCTGAGGCCGGGGGTGCCGTGGTCAGCAGCGGTCACAGTAAACTCGTACTCGGCTCGCTCGGCCCATCTCAGAGGGGAAGCGCTTTTAAGCTCGCCACTATTCGGGTTGAGGGAGAACCGCTCTGCTCTGGAGCCTGCAGAGGATGCAACAGGTATGGATTTCAGCTCACGGTTAAAGTCATAATGATGAAACACTGTGAACGTACAGAGGGAAGTGATTGAAGAGGATTAAGACACTCACCTGATAAAGAGTAATATATGGTCCCATTCTCTCCCTCGTCTGGGTCTTTAGCCGTCACTGTCCCAATGAAAGTCCCGGATGGAAGCCCCTCCTTCACCTACAATGAGAAAGGATTGTTATTCACAGGAATGTCTCTCTCCAACGCCTTCTACGTATCAACGTAATAGGAAGATAGTGCTCATAGGAGCACTATCTTCCTATTACGTTGATCCGTATTTCTAATCTAGTTTATGATTGTGATAGGAAAGGTAGACACATAGAATAGGTTAATTTCTCTTATCAAATCTCCCTTTCTTCTCACCTGATGGAGCAGCTCCCTGTCTGGCCTTGCGTGATTGAAACTGGGGGCGTGGTCGTTTTCGTCCAGCACAGAGATGTGAGCGGTGCCGGTGGCACTGCGAGGCGGAGTTCCTCCGTCCTGTACGACTACAATGAGCTGGTAGCTGGACTGCTGTTCTCTGTCCAGGGCGAGGCGGGTGCTTATCTCACCTAAAGAAGAGAGGGAAGGAGACAGAGCCCTTAGCTTGCATTGAGTTAGGCCTGATTACTATTTTCATGAAAAGACAAACAGCAAAGTAATTAGTTCCTTAAGGGAAATCACGCAATGTTGTAACTACATTGCAGCCGGTGTGACACAATTACTACAAACTGAGTTAAGTGAACTATTAGCATTCTTCCATTTCAATGATTAGGATTTATCTTCACCTGTTTGTGAATTGATCTGAAAGTGCCTGTCGGTGTGCAGCAGCCTGTAGGTGAGTCGAGCGTTTAGTCCTGCATCTCTGTCCGTTGCAGACACCCTGCCAAAGCCGGTCCCTGCGAGCAGGTTCTCTCTGACAGCCAGGAACACCCTCTCCTGGCTCAGTCTTGGTGAATTGTCGTTCTCGTCTGTTACAGACACCCTGACTGTTGCACTGCCGGTTCTCCCCACTCCTCCGGGGCCTGACGTGGCCAGGACAGTCAACAGGTACATGTCTTTGACCTCTCTGTCCAGAGAGCTGCGAACAAACAGCCACCCACTGTCTGGCATGATGCCAAAACCGGCAGCATCACCGTCAGGCCTCAGACGGTAGGAAATAGAGGAGGAAGAAGATGAAGAGGAGCTTTTACCATTCCCAGATGCCTCTCTGTTGAGCGCTCGAACCTGGAGGAAGCGTGTGTTGAGAGCTGTGTTTTCCCTTAACTCCACACGGTATGTCAGCGTGTCGAAATTTGGGCCTTGTGCATCCTGCGCTTGGATGTGGACCACGAGGGTGAAGGTGGAGCTAAGCTGAGGCGCTCCGCCATCCTTGGCAACCACCTGAAGGTCATAGCGTGGCACACTTTCGTATGACAGACTACCAATCAGACGCACCTCTCCGCTGCCTCGGTCAATACCGAACGTCCTCTGTCCGCTGCTGCCTGCAGACCCAGCAGAGACCAGGTCGAAGCTCAGCTGACCGTTATGACCCGAGTCCTTGTCGGTGGCCTGAATGCTGTAGATAACAGTTCCCATTTTGGTGATCTCAGGTAAACTCAGGGACTCTGATGAGGAGGGGAGGAAGGTCGGGGCGTTGTCATTGACGTCTGAAATGGTTATTCGTACCCGACTGGTTCCATACGCTGGAGGAGAGCCGGAGCGGGCCTGGATCTCCAGGTCGAGGCTGGAGCAGGTCTCATGGTCCAGAGGAAGAGCAGAGCGGATGGTACCAGAGGCACGGTCCACTGTGAAGTAACCATCAGGGTCCCCAGAGGAGATGGAGTAGAAGATATCCTTTGAAACACCTGCATGGAGGACAAAGGGAGACAGCAAGAGAAACAAAAAACTGTGAGAAAATGAAAATGACAAAGAGACAAGAACTGTAATCATAGATAAGTGAACAAGCATGTCATAATGTTAAAAAAACTCTAGCAGAAGAATATTCTTTTTGACAAACTGAAAGCAGCAAATACTACTATTTCATTACTAGAAGGGAGGACAGCATTTCAAAAATAATGTATAGGGCTGTTGATATGCACTGTCTTTAGCTTAATGAAAACATACACGGCACATTTAAAATTCATATGACAGATCCATATCCGCTTTAAGAAGACATGGAAGTGGTGTGTTTATTATTTTTCCAAGTCTTCACAAAGTGCTGGATTCACTCCGAGTGGGTGAGAGGATAGAATCATGGAAAGCTTTGTACATTTACACAGACAGAGACAAGTGTTTCTCTGTCTGCTGCAGCACGGAGAACACTTCATTATGACTCCCACTCACAATTACACCCCCATCCAAATTCATTTCTCCATCAATAATACTGAGAGAAAATAAAAGTCTGGCCGGAGTAAAAAATAATCCTCAGTAAAGCCCACACTCTGTGATGGATGTGATTTGTTAATGGAGTGTATGCTCTTGTTGCTTGCGTATTTGCACAACTGCTGGACTGAGAGGTTAGACATCATGCACTCTGCAGCCCATTAGAGCATTTTTGTCCTGGTATTCATCAGGAAGATGGAACCAGGAACAGAAAAGCACATACAATAACTTCCCTATGGCATTCGGGGTAAATTGATAAAAACAAGCCTGGTATACAGACATAGGTAACACTTTATATTAAGGTACACATATTCACTATCAACTAGTTGTTAATTAACATGCATATTAGCAGTATATTGGCTCTTTATTAGTCAGTATTAAACACTTATTAATGCTTTATTCTATATGACCATATTCTACAAGTACTAGGGCATTAGTTAAGAGTTTTTCCTCAATAACCGTCTAATTAGTGCTTATTTAAGTATGCTCAATATGGGCCTAATAAGGCAGCAGTACCACAAGAATAGTAATTCTCCCATAATAACACCAAACAAATATGGTCTATTCTTATGTAACAAGACATGAGACAAGGGTTAATTGTTAATTGTTAATTGTGTCAAAATAACAAAAAATGTGGTATAACTCAGAATTCCCTATTTTAAAGTGAAGTCTTGTTCATAACAAATAAGCTAGTAGTTTGACTCGAATATGTTAATTAACAACTAGTTGATGGTGAATAAGTGTACCTTAATATAAAGTGTTACACAGACATATATTGACATAGAGCGAAGGGGAAAATGATCGTCCAACACAAGCGTCCTCACCTGTCTTTGTTGCAGCTCGGACCACTCCCACCGCTGTCCCCCTGAGAACGTCCTCTGACACGGTGAAGAAATACTGGGCCTGGTCAAACACGGGAGACGCCACGGAGCCTCCCACCACACTCACGTTCACCCTGGCATTTACCGGTGCCGTCAAACCACCGCCGTCCTCAGCTGATATCACCAGGGAGATCACCGTGTTGGCTTTACCGTGGAGCGAGCGTGAAAGAGAAATCACACCTGTAGAAGAAAAGAGAATCAAAGATTGATGGTTGTGGTTTTTAAAAACTCCAAAGGAAGTTTCACAATAGGTCATTCCTGTTTGCTATCATGTGTTGTTGATAGTATCACACACACATACCTGTATCCTTGTTGAGAGTGAAGAAATTAGAGCCTCCTCCAGGTACCGTGCGATAGGTCACCCGGCCATTTTCCCTAGCATCTGGGTCATTTGCTGTCACCTTGACGACAGATGTTCCAGGGGCGCTATGGGTGCTGAGACTGACCGTGTAGAGGACTGGATAGAAAGTGGGCCGGTTGTCATTGATGTCCAACACCGTGACCTGCACACGTGCAACCGAGCTCAACCCACCCTGAAAAATAAATGCTTCAGATTAGATTTAAGATGTTTGCATTAAAATAAGATCCAAGCAGAGCACACAAGGTCAGACTAGACAAAGGGAGGCTAAACAATAAGAATAGCTATTTGGTTAAACAACATTCCTCCCTCCCTCCCTTCCTGGACTATATATCCCTGAAGACAACATTCAATTTGTTTTTATCCCTCGGTGAAAAGCGACAATCCAGGACATTCATGTTTTGAAACTTCCACAATAGATTTATGTCCAAGTGTAAAGATGAAGCAGCTGTATAGGGAAACAGAAATATTAGTCCTCTGTTGAAAATCCCTGAAATATGGAGCCAATTAACCATTGTGTGCATTTGTCAGCGAGGAGAAGAGTTTGCAGTCATTACACTATATCTGCTGGCTTGGTTTTTATGAGAGCATTAAAAAACAGGGATAGTGGAGTCAGAGCGAACAGACAGAGGAACGGGGAATGTGCCGGGCGGGGGGGAAAGATGCATTCTGGGGGTTGGTAAATTATAGACCCGATATTTACCCGAGCCAAATAAAGGGAATTCAAAGAACGAACACTGCCTCCTCTATGACTAATGAAGATACATTTAAAACAATGGTAGTGCATTATATTCTTCATGTAACCTTAACACACACAATTTATTATTCTTAACGAAAGTTTTAATGGCTATGTAAGGGCGCCCAGGGTGATTCATTGATACTTCAAATGTGTCCTTTAGAAAGAGGCTATTGAAAAGACTGTGTAATCGTGGTGAAATGAGGCATCATATTTATCTTAAATTGTATATCGTACATAAGGTTAATTTAAGTTGTGTGTGTAAATGGATCTGTTTGACTTCTTTACCTTTTCCATCCCCACACTCCCTCTCTGTTTGCTCTGATTGCTTTGCCATGCTGTTGTGGTTCCCCTTGATTGTTTTTGAAGACACACAGTTAGAGTCAGGATGCTGTCTTCTTCAAACATGTCCCCAATGTCTCTTTGATCAGATTTATTCGAGAGCTGCGCTACACATCTTTAATTTGCCTTCTGCTTGCAGCTTTGATCAGAAGGAGCATTACACACTGCGTTTGGTCATGGAGCAACACAAAGAAAAGTGCTTTGTCTGTAGTTTATTTTGATGTTATGGTCTTTTCCATAGTTTATGTAATCAAAGTAAATTAGGCTTTGATTGTACAGAAGACTTCAAAAGTCAAATTACTTGTTGGTGGGGTATGCTTATTTGAATTGGGTGATACAATTGATCTATGAAGCTGCCACGTAGTTCAGTTTAGCACAACGACTTGAAACAGGGTCCCCCTTAGCTGGATCTGTAAAAAAAATACACTTACCAGAAACTCTAAAGATCACCAATTACCAATCTATAATTCTTCTGGTTTTAACGGGTGTTTTGTTCCTTTACTTGACTTTTTTTTCTCACCTCCAGTCGTTGTGCTAAACTAAGCTTATCTGCCCTGTTGGTGAGTTATAACAATATAATTTCCCAAATGACAAACTATTCCTTAAAAGGTTTTTAGAGATTACGTCTACTTGTTACTATTCCTTATAGTTTCAAAAGGTAAGAATGGTCTTACTCCATCCGTTGCAGTGACGGTCAGGTCAAACTTTTCCAGTCCCTCATCACGATCCAGAGCTGTGCTGGTGCAAATCTGGCCAGTCTCCTTGTTGATGGTAAAGTGGGTTGGTGTTGCACTTCCAGAGCCAGAACCCAGGACGTAAGATATCGCGCCAAAGGAACCACGGTCCTCATCTGTGGCCGACACCTGAGGGAAAAGACACGCAAGGTTAAGACATGGACGGTCTACCGGTGCCAAACTGCCCGTGAGACATAAAGATTTCAAAACGCGTCGCATCAACACACACAGCAGGTTCTGAAATCTGCATGAAAGAACCCTACATGCGTCATCATTATTATATACGAGCTAAGGGCCTTTCTGTTATCACAATAATGTCCAATAATGCAGCCACCTCACAGGCTCCCATACATCTGCAGTTGTCAAAATATCACACACCATAGCACTACTTGTTATGATTTCCAGAGTACTATAAAAACCAAGCATCTGTGAGAGTGATTCACCTTTATAAATCACTGATGTGATGTATGTGAAAAACGGACAGTTGGTGTGGTTACCATGGATACAGATAAAGGGAACTGACAGCGAGGAAGAGAGTTTAGTTCAGGGGTCAAAAGAGGCCCTAAAAAAGGCATTTAAATAAGATACAGACTGCCACTTAAATGTACACCTCAAACATACATTCTTTCTCCGTTCTTTCTCCTACAAAAGGGCTTTAACATGTTAACACCAGACATGTAACAGACACAGGTCTTGACATAACCTTTGACTTTTTTGTCTCATTTACTTAAAATCCTTCTTTCTACTGCACACACTTGTATGCTCCAATAAAACATCGAAAAATCCCATAATACAAGAAAGGTTTCCTTGCAAAACACAAAAAGGAAATGCCCTCTGTGCTCCATGGGGTCCTGCCTCTGACTGAAGTTTTACACAGGTCCATAACATTGTTTGGTGGCGTTTATGGCGCTTGTTAAAGAAGCATTCTCCCTCTGATCTAGAAGTCTTGAAGGCGAGCCAAGATCCAGGAGGCCTCATGACATCACTTCCTCTCTGTTATTGACATCTATAATACAGCAACAGTAAGATATGTTTAGTGATGTCCCAGAAACCTTTAGTTTCCATCATTTTAAGGGGCAAAGACAGGTTAGTTATCTGAAGGAAAAGGATAATATACTTGGTCTAAAAAATGATGAAAATTATATACTGTAAGAATAGAAAAATAGAATATTGAAAGATTATTACAATTACAAAGAAAGACAAAAATAAAGACAACAAAGTATCTTGTATCTTATGAATAAACGTTATATTTCATGAATTAGTGAGTATAAGAAAACTAGTCTTAAAGGTGGGGTAGGTAAGTTTGAGAAACCGGCTCGAGATACACTTTTTGTTATATTCCATGGAATGCTCTTAACATCCCGATAACAATGAATATCTTAAGTACTTTGACAAAAAATCCATACAAAAATGTCATCTGTGGAAGCCGTAGTACTGTAAAAAGCACGACCAATCATTTTAGCCGGCCCGGCTAAAATAACTGGATGGCCTACCTGCCTGTCAGCCTTCCATCTGTGCACAAACTTATCTCGTGCCCTCATTGGTCATGTGCGCGTTCGTGTGTGTTGGAGGAGGGGCTCTTTAAGGAAGTGGCAGATTTTTTCCGGCTGTGTATTTTCAAATTCTAGCGCACTCGAGCTGGTTTAATGTGAGGAGAATAAGTTGAGAAAAATATTTGTTTTCTTATATATCGATATTCTCAACCACCATTTTGTTTTCTATTCCAATACTGGCCCAAATATAGTGTTGTTATATATTTAAACAGTTTAAAGTTCATATAAGTCTACTTGTCGTTCAATAGTGTTTTCCAACCGAATCTAATTTACAAAAAGGGCTAAATTGGAAAAAGACAGACGTAAAGAAGTCAGATCTCTTTTGCCTGTGCTTTTTGTTATATGATTTTATCAAACGTCTGTATCCTATGTGTGAACTTGCCCTGGGCCTGAACCCCACCGAACACAGGACCACCGCAGCAGACATCCGGCAATGACCTTTCTTCCCCCCCCCCCCCAACACATGTCTTCACCATTACACCTACCTACTACTGGCTATAGACAGATGGCAGAAACACAACCACCTTGACTCATGCTGTTGATCCTATAGGATATTAAAAGACGGGAATATTAGAAAAGCTCCTCCAGAGTTTTAGGTCATAGTGTTACCGCGGCTAGACGTGTTTTGTTTCCGAGGGGTCATACTGTACCTCTGCCTTTGGTCAGTGTTTACAGCTGGGGATTTTAGATCATTGCTGGGACTTCCTTCAGAGTACAGTGTTGAGACTAATACAATCTTTTGGGATCTATGCACATGTCTGGGTGTTCGTCATATCTTTCTGACGGTCTGTGATGGATTAGCCACCTGTGGTGATGAGAACTGGACAATCGTGTACATGCTCACACACACATACACATGCTTGCATACTGTGTGATGACCCCATCTTTTCACTTAATCTAATTAAAGAGCCTTTAAGCCCCATGACCGCCCACCTGGTCGTAGAGTGACTTCATCGACACCTCTATCTTTACCCCACAAAGTCTGTTGTAGATCACAAACAAAGACGAAGTTATTGGTGTTCTAGCTTGGAGCAAAGGAGACATGACTGTAATTTATAGGTTTATATGAAAATAAATGGGTTGGGTACATGAATTTTCTTGGATGTAGTTTTTATATAGATGCTTGGACTGGTGAACCCATATATGCTGCGAACAAGAAGGAGAGCACGACATTGATTCTCCACACACTCTAAAATGTTGAAAGCCACAGCAGTATGGTATGGATTCTTCATGCTGGAAAAAATATGGAAGACAAATAAAGGTTGCACATTTTCATGGAAACCTTGGGAGCTATAAAATAAAAATATATAAGGATTTGGGGTTTTTCTGCTCCAACATACAACTAGAGGTTTCATACTTTGTGACTGTTGAAGCAGAACACAAAAAGAACAACGAACGCAGAGGGACAGAAAAAGACACGGAGAAATCCCCCAAAGCTGGAATACATGACTGTTTTTGTCACAGCACAACATTTTGAAAATGTATAGCAGGAGAAAGTCCTGTCAGCCCTCTTTGTAAGAAGTCAGTCATCGGTACATTTCCTTCCTGTCAATCCATCTGACATGACATGCCGATCCATTACTAAAAAACTCCTTTCCCAAGGTTTAGTATCCTGCATTTACAGCACTTATCTCAAATAAAAAAGTAGCCGAGTGTTGAGCCAATAAGATTATCTAGTAAACACACACTGCAACATGTCTTCTTAAATCAAGCGATCTGGTGAGCCAGACGACGGTGTTTGCCAAGGAGGAACTACTCCCACGCCAGAGCCTGCTCTCAGAGGCATGAGCAGCCAGCCAGTCTCCACTCTGTACACCTATTCCTCATCGTACTCTCCAGAGGTTTCCTGCTGTGATAAACACACAACTTCATCGCAATACATACAGACAGCCGCTCATGCCTTTCAACATCTAAATCTCCCCTGCCCTTAAGTATCCATGCTTACTTGTCTGCTTGATATTTGTGGGATCTTCTGCATTTACACAGATTTTTGGATGCGAACGTCAATGGCAGGGTGGTCTAGTCGTTAAAAAGGCCCGGTTTAAACTGCAAGGTCAAAAGTTTGGTCCCAGCATGCCACTGAACCTCTAAAGTTATTTCTGGCTGTGTTTTATTTTGGATGATGCAGGATTTACTTATATGTAGTCAAGAAAAAAATAACATTCACATCCTATGGTGGTCATTATTATATTAAAGGGTCATGATGGTGGTTTTGCAAGTTGACTTTCATACATTATTGGCCTTAACTGAAACTGATGGTTGCCTGGAAGGTGGTGAATGCCTGGAGTGTGGTTTCACTTTGGAAAATGGTCTACAGTAATGCTAAGTATACACAATTTGAAGTTAATGGGCTTAGACGTGCAATACTGCGAATGTGGTTCTTTTCTGTGGAGGCTCTGATATCACACCTGATGTTAAAAAATGTTATAAATATCCTATGACAGGAACATGGCTTAAACATGTCTCTTAACAATAGCTGACCTACGACAAAATTATAATTTAAAGTTTAAAATCACTTCTAACATGCATTATATGACGCACCAGATGTGGAGTTCACTTTGAGGTATTGGCCTTTCAAAACATTTATCAATGGAAAAATCATGGAAACTCAAACCATTTCAAGAAAATACTTCTGTTAAGCATCTGCCAACCATCTGAACTTGTAATACATGAAACATAAATTCAACCAGCGTGCTTTCAGTTTAAGATTTTTCAGCTGTACTTTGATTTACCTATCGTGTAGTTCATTGAGCGACCACTCTGTTAAAAGCCACACTCTAGCTCTGCACAAGTCATCCGCTATGTGAAAAACAGTCAGGAAGAGCGTGCCGAGTATCGGATTCTGCCAGGACTCCTGACTGAAGGCTTTTGTCCTAAGAGAGCCATTCATCTCCAGCTGGGACCCGAGATAGAGGAGCAATCACTCACTGGAGCATTAGCAAAGATCCCTTCCTCATCATTCATTTGCCCCAGTCGGCTTTACAAGCATTCTTTCTTTCCCTTTCTTTGTCTCTCTACCGTTCCACTTAGCCTTCGTATAGTCTCCGCTCCACAGTCACAATCATTCTCTTTCTGCAGAAACACGGACAGGCTTCTATACGAGAGAACACTCAAATCTGAGATACACATCTCAACCTCTTAACGCTCATACACATCCCCCAAAGTCAGTGTCAGTCACTCGAAGTATTTCATCCTGAAGAGAAGTGGTTTTCTGTCTGAGATGTGGTGCGGATTAGCAGGTAGCGTCTAATGCCATATTTCCTTATACAACAGTTGGCATGATATATTACAAAAAGGTTATTATTTTCCAACTAATGTCCAGGAATCTTAAGGAACAATGCTACTTGTTTAGGTCTGGGAAAAACTACAATTAAAATAAAACAACTACATACGTTGCATTACTTACATACAGTTATGTTACAAATAAGTCAACATTGTCGTTGCTGCTACTTGTGGCTTGTATGCTGCTCATGCTCTTTCTGCATATCATGTATTTCTGTTTGCCATGTATATAAATGTTATGTTCATAAATGTTGTATGTGACGGGACTATGGATGGAAACTAGCTCAAAGCTAAAATCCGGCTCAATTACATTTGGAAACATTATTTTGTTTAAAATGTTCATTAATGTGCACTGTCCCGGTTCAAATAAAGAATTAAATGAAAATGATTTCTAGTTTTAGAAGAGACAAGAAAAGCAGCCTCTATGGGTAAAAGTCAGTTGTTTTCGGACAAAAATATACCCCTGGTTTCCTCTAAAATCCGCCTGAAACCAGTCGGCATCCGACCCAAACCTTCTAAACTGTAACGTCCACATCTTATCAAACGTCAGTGAATGACAGACTGAATTGTTCCAGGTTTTATTTGGCTTTTACTTCTATACTGGATTATGTTTTTCCTCCTTCACATCCATGACTTTATCCATTTTGCTGTGTTGCACCTCCTCTCTCCCTTCCTCTCCTCTATTCCCAGCTTCTCCAGATGTGGGCGCTGGTCCAGGTGGATCCCTGCTGTTCTCCGCAGTTTGTCTCTGTAAAACATCAGTTAATGTCGGAGGGAGTCTGCGCGCGGCTCCTTGGACGCAGCTGTGGCTCTGGACTTTTATAGCTTCTCATGATAGAGAGGGGGAGAGTGAGAGGGCTTCTATAGGCTTTAATAGTAAAACCTGTAAAACACAGACAGTCGTCCCAATCTAAACTACTCTTCCACTGACTGGTGCCAGGCCCGCATGTTTATGAAGCAATCATCATCTAAGAGGTCCAATAGGCCAAGACGAAGCCTTTTATTAATACAAATGTTTTTCCATGAAGCAGAATTAAAGGATAATTCAATTTTATTGCAGCTTGTGTCTTACTTATTAGTATTGGCAATCATTTCTATCGTTTATGCAGCTATGGGCCCTCCTACTATAATATACTCTGGCTTCAGATATTTCCCATTTAAATAATAATGTTTTAAGTTGTTTGTCATTTGTCTTAATTTTATGTTTCAAGTTTGGTTCCTAGCTGTTCGTTTACCATGACTGCTCACTTTTCCTACCTATCTGAATTCATATTAGGGGATGTCACTGCATTACCAGATCTTGGAAGTTAAAGGTAGGGTAGGTAAGTTTGAGAAACCGGCTCGAGATACACTTTTTGTTATATTCCATGGAATGCTCTTAACATCCCGATAGCAATGAATATCTTAAGTGCTTTGACAAAAAATCCATAAAAAAATGTCATCTGTGGAAGCCGTAATACTGTAAAAAGTACGACCAATCATTTTAGCCGGCCCTGTTAAAATAACTTACCTACCCTACCTTTAACTTGATGATCCCAATATTTTTTATTACTGATGAGAAATGGCAGAAACCATGAAAATTAGTCCCGAATTTGTTTTTCTAATAAACTTGAATAATCCTTTAAAGCAGCAGCAATGACCATACAAGAGCATGATAGACTGGAATGCATCATTGTTAGATAATTGCACACAAGCTGAAGTTATTAACAACAAACTGTAATAGGAGTCTGAGTTTGAAGGCAATAATGTGTGTGAGAGACATAAAGCAAACTTCTTACTCTTTTTGCTGACACATTCCTTTGCTCTCCAGTGAGCTGCATTCCTTATATTAGACATTCTTAAGTCTTCAAATCAATTTCTGCCTTTCTGTGGCCAATGAGTTGAGACTCTACGGGTACAATTAAGATATATGGTAGGGAAGAAAAGAAGGGAGGGGAAGGTCGGAGAGAGGGGGAAATAGTTTGGCAAAGGAACAAAAGGCAAGGCTAATGATAACATAAGACCTTGAAATGGGAACGAGGAGGACCGGGGCTTCATCTCCCTTCTCATTCAATCTCCATTCCTCCCTTGACCTCCCCTTTCTCTTCTAGCTTCTCCCCTCTTCTCTGTCCTCTCCCTCGCTCGTTCTTTCACCACCCTATTACGGCAAGTGCTTGTTGTCTTTCATGTGGAGTTCACGGCTGGAAATGATTAGGAACATCAAACCACCGAAGGGTAGAGAAGGGGAGGGAGGCGAAAAAGACAGGGCAAGAGAGAATGATTTCTATATTTGGAAGAAGGAATGCTAATAATATTAATGAACATAACAAAGCATGATGACCGCTAAAAAGTCTCTCTCTTCAAATACTTTCTCTTTCTGTCTCCATACATTTCTCGCGTACACACCGACAGAGCAGGACATATTTGATGTTCAACACTCAAAGTAGTAAACAGTCAACTATACCATTACAGCTTCAGGCAATGGAGTCAAACACGCAGACATGTGGTGTGTGTTAGGACGTTGTTTTCATGTTAAAGGACACAGGAGCTGTTGTTCAGAAATATACAAACAAGTCGAGTCATCTCACATTCATGTTTGAAGATTGTTTCTCATCCCTGTATCTAGAATGGTTCTAGTATTATTTTCGACTTATAAGATTTACCACACAGGCAAAACCTACTGGATAAACATGTGTAACTGGAAAAGGGAATTATCAGAGGTGCAAACCATTTTTATCTAGACAATCCCAAGCCCTGCTTACCCATTGATTTGACCAAGGTTGTCTTTATAACATCTATAGATCAACAACAAGCAGTCATTTCTTTTGTGAAAACAGGTAGATGAATAAAAAGAGAGCGAGTCGATGGTGAATGGAGGTTTAAAGTGATGTCTGAGGGAGATAAAAAGCTAGTTACAGGGCTGGACAGAGGGCTAGAGGGAACACAATGAGGGATGACATCACCAAACTGGACTCTGGAGGAGTGATAAGAGACGCAGGGGGGATTTAGATGGTAGCGATCATATCTTGTGCAAAGCCCTGCAATGTGGCAACCCTTAACCTGAGTGTAACACTGTGTGTGTGCTGTCCACTATGTGTGTGTGTCCGGGCACCCACCCTTTATAGATTGTTTTCAAAGTAAATCCCCTGGGCCCTGAGTGACAGCTGGCCTTATCAGCGCAGAAATCAACCCTATTTTTTTACTTACTGTTAATATTTATAGCCGTTTAAACCCTGTCGCTGTCTGTGTCCATGGCCTCAGCGAGACTCACTCTGGTTGGTGCAGCAGCTGCCAGCATCAGACGTGCATATGTGTGAAATACCATACATTTTATTGTCGCTATCCGCTAACAGAGAAGCTAATGAGGAGCTTGAGGTCAGATGTCGAAGTCGATGGGTAAATGTGCCTGCTGCCCACCCATGGAGAGAAATCAAAGAAATTGTAACTGCATATTCATGGTTGTGGTCATTAAATGGTCTGCACGCGATAGAGGCAATACAGCTCGCAATTATTAAGACTCTTGTTTTCATAAAGCATAATTAGGTAAGTCAACATTGCACCGTTGTAACTGAACATGCATCAGCAATCAAATTCAGACATCTGTGTGCTTAATGAGGCTCAACCATGTTCAATGTTTGACGATCAGCACAACCGTTCTGTTTTATGTATTCAGAAATATCAAAATGCTGCAAAAGTGAAGCAAAAGCACAAACGTTTTCTCTCCGCCATCAACTTTGATTTACAAAGTGAGGTCTGTGATATAAAGTGAGCGATGATTACCACTTATTGTCTTCCAGTTGCAATTTAGCTCCAGAGGTGAAGAGAAAACAGTAATTAAGGAGTGAGAGAAAGCACACAGGCTGACTCGCCTTGGACCTCAGACAGCTGTGTGACACTGTCTGAGCTATTGGGCGTTTCGGATGAATGAGAGCAGTGATGATTGACAGCCCACCGTTGCCTCTGGGACACCGCTCGGGGTAATTTTGAATCCTCTAACTAGCTAAAATAGCAGTATGTGTTTAGGAGGATGCATCTGTGTTTCTGCTGCAGCATTTCTTCCAGAATGGGAGCAGCTATGTTTTATATATAAATGTCGGGCATTTCAGTGGTTTAACTTTAGCCAATAAAAACATGACAAAGAGACTGAGAGTGTGGAATCTGTTCCTCTACTGGGACACCACAGGATTTTATTTACGCTTTGACAAGTGTGTGGGACTCTCAGACCACTTAAGAATATATCATTGGGAGCAGGCACTTGGAATTTGGGGCTGAGCGTCCCGTTGATGATTATTGTTACCAATTTGTGTTTCTTCAAAAGATGTCAAGGGAAAAGGATAAAAGACTAGAAGATGGTTTGTTCTAAAGCACATGATCCATCTGTCGGCCATTATTCAGTTTGTGGGCTTTGTAAATTGGAAAATGTGTGTGTGTGTGTGTGTGTGTGTGCGTGTGCGTGTGTGTGCGTGTGTGTGTGTGTGTTTCGTGGGCAGTCACAGTGAGCAGTTATGGGTATTGATTAGTCCATCTGTTAGAGCAAAAAACTCAAATCAATAGGTGTGATTTTAACAATCTATCATGAACACAGCTGCTGAAGCCAATGTCATAAATCATGTCACAAGTACGTTTCTGTCATCGGCAAATATTATAAAAATAAAAAACAAAATCTTACAAAATCTTTGAACTAGTAGCATAGCAGGGGTTTTATGTTATCTTTCATGTTTACATTTAGTTGGTGAGCATTTTCTGATGAAGCTGATATTTTACAGTCTCAAATAAACACGATTACCCACTTTGCAATAATAGCTGGAGATGATTAAACAAAGTGTTTTAATCTGTGGCCAACAGCAAAACTCCTTCCTGCTCAACAACCAGGTGAAAGTTGATTAGCAAATAGAGATACCCATAAGACCTTCTAAACATGCTGCACAAAGGTTCATGCTTATCCCTGTTGATTGCACGGCTGCGCTCCACTAAAACAAAATCATGTCTCTAAGCCTTTGCAACCCTCCGCCCATTTAGGCATGCTTCCTGGATGTGGGCCCTGAGGCCATGGGACAGTTTCATCATAGTCCCGTCAGTCCCCATGTCAACAGTGATCTGTAACACTAGGACAATGGGTGTAAGTTAATTAACACCAGAAGCCAGCCAAATAATGCAGAGTTACGAGTATACAGTAGCTACATTTTTCTAAAAGCCAACCATTATGCATTTCCATCTGTATACTAATTTGGGCTGGGGAACAACACAAAGTGAGGTTTAGCTTACATATTTGAAAATTGTTTTCCTATGTTAAAACATTTTTTTTCTTGAATGTGCTATTTTGAAAATGTAATTTGCTAGTATAACCTCAAGAAACTTGGGGATTTTTGGATCTATCAATTGACTGTAGCTACTAGGCATTTTTCTTCTGAGGTTCAGACTTGTTTGAGCAGAGAACCTAAACACAACTCACTAAAAAGCCACAAATGTCTCTCTACCTCTCCCCACTCTCCACCAAAAACTCAAAACATGGCAGAAAAAAATGGCTAAGCTCATACAAACACAGAGGTAAACTCCCAAAATAATTTGTCACCACCGCAACGACTCCTTGTACTCTACGCCTACGGCACTCCATGGTTAGGGCATTGTCATGCGTTGCCAGATGGAAGCCTTTAACTCAAAGACTTATTACATTATTTATCTATTACTTTCACTGCCTAGGGGCTCAGAATATAAAACATCTAGCCAAACTTGAGTTAAAGGATTCTACACTGACATGTTTCCAATTCAAACTAAATCATAGCTTTATAAAGTGAGTCTGATTGAAACCCCCTCTGTGGAGCAGCGGGCTTCTTTTCAAGATGCATACAAGCTTCCACGCTAGTTGAAGGCTGACTTTCTCCATATAAACATTTACGTTTCAGTGTAATTTTATTGCTCTATCTGTAAACCAACACGCAGATATGTGGGAGGTTCACACTAATAAGGTAGAGTGTGTTTATCATTATGAGTTAGCTAGGCTTTATTGGGGACAGACTAAACCACCTTTCTGTCTTCCAGATATGATACAAAGAGACACAACTCATCTGTCAAGATTAGGTACAAGGATACCAACTGCAAGTCTGTGCCCATGAGTGTGACATCTGTATGATCAAATCAATGTGGGTCTAAAGGGTCAAAGGTGAACCGAACTTACAGCTGTGCCTTTCTCTTCTTGACCCCTAGAGTGTGTGTGTGTTTGTGTGTGTGTAGCATGTCACAATGAATGGTGCACGAATGTGTGACTGAAACAAATTGGAGAAAGCAACACCCCGTTACTTTGTACACAAAGGGAAAGTGTGGCAGCCTGGAGTACAATGAGTCAAATCCTGCATGATGTGGCACACTTCAGCAGGGTTCATCTAATTTATTTCTAAGTTTTGTAGAAAGGCACACCAGCACACAGAACACACTTATGTAGCTCTGTCTTCTCTCATCTTGGTGTATTTCTGATTTTCACACATAAATAACTTGACTATTTATGTTGTTTTTCCATGTCTCTCCCTCCTTCCCTTGTTTTGCCTGAGGTCAGGCAGTTAGTGACCCCCGCCTCAGTGAAGTGACAATAGTAAAGGATAGCAGGAGCACCCCCTCTAAGCTTTGAGCTGACATCTGGAGTTGGGTTTCTCTGGTAGTTCTTGACTGCAGAGAGGCACAGCAGCTCCAAATCAATCAGCGGTCCATGTGATTTATACTGAATTGGCACAATTCAAACGTTAAAATAAAACATAAGAGTTTATCAGTGATCCACTTCAGTAAGAATATATAGAGAACATAGCATTATTAAAGAAACTTAAACAAGGGTGAAACTCAGGTCAGGATAAAGATAAACCCTTAACAGGCCTGTGTGTGATAATACAATCCATTTCCATGTGACATTATTAGTCAAACTCTTCTTTGCACAATACAAGCATTGTCGGCAAGGTGTTCTTGCCTGATGCGTTTTATGCCTCAGTATCTTTGCTTATCTGTTATTCTGAATGAATGCAGACATCTGTTAAGATCTTCCCCAGCTCACAGTAATGTTGTGTAACCAAAACTCATGTGCATTCATGCATATCTGATCCTTTCTGTTCAGGCTGTATGTAACTGTACGTGACTCTGAACTTGTGCATTTTCCGCGGTCATGTGCACGACAAGGGTCAAACAACAAGCAGCAAAGCTTAACGGCAGCTAACACCGGACCTTAGACTGACAATGGAGTTAAGTTGATTGTGCAGTTAGGAGTAACAGGCAGCTATGAATGATAACTGGATTAGCCTCTCATTGACCCAGGCCTGAACCACAGCCAGAGTCAAAGATGGGTCACCTGCTCGATGGCCGTTGAGAGAAACAAATAGAGGATCCTCTGTCTGCGTTAATGCTCCTTACCGTGAGGGTCGAAGGCAAGATGAAACTAAACACAGTTAGCACATGTAATGTTGAGTCCCATGAAAGGTCACAAACTCTAGCTGCTATACGCTTTAGAGATTCAAAGGCCACTAGGTACTTTTAAAGCAGATAAATGTCATTATCCCACACACGCAAAGACACACTCGTGCAAAGTATGCACTCATACTGAGCCACAAACTGCCGCTACTTGCAGTCAAAGCAATTACATCTTAATGAATTCTATTGATTCACTTTATTCTGCTGAAGGTCCACTATCCAAACCCTTGTGACACACACACACACACACACACACACACACACACACACACACACACACACACACACACACACACACACACACACACACACACACACACACACACACACACACACACACACACACACACACACACACACACACACACACACACACACACACACACACACACACACACACACACACACACACACACACACACACACACACACACACACACACACACACAAATAAATTGACCCACAGAGACTTAAAAAGCCTCCATGTGTATTTGTGGGGGGAGATATTAGACATTTCCTTTTCATACACAGCCTGAGGGGGTGAAAAACTAGCTTATCCTTATTAAATAAATGTCCTGACTCTGCATATGTAAGGAGAATATGAGGAAGTGGCGGGAAACACAGTCCTGATTCTTAAAGCACCTGTTAAATCAAAGTTTCTGTGGGCCAAAAGCCTGATACCCAGCATTTTGACAGTGCTTATTTAGCCAGCCAAGTTATTCTCTGGATAAACTGTTCTGTCTGAAGCTACTTTAGTTACTTTTTTGTTTTTCCTTTATTAGGTCCTCACACTTCTCGTATCTCGTCTCAACAATTTTGCTGCGGGAGAATTGAAGTGAATTGTTCCTTTGGGTCTGCGATTTTCATTCGCTTTTGTTTCTCCGTCCCTCTGATTTCAGCACAAAGAAAAGACAGGCATTTTGGACAGTGATGGCTCGGCAAAATAGCAGGGAATCTATCAGATTAAAGCAAGCACCGTGATAGCTTAAAACCCTAAAACACACTTGGTAAACCAGGTTGTCAGTGATGGAGAACACCCATTAAAAGGGACATCGATGAGTGATAGAAGTACAGCACATGTGCACAGTCTGCCTCCACATTATCATCCCATCCTCCACAGCTAGCTCAGCCAACTGGAATTTCCAAGAAAAACAGGTTGGCTAGGCATGATGCAGCCCTGGGGTCAGAAACACAGCCAACTCCTGCCGTGAGCGAATCAGGCGGGATGAAGAAAAGGGGAAAGAGACAGAATGTGAAAGAAAAAAAAAAGAAGGGGGTTAGTGTTGCACACCTACAGACGTGTGGAAAGAAGCCCTAAATCAGCTGCACGTCCGCACTTCATCAGTCAGCTCCCTGGGAAATGACTTCTCAGCACAAAGACCCTCTAAGCACTGTACAGCACAGTAGTACCCCCGAATACAAACATGCAGACATGAACTGTGCAGACAAGGCCTGAGCCACAGATTGCTCCATTGTCTCCAATAAAAAACTTGAAAAGCACACCACAGGTATTCAAAGGAATGTTGAATGCTTAGACAGTTGCTTTGTCCGAGTGTTGGGAAACTGGAAATCTTAATTGCTTTAACAGAGGGGAAGAAGCAGAAGATAAGCTGGAATGAAGATTCATTTAACGCTGAATGGTCTCCACATAGAGAGACTTTATAGTTTCAAAGAAATAAATAATGAGACTCCAGTGACTCTGATTAATTGGGGGACTTTTCTATCTTCATCAGTCCATCTTTCATGTTATCTGTGTCTCTGATGCGTTCATTTGCTGTGCTGAATTATTACCACAGCGTCTATGACATCATTTCAGCAAAGAAAACAATTAAAGCTCTAAACTGATTACCTCATGCTGAACGTTTCTGCCAATTTGTCTTCTTAGAACATACGAAAAACATGTTTCTAGAAATGTTTAGAAAAGATTAGGTCAGATTTACTTTATTGAACCCAAATTGGAAAATGTAATGTCAATGGTACTTGTTAAAAGGTGCAAATGTGTTTTGAAGAGTACAAATCTAAGAAAAAGGGGAGACCAGTGGCAACACAGATGCTATTTCCACTTTCCAATGCATGCAGTCCACATCTCAGTGGACAGGTTCAGCTGCACTCTGCTGTGTAAATCACGATGCACCTGTCATTGCCTTTCCAGAGAGCCAAAAAGAAGGAGGTGTAAACAGAAGTCATGACTGTAAGGGATGATAGAAAGATTCCACTAATGGGTTTGATACTGAAAGATGAGGTGAACATGTCGGGTACAATATGCGTCGGGGAGGGAGTGGAAATTGTTAGGATAAGAAGTGTGCGTGAGGAAAGGTGGATAGCAAGGGAGGGAGAAAGTGAGCTGAACTAATGTGCTGTTTAGGAGATGTGTATAGGAAGTTACAGCATAGGGGATAGACAGAAAGTCAAAGAGAATACAGATGAATTAGCAATAAACCAAAAGAAAGTTGATGACGGAATGTGATTTATCGTGTGCACTGTAGAAAATAGGAATTGTATTTGTTTGACTAAGATGTTAGTGGTTAATTTAGCATAGTTTTCATTCATAAAAGATCTAAGGACAGGCGATGGAGGTTGAGGGGTTTAGCTGTGAGTTAGAGGCGAGATTATCTAGAAGTCACGGGGTATACAGACCTCCAACACAGTAAGCCAAGGGGGTCAAGGTAGGAGGCTCTGACTAAGATGCACTAAGCCACACGGTAATGGGAAATGATGGGGTCCCAGATATCACATGGCTGGTCACACCAAGGCTGCCTGGGAGACGGGTGAAAGGGGGCGGTGGACTGGGGTTGGCGCAGATTATTACCCAGATCAAAGCAACGTTTGAGTGGATTTGGATTTCAGAAGTGGGAGGAGAGCAGGGGCAGAGTGTAAGATGAAGGGAGGGCGGAGATCTAAAGATTCAGTAAACAGTGTTTCAAAGAAGTCATTGGGCACCTCCAACACATATTATTAAGTCAAAATAAGCTTGGATGGAATACTTTGCCTCTGTAATTAAACCCCTAATATAGCTTTCACCATTTCTTTCAACATGCACCTGCTATGACAGATTTGCATCCCGTAGCCCCCCCCCCCTCCCTTTTTTTACCCCAACCCCCACTTTAATGCACTGCTGCCAAAAACAGCTTCTGTCCATGCTTCCTCTCCATTTGCTTACCCTTTAATGTATTTAGTTGACCTCCAAGAGGCATCCACAGGATGGTGTTTTTCTCACCCCCAAACCCCCCCCCTCAGCTTAGATAGCAGCTTCGTACCTTAGCCAGCAGGCAGAGCTCCCCATCACCAGGGTCACATTTAGCTCAGCTCAGCACTTACAAAGGAGAATGAGAGAGGGACAACTGATACAACTGCAACAACAAAAGAGGGATAAGACACAATGGCAGAAAGAGAAAGATAGGGATGGAGGGATGAAAATAAGGGAGGGTAAGAAGGAAAACCAAGCTTGGGGGAAGGAGAGGAAGAGGAGGTCCCTCTTGTCTTTAAAATCGTATTGGTTTTGTCTTTCATTACAGATACTGTGTTGACTCTGCACACTGCTTTCCCCCTGTGGATTAACTACACTGCCTTGACACGTGCATACACCCCCAATGAAGTGCTCATTTTGACTGAATACATACAGGAACATGCACTGTATATGCTTCTGTCGTGGCATCTCATTCAGCAGCGATTTAGCTTTCTTTAATTCATAATTAAGAAAAAACGTCCATGGACCGACTTGATGTCACACTTGGTAGCAAACCCCCAGCAAGCAAACATTTGCACTCTCTGGGATAAAAAGATAAATATCCCTCCTGCGTCTCTCCTGAGTGAAGCATGAAAAGCGATTGCACTGAAGGAAAAGACAGCAACTTCTTGGATGATGTAGAAACAAAATGCCACTGTATTTCTATCTCAAACACATTGTTCCCCCAGGGGCAAGTAAAAACAAGCCTGTCAAACCCAGTTAGCAAGCCACTATAGACGTACAATGGTGCCTTGTATGTGGGGGCCAACTAAAACTTTACCAAGGTTCCTCCATGTTGGCCCATCTCTGCACTGAAAGGGTATTTTCCTTTAAAAGTGTTTCCTTATTTTAGCCACTCATTTCCCTTAACACTTCCTCAACTCTTCCTTGAGTCTCTTTATTGATCCTTGTCCATTCAATCTCATCTCCTTGGCCTCTCTGTCTGCTCCCATCCAGTCTCCTGACTCAGTTTTTATTGACATGTGTTCCCACTGGTTTAAACTCCTAATGCCACATGTGCAATTCTCCTTGCAAAGAGTTAAAGTTTAGTTTAACTGCAATGATTTGTTTTCCCTTTCCCCTTTTCTCTTTTATTAAATTCATTGCAATTCATTTGCTCTTTAAACTTTATACTTCTGCATTATAAGTATGTACATTTTAAATTTGCATTTGTTTCCTTTTTCAGTTTTGGTTACAGTTTGCTGTCCATTTCTTCAAAGATGGGGTGTGTCACATTCATTTCTGAAGGTTTTTTGGTACGGTCAACTCTCATTTTGGTTTTGACCAAGGAATAGAACCTAACAAATATTTTAATTTTATTTGAGTTACTTTAGGATGCCTTGCGTTTCCTCGGCTACATCCATTTAGCAGTGGTGGAACCGCCCAGCTGGGAAATAACCGAACCACAGCTTCATTGGCCTCCCAGGAACACACGCAAAAACACTGTTTTGTTAACTTGTGTGTGTATCTTAATCTTAATCCAAGCATTTAAGAGTGTTAGGTTTTTGAACTGCACCCAGCTCTGAGAGACGGGATGGTGATGTGGTTTGCAAATTAACCACAAACCAAAATTGTCTTCAGCTCCTGTTGTTGCAAAAAGAGAAAACACATATGCAGCACGCATACTGTAATTGATGAACAGCTGGAAATGATCAGCTTTGTTCAAGATTTTCCACAAAATCCAGCTTTGTTTTGATATCTTCTTCACATAATTCTGGTTAGACACACATTCAGCAGTAGCTAGCCCCAGTATCAAAGTTGCTACAACTGTTGTTCCTCCGGGCTAAAGATTGAAAGTGTTGAAACATTTGAGCCTTTTATTTCATTTGAATGGTGACATTGACCTTTTACTTCAATCTATATGACATTAACAAGGCTGTGAAATGTCTTGAATCTACCTTTCTAAAGCACACTACCCAACACTGGGGCAGCGTATGCCGTTACTAATATGAACGTTTACGAGTGACATCATCTGGCTCTAGCGGACAAAAGAACAGCCAAAAATCCCTTTCAAAGCAGGAAAAACCCTGTAATAAGTCTTCATTTCGTTCTCACTCCTATCCCTGCCAGGTCTTTTTTATCCCAAGTGTTTTCAATCTTTTGTCTTTTGCTTCCCACTCTCCTCCCTCGTTTCTCCATACTCCAGTCAGTGCCAGCCTCCGCTCCCTTTGTTCTCCACTAGGTGTGGCCGATGACAGAAGGCTAGGGGGCAGTACACTCAGCCATTGCTCTGACACTGCTTCACTGATTTGCGCTTTGATGCTCTTGCTAATCTTCAGCACTCACTGTGGCACATACTGGCACAGAGCTACACAAGCTGTGACTATGCACATGCACACAGGACTGCACACACACAACTGTTAGGAACAAAGGAGAAGAATACAAACAGATCCAGGCTTCAGTGTGTACAGTATAAGATTATAACAATCACAACAAAATACATATAGTTCTAAAATGACACAGGCAAACTTACACAAGTCAGAACAATTTAGGGACAAAACAATAAGGCAAAATCTGATCCTTCCATCAGCATAATGCATATGGGCAACTCATATTAAGGCTTACACCAGCAGATCGCCAGCTGCAATGCGCCTCCCATTAAAGAACTGGCTCCATCAGTGGGTACTGTGTTTCCCCTCGCTCAGTCTTTCGCCAGAAAAGCCAACTGAGCAGTGTCAGGTTCAGAAAAAGAAGAATGAAGAAAGGCTGAGTGGAGCTAGACACACACACCCAGACGAAGTTGATTACTTTGCTTAAAGTTCGTCATCGCCATTGTCTCTGATTGCACACAATTATACAAGACTGAAAGAGTTGATGTTGTCTCCTTTTACACCTCCTGCACTGACAGTAAACAAATGCCAAAGAATTAAACGTACTTAAAGATTTCTTTTGCAAGAATATTATCCACCACTCTCACAAATGTATGACAATTATTTGAATGAATGGAATAATTGCAATGGTGCTACAGTATGACTGCACAGGTTTTAATGGGTTATGAGGAAATGCATTTTTCTGAAACTTGAACTATGAACACACTATGAGTCACTAATTCGGTGCCAATGGGCGCAAACAGTTTTACCTAATGACATCCTCAATAAAAGTCTCTACGCTCTAATTTAGCCTTTCATAGACAGGCTGTTGTAGGTTTTGAATTCTCTGCCCAAAATCATTGCAACAGCAGAATGTAATTCCTATCAGGTGGATTTTGATTTTAAATTGAGTCATTGTAAAAGTCAAGACAGTTTAAAAGCCCAGCTAACAAAAATGTCCTATTCTATAGATATACACAAACAGCTCTATTCCATCTCCTTTTTGGCGTACAGTATAATCCATGTTGGTATCAAGCCCTTCACTTGATGCTGATGAGCCCATACATGGCCAAACCAAATGTTCTAAGATTTTCTACATTTACTTTATGCCAAACTTGATATGATTACATATGATGGAAGCTGAAATCAGCCAGGAAGATTACAAACAATCAGTGAATCATTGCTACATGGCACTATAAGAAGGTTTTCATTAGACGGGGTCCCCAGGCAAGATGTAATGTATGAGAGAGTTTAAAGGCAACAATAAGCCACATGTAAGTCTTTGTCATCACCCTTGGGTTCAGTTTTCTCCACATCACTGGCATGGGCGCGAGTGTTGGATGAAGAGCAGAGACTAGATTAACTTGTCAGCAGTGTGTTAGCTCGGCCTGTCCCATTCTGACTTGCCTGCATCATGTCCCGAAGCACACAGCTAGTCCTCGCAGCCTTCATCACACTCGGCAGCTGCTGTAAACAAGGCTCTGGGCCAGGTGTATCAGCAACTTCCCAGTCCAGACCCTACGGAGGGATTCAGCCCTGCTGGCATGACTCTATTCAACAATGAAGAAACACAACTAAGTAGAGCGCCATAGTTTTGTCATTGTTGAGTTTTTTTGAATGCACGCCTAACATGGGATTTGAAATAAAACCATAGATGAGAGAGAGAGGAGCAAGCTGTTAAAAGTTGGACTAGAAGATTCATTTGTTCTTCTGGACGCGCTAGACCACCCAAGCCTTTGATCCGCAAAAACATGAAGATGGCAGATAATCCCTGTGAAAGCCCTTCTTGAGATCCTTCCTTTGTGCACAATAACACAAACACACACACCCCCATACACACCCACATACACATGTAAGCAAGCACATCAATATTGATTGTACAGCTTGCATATGTTAGTGTAAATTAAAATGTTATTATTTTATTCCAATCTACACATCCTAAAATCCTGTCAAGTCACATATTAAATATATGATAGCCCACTCACTTGGCAACTCTAAATGTGTCTCTATGAAAGAAAAGATCATTACATCCTTCCTATCAAACCATTTTCCATAAATAGCTGACCTAGACCACTGAATGGAAACACAATTTGACATTGCTGCATGGCATTTAAATGTGAGAAAAATGGGAAATTGCTGTTGTATAAATGTAGCATTTGAGTTTATTATGAAATGACGATGACAAGATATGATCCTCGGGCTAAATGCAATGTAAAGGACAAGAGTTCACGTGTTTTTCAGTTATAGGGTAAAAAACACTGAAATCACAGCGTTAATTTCATGAAATCAGATTAGCTTTGCCGGATCCTTCAACTTTTACCCTGTCCTTGATTTCTTTGTGGGTCATGGGTGGATTTCCCAGTCTCTCTTCCAGCGGACACAGTGGTGTGAGACGGTATTAGAACTGAGACAGGAAATGATGCGATAAACCAGGAAGTTGCCTCTATTGTTAAGAATGGAAACGGAAGTTCTGCTTAGAACGATATGCTCAGGAACTGGACTTCTATGCAGAAATCACACAAGAAAGCAAATGGGGACACAAACACTAACTTTCACACACTATCTCAACATAACCCTAAGCTTTAGGTAGTATATACTCCAAAAAATGCCTACTCCAAGAACTTCAACATGTTATTTTGAATGTGAATATCCATCTACAAATTCTATAGTTGCTTTTTTGTAGAAGTTGAGTGATGGAGAAATGACTATTAACTGACCTACACCCACTTTGCACAAGGTGGAAACACTGAGGTCATAACTTAACAAACAAGACCACCATGAGTTCATCACCACAATGCAGAGGTGGGGACTCGAGTCACATGACTTGACTCGAGTCAGACTCGAGTCGCGTATTTTTGGACTTGAGACTTGCTTGACTAACATTGATAAAAGACTTGACTTGACTTTGACTTGGTATTCATGACTTGAGACTTGACTTAAGCTTGAGACGGATGACTTGAAAGGACTTGTCTGTTTAAAATTAAATATTTGCGTTTGTTTTTGTAGTGAGATATTACGTTTAGTTTTTTCGAAAAATGTGATTGGGTGATTATAGCGCCGTGCGCGCAAACCTGGCAACCCACTAGACGGCAGGAGCGTCAGTTAATTTGGCAGCGGCAAGCGTTACTCCAAAAATAGTGAAGTTTGGATTCAAGGATTATGTTGTTGATTACGCTAATAAGAAGAGAACAGCGGTATGCAGGGTCTGCAGCATAAAGATCAGTGACACGACCACCACAACATCCAACTTCATTCGTCACTACAAAAAAACCCACAGAGAAAGGTGCGTGAATGTGTTGTGTTAGCTAGAAAGCTAACGTTAAGTTTAAGCTACGTTAGACTTGGTTTCAAATCGATTAAGCATTGCAAAGAGAAGACAAAACGGTAAATGAACACTAGAACCGCCAAGGGATTCATTTGTACTAACCCCGATACTGACGGGCTGTCAGGAGAGGGAGAGAGAGAGAGAGAGGAAAAGAGATGCCTCGTTTATTTCCCCTGTGTTATTATCAGAAGTTACTGTAAACTGGTGAATAATGTAGTTCATCTACTTTTAGTAGTTTGTTTAAATGTTTTAATTATGTTGTTTTTGTTTGTAGAAGTGCATCATTCCTTGATTTATTGTAAAATGAATCTGAACTTTTTGATCTGTTTTGATGATAAACTGAAGCAATTTCTAAATTAACCCAACTAACTGAGTTTTAAATCGTCCTACTTAGTTTATAAGGAAATTATGAAGAGGAACAAATTAAATGATTTGAAAATGATATCTATGTAGGTGCTGACGCTGTTGGCGGTTCTAGTGTTAACAGAAATTTAAATTAAATATGTGTAATGGCAAATGCCATATATGATTTTCTTACCTGGAATTCTGCCTTTTTGAACAGACTTTTTGACTGAGTCCTAGCTATATTGTCTGCAGTTCTAGGGTTAATATTAATCTAATATGATTGTCATCGGTCTAAATTAGATTTCAAATGATTAACTGTGTATGTAATGAAGATCATAGTGTGGGTTGAATCCATTTTCATAACCACTGTCTTTTAACTGATTTAAATGCGTTAACTGGGCTTATTCATCAGAATTTCGTATGACTTGACTTGACTTGACTTGACCTGAGCAATGACTTGACTTGACTTGCTTGACTCTCACCACAGTGACTTGAGACTTGCTTGATACTTGTAGGTCAAGACTTGAGACTTGCTCATGACTTGCACATGTAGGACTTACTCCCACCTCTGCTGTATATAATGGAATTGAATGTGTACAGTGAGACAAATATAAAAACACAATTTTATATTTCATACCATAGGTTGTTTTATTTATGAAAGTGTTGAATAAACATACAATGAATAAATAGAAGTACTTTAGTAACCAAAATGTGATACAGTAAATAATGTATACTGTATATGTTTACACAGTGAGGCACACACGTAAAAAGATAGATTTGAATTTATATTTTATTTTTAAATCAAATCTAATCCAAATTTTAATCCTAATTGTATTAGGAAAATTTGGAGTTTGGGGTGGAGTGAGGGTACAGTGGCCCTGAAGTGCAAATCAAAACAACATTCACAAAACACTACTACTATTTCACAAAACACTTCAACATTTCATAAAACACAACGACATTTAAAAAAACACTACAGCATTTCAGAAAACGCCGCTACAGCATTTCACAAAACACTTCAACATTTCACATTTTACGGAAAGGGTATTCCTTTAGGGTGAACAATTCTTGTTTGTGATTGGACAGAGCCAGCCAGAGAAGCACTGCTGTGATTGGTTGTTTTTGCTGCCAGTCAAGAAATTACGCTTCGTGATTGGTCAGCACCCGGCCGACAGCACCACGTATTTCCTGTTTGGTACTGTTCAGCTGTTTCTTCACACATTCTAAACTGAGTTGGAAAGAATGGAAGAAGAGATTGAAATCTTAAGGGAATATTCTACCGAAGGATATACATACGATGTTATCCTCGACATGCTGTCAACCCATCACGACATCAACATGTCCCTTAGAACCAGGGGTGTAGTGCAGCTGTGACTACCCGATTTGCATCTCTGCCCAATTTGCATTGCGCAAGCGCGAAATGTTCCGCCATATTGGACAGCTACATACGGCAACCCAAATAGGACACTTGACGTCTAAACGTCTGCCCGATTTGCATTGCGTGTCATAAACGTCTCAAATATCTATACAAAGATCTTTTATGTAATTGTATTTAATTTGAAATAAAATGAAAGACATTAACAGTTAATGTAATTATATATGAATTAGTAGTAGGGTGGGTAGAACCAGGGGTGTAGTGCTGCCGGAGCGCCACTCCGGTTGTTAGCATCTGCTAACTATGCTAACGTACATTAGGAGTTGTTTCTACAACAAGGTGGAGGAGAGTCCTCTCCTGTCAGACTGAGAGGATCTTATAACTACAGCTCAGTAATAATAATAATAATAATACATTTGATTTATATAGCACACTTTAAACATAAAAGGTTAAAATAAAATAAATAAATAAAGTGAGTCAGTGAGGTCTCCTCAGTCTAACTCTTTAAACCGCGCTTTCAGGGTTCTAAGCAGGGGTGTAGTGCTATTTTTATAAATGCAGGAGCGCACCTATGACCAACAAAACAGCAACATATGGTCATAAGTTACTATATCAAAAGTGTGCAAATGTATTTCGAATCCTATCCATGTGACCCTTTTTTTTTGTGGGTGGTGGACCTAACATCCTCTAGGGGGGTCCGGGGGCATGCTCCCCCGGGAAGATGATTTTTAAAAAAAGCGGCGCTCCGGCAGCTGTGACTACCCGATTTGCATCTCTGCCCAATTTGCATTGTGCAAGCGCGAGATGGTCCGCCATATTGGACAGCTACAACATTAATCTGAACGAGAGAGATGAGTTATTGTTATTACAACTTGACTTCACTATTAACTAACAAATCCTTTTATTGGGTTAAGTACATTCTCAGAATAAGTGAGAAATAGATTTTACTTCTGTTAGACAGCTATCATACTGAAGAAATATTTACTGTGAATTAGGGCTGTGCAATTAATCGTATTTTAATCTCGATTACGATTTTGGCTTGCAACGATTATGAAAACAACGTATTTTTTTTTTGCTGCATTCCCTTTCGCAATGATGCTCTCAATTTGTCTTGCGTTATACATCCTGCCCGTGCGTGCGCTGCCCCCCCCCCTCCCTAAAAGCCCTCTCGGCCAGGTTGTGTTGTGACTTGCAGTTGCAGTCTGTTTAATAAATCCATATAAACACGTTACAAGGGAAGCTTTAGTTGCCGTGTCTTTATTCTCCGTCAACTTTTACTAACTCGTCAAGCCGGGTTTTTTTATTGCTTTTTCAGTTGAATTAAACTTAAAGTTCAGGGTATTCAACTGTTAAAAACATACTGTTCAAATTATTATTTTACAACATTTTAAAGTTCAATAAATGGATGTTTTCAAAGTCAATGAATAATCGTATTTAATAATTGTGATATCAATATTGACCAAAAATAATCGTGATTATGATTTTTTCCCATAATCGAGCAGCCCTACTACTAATTCATATATAATTACATTAACTGTTAATGTCTTTCATTTTATTTCAAATTAAATACAATTACATAAAAGATCTTTGTATAGATATTTGAGACGTTTATGACACGCAATGCAAATCGGGCAGACGTTTAGACGTCAAGTGTCCTATTTGGGTTGCCGTATGTAGCTGTCCAATATGGCGGAACATTTCGCGCTTGCGCAATGCAAATCGGGCAGAGATGCAAATCGGGTAGTCACAGCTGCACTACACCCCTGGTTCTAAGGGACATGTTGATGTCGTGATGGGTTGACAGCATGTCAAAGATAACATCGTATGTATATCCTTCGTTAAAATATTCCCTTAAGATTTCCATCTCTTCTTCCATTCTTTCCAACTCAGTTTAAAATGTGTGAAGAAACAGCTGAACAGTACCAAACAGGAAATACGTGGTGCTGTCGGCCGGGTGCTGACCAATCACGAAGCGTAATTTCTTGACTGGCAGCAAAAACAACCAATCACAGCAGTGCTTCTCTGGCTGGCTCTGTCCAATCACAAACAAGAAGTGTTCTCCCTAAAAGAATACCCTTTCCATAAAATGTGAAATGCTGTGGCGTTTTCTGAAATGCTGTAGCAGCGTTTTGTGAAATGCTGTAGTGTTTTTTTAAATGTCGTTGTGTTTTATGAAATGTTGAAGTGTTTTGTGAAATGCTGTAGTGTTTTGTGAAATGCTGTTTTGACTTGCCACCGTATGGGCCACCGTATGAGGGGGAAGATACAGCAATGGAGGGGTGGAGTGAGGTGAGGTAAATGGAGGAAGGACTTAGTGTTGATGTTTTTTTGAATCCTTATTCATATGGATTTCTGGAAAACCTGAGCTCCAGGAGAAAACCTTATCTGAGCAAAAAGTGAAGGAGGGAGGGGGTGAGGTAGGAGGAAGGAGGTGAGGGAAATGGAGGAGGGACTTAGTGTTGGTGTTTTTTTTAATCCTTATTCATATGGATTTCTGGAAAACCTGAGCTCCAGGAGAAAACCTTATCTGAGCAAAAAGTGAAGGAGGGAGGGGGTGAGGTAGGAGGAAGGAGGTGAGGGAAATGGAGGGAGAGAGTTACTGTTGTCCAGCTGGAGCTGAATCATCAGAAGCTTCCTCCATCTTCTCCATCTTCTCTGAGGAGGTGTTTCTCGCGTCTTTGGCTTTCTTCCTCATCTCCTTCTCTTGCATCTTGCTTATCATTTTCTGCAAGGCAACGTCTCTATCCTCAGTCTCCCCCCTCCTGCGAGAGAAGAAACCTCTGCTCTTATTCTTCATGTGAAGACAGAGGTCTTCCAGAAGTTTATTTTCCTCCTCCATCTTTTTCTCAGTCGTTGCCCAGCTCAATCTTCTCTGAGCCATGTCGTCCCTCTGCTCCTCCACCTGTTTCAGTTGTGTCTCCGTCAGGTGAAGCTTGGTCTCCATACTCTGGTGTTTCTGGTCCAGGTCGTCCTTCTCCTGAGTTACCTCGTTTAATTTGGTCTCCACCAAATTAGCCTTAGACTCCCAGCTCTCTTGGTTCTGGGCCAGGTCTTTGGAGAACTTCTTCTTCTGCTCTTCCAAATGGTTTTCCAACTGCTTGACATCCGTCTCCTTGCGTTGGACAAACTGCTCCCAGTTCAGCTGTTTTTCAGCCAGGTCTTTGGAGAACATCTTCTTCTGCTCTTCCAAATGGTTTTCCAACTGCTTGACATCCGTCTCCTTGCATTGGACAAACTGCTCCCAGTTCAGCTGTTTTTCAGCCAGGTCTTTGGAGAACATCTTCTTCTGCTCTACCAAATCGTTCTCCAACTGCTTGACTAGCTTCTTCTTCAGTTTGAGATCCAACTCCATGCTCTGGTTCTTCTTGGCTGAGTCCTTTTTCTCATCCCTAACCATTTTTATCTTTGCCTGTACCTCTTTCATTTCACTCTGGTGTTTCTTGGCGAGGTCGTCCTTCTTCTGAGTTACCTCCTTTAATTTGGTCTCCACCAAATTAACCCTGGACTCCCAGCTCTCCTGGTTCTGGGCCAGGTCTTTGGAGAACTTCTCCTCCTGCTCTCTCATCTGTTCTTTCAGCTGATTGACGTCCGTCTCACAGCTCAGATTATTCTCGGCCAGGAGATCTTTCTCCTCTTCCACCTGCTTTAATTTAGCCTCCACCTGTTTGAACTCAGTCTCCAAGGTCAGGGTGTCCTTGGTCATGTCGTTCTTTTCCTGAGTCACCTCATTTAGTGTTGTCTCCATCTTTTGCTTCTCACTCTCCCAGGTGAGAGTATTTTCGGCCAGGCTCTTGGTGAACTTTTCCTCGCATTGAAGGAGTTGTTCCTCTCTTCTCTGCAGTAGGTTTAAAGTCACCAGGTTGGCCTCGTTGTGTTGGTCTGAGAGCTTCTGTTGCTGTGTCTCAAAGCATGCCACTGTGTCTTCCAGCTGCTCTTTGTGTTGAAGCTCTGCAGCTTCCATCTTCTCCTCCAGATCGCTGTTTCTATCCTCCAAGATTGTCACACACTCAAGGAGTTCTTCCCCTTTTCTTATCAGCTCTTTCATGGTCTCCCCTTTTCTCATCCTCAGTTTGATGATCTCTGGGTCACACTGCAGGGGAACATCATTGTTCTCACTGTCAGATGTCGCCTGGTCCTTCTCGTCTGAGACATTTCCTTTCTCTGCCTCATGCCTTGCCACAATTTGGTCCATCTGCCTCTTGTGTTGGCATTCTGCATCTTCAATATTCCCATTCAGACGGGAGATTTCTGCCTCATGCTCCATGATGGTGTCAACCAGCCTTTTGTTCTCTTTGTGGAGCCCTGAGTCCCTGTAGTTCAGGAGCTCCTCAAGACGTTTGACCTTGTCTTTTTGTTTGCGCATACTGTGGCAAAAGTTCGTCCTCTCCTCCTGAAATGCCCCACGATACTCATCCAGGCCATTTATCTGGCCATTTCTGCAGTGGACCTGCCTGTAAGCTCGATCTGCTTCTGCTCCATGGTCGAATGGCCTGGGGTTTCCCCTGTTGTTCTGGGGGCTTCTTCTATCCATGGCACCGTCTGTAGACTTGTGTTGTGCGTAGGTAGAATAATCTATTTCTCTTTGGAAGAAGGGTTCTGTCTGAAGACTGTGAAGGTTGTGAAGGTTGTCTGAATGCGTCTCAGCTCTGGAGTGAAGGGTGACGAGTGAATGCACATGAATGCCCTTGCAAACTTCCTACAGACTCCTGTGACATCATTATGGCATCACAGATGTCTTTGATGTTCTATGACGGAACACTCATCAAAGCCAATGATCTCATCGCTTCAGTGTGTGAGGATGTCATAAGTAATGTCACTGAAATAGTTTGGTTTAGACTTTTGCTGTTGCCATGGAAACACAAACTCGCAATAATAATTTAAAAAAAAATACATTTAATTTTTATGGCGCTTTTTCTAGTGCTGTTGCCATGGAAACACGAACTCGTCATAAAACACGATGTCAACGTAACTCAATGGTAAATGGTCGAAAAATCACCAAACTTCAGATGACCGTTAATGGTAGAGCCCTCAACTCGTCGCTGATAACGAGGTAGCCCTCAAGACTTCTGAGCCTATTGTGAGTCTTCACCGCACGCCGTAGTCGTGATGTGGCGCCCATTTGGAGGCTCGCTTGATGGCTATGTGATGAAACTGGACTGTGTGTTGTTTTGTGTACAGTACATTATTTTCCTTTAGGTTGCCAGATGTGTCGCATGCTTGAACATGTTTCTCATACCTTATAGGTAGTTGTTTTCTGCCTTAAAGGAAATGAGATGGACTCGATAACAGTGCAATGAGGAACAGTAGAGTATTCACTTTGGTGTCTATCTTGTTCTCTATTATTTTCCTCCTTCAACTTGTTACCAGTAACCAGAGGTGGGGACTCGAGTCACATGACTTGACTCGAGTCAGACTCGAGTTGCATATTTTTTGACTTGAGACTTGCTTGACTAACATTGATAAAAGACTTGACTTGACTTTGACTTGGTATTCATGACTTGAGACTTGACTTAAGCTTGAGACAGATGACTTGAAAGGACTTGACTGTTTAAAATTAAATATTTGCGTTTGTTTTTGTAGTGAGATATTACGTTTAGTTTTTTCGAAAAACGTGATTGGGTGATTATAGCGCCGTGCGCGCAAACCTGGCAACCCACTAGACGGCAGGAGCGTCAGTTAACGTGGCAGCGGCTAGCGTTACTCCACAAATAGTGAAGTTTGGATTCAAGGATTATGTTGTTGATTACGCTAATAAGAAGAGAACAGCGGTATGCAGGGTCTGCAGCATAAAGATCAGTGACACGACCACCACAACATCCAACTTCATTCGTCACTACACAAAAACCCACAGAGAAAGGTGCGTGAATGTGTTGTGTTAGCTAGAAAGCTAACGTTACGTTTAAGCTACGTTAGACTTGGTTTCAAATCGATTAAGCATTGCAAAGAGAAGACAAAACGGTAAATGAACACTAGAACCGCCAAGGGATTCATTTGTACTAACCCCGATACTGACGGGCTGTCAGGAGAGGGAGAGAGAGAGAGAGGAAAAGAGATGCCTCGTTTATTTCCCCTGTGTTATTATCAGAAGTTACTGTAAACTTTTGAATAATGTAGTTCATCTACTTTTAGTAGTTTGTTTAAATGTTTTAATTATGTTGTTTTTGTTTGTAGAAGTGCATCATTCCTTGATTTATTGTAAAATGAATCTGAACTTTTTGATCTGTTTTGATGATAAACTGAAGCCATTTCAAAATTAACCCAATTAAGTGAGTTTTAAATCGTCCTACTTAGTTTATAAGGAAATGATGAAGAGGAACAAATTAAATGATTTGAAAATGATATCTATGTAGGTGCTGACGCTGTTGGCGGTTCTAGTGTTAACAGAAATTTAAATTAAATATGTGTAATGGCAAATGCCATATATGATTTTCTTACCTGGAATTCTGCCTCTTTGAACAGACTGTTTGAGTCCTAGCTATATTGAGTCCTAGCTATATTGAGTCCTAGCTATATTGTCTGCAGTTCTGGGGTTAATATTGATCTAATATGATTGTCATCGGTCTAAATTAGATTTCAAATGATTAACTGTGTATGTAATGAAGATCATAGTGTGGGTTAAATCCATGTTCATAACCACTGTCTTTTAACTGATTTAAATGCGGAAACTGGGCTTATTCATCAGAATTTTGTATGACTTGACTTGACTTGACTTGACCTGAGCAATGACTTGACTTGACTTGCTTGACTCTCACCACAGTGACTTGGGACTTGCTTGATACTTGTAGGTCAAGACTTGAGACTTGCTCATGACTTGCACATGTAGGACTTACTCCCACCTCTGCCACAATGACAACGTTTAAAGAACAATGAATGTATTAATCACATAAAAAGTACAAAAAGCATAAACAAATACTTACATTACTGGCTAAGGAATTACATTACGTCTTTTAAATGTTATGGTAATAAACATTATTTAACAGTGATAGTAAAGCAAACTGTTGCTGCGGATGGTAGACTTTTGTTTTGTTAATAATGAAGGGCTCCTTGTCGTGAGCAGGTATATTGACAAATTGGATTTCTCATTTTCTCACACCATATGTTAATTCTAAAAGCACACATGCAGACAAACAATAATGTCCTTGTTCACATTTTTTAAACCTCCACATTCAGGATGACAACCCGGCAGTTATTCTGGTCTGATTCAACAACTGCTACAGCTTGCTGACATGCATTTGACACCTCTTCTCCGCAGATTCAATTAGACCTTTTTACAATATCGCCCCAGGAGTAACACACGCACACACACACACCCTACTCTGCTTTTCAACACACCCCTCCTCTTCTCTTCCCACACATGAAACGATCGGTGACAGAAATGTTTTTTTCTCTTACATTCAAGTCTGTGTTGCACATCATTGATTTACACATCTGAGCCATGCTTAAAATCTAGAAATCCTCCACACAGGCAGACTAGTAGAAAAAATGGCTTCGAGCTAGCCAATGTTTAGCTGCGTAGAGCATGTTCCCTTTGTGTGTCGTTCGCTTTGGTTTTCTTTTGCTCCAACTGTTCTGCCATTTCTATTCACCAGGCAAACCTCATTATGAACAAGGACAAAAAGGATGCTCATCAATGAGAACATGATTAAATGGAATTTTAGCATGCTACCCACAGAGACAAATTGTGTGTGTGTGTGTGTGTGTGTGTGCGTGCGTGCGTGCGTGCGTGCGTGCGTGCGTGCGTGCGTGCGTGCGTGCGTGCGTGCGTGCGTGCGTGCGTGCGTGCGTGCGTGCGTGCGTGCGTGCGTGCGTGCGTGCGTGCGTGCGTGCGTGCGTGCGTGCGTGCGTGCGTGTATGAGTATGTGTGAGCGCCCGGCAGTGACAGCCAGACTGTACAAGGCGTCAGGGATTAGGATGGAAAACTGATCTCAACCAGCCATGACCAAAGCTGGGTGAAATAATAAAGAAGAAAAGCTTTGCAGACAGAGGCTGAGTCGAAATAGGTTTCATTTGTTCATTATGGGAGCCGAGTCACTTGAGAACACATCTGGATTCCTCATTCAGCGTTAATCAGACAGCTGGCCACTCGGAGAGGTTCAGAGGAGAATTCAAGGTTAATGTGTGTCCGCTTGTATCTGCATCTTGTTTACAGTTACTTTCATAATGTAATGAGGCTAACTGTATGAAAACGGTTGCTTCAATGATGGTGAAAGTCAATCCGCTGTCTCCTTGTTTGTTACTAAGGCAACATGAGGTCACACAGAGAGAGGTCTGACTCACAAAAGCCACAGGAGAGAACTGGATCAGATATTATTGGTAAATATATGTCCTTTGGTTGTTTGTCTTACGTCCCTTAGGTGCCTCATGGTTTAAAACACTAATTGGAAATGTGGGTGTATGATTCATTCAGAAAAAATAAAGGTGAAAATGAAATTTGACACAATTTAAAAAGTGTTATTGTAACAAACCTAGCTGGTGTTTGAATGGAGCTCTTGTTCCTGATCAATACAGATTTGTTCTACCCCCTTTTTACCCCTTTGTGTTGTTATTCATGTACACAGTTGAGGAAGTGGGTAATATAAATCAAACCTTGTATAATTACCTCTCTATGCTCCACCTCCCCTTGGGGAAATGCTTCGATTGCTCTGTTGATAATGCATAGCACAATATATACAACATCTTGTCACTGCTTGGAGTATTCTCGAACTCATCAGCCGTTTATTCGGAGGAACTACAATGTTCCCACAGTTTTTTAAACTTTCAAATCAAAGGGCCTCTCTCAGCATGGGTCCAACAAGAGAAGGAATAAGATACAAAGCAGAAACACAACTTTCATCGCATCAGCAGATTTTAACTTTGGAATAAACAACACTTCCCGGAGTTAAATATTTAGCTCTGTTTTTCCTGCTATTGAATTTTCAGGGCAAAACAAATGCTTAACTTTCCTGACAGAAAACACTCTCCACAAACACAAAAAGTCTACGGCCTTCTATCAGCCCAGGCCACGGGGAGCTGAACGGGTGGATTTATCATCAGAGTTTAGGAGTGAGAAATGTCTTTGAAGCAAAAGCAATTCCAGGTAATGATTTCCAGAGTGGTTAAGTTCAGAGAGATGGGGAATAATCCCGGTGCTTGACTCGCCAAGGTTACAGCTACACACGCGTTGCAGATGCACTGTATTACACAGACAGATGCTACAGCAAGTGGAGACATAAACATTCAGGGGCGGTGCTTTCATGACTTGTGTCTGGTTTTGGTAAGGTGGTCTCCTAAACTGCCCCCTTCATTCCTGCATGATCAATAGGCCTGTAAATGTTTTAGCACTGGCGCTACAAGGGGTATAAAATATTGAAGCGACAGGCTGAAACACAATCTTGTGCAATGAGGGAGGGATCGTGTGTGTGTGTGTGTGTGTGTGTGTGTGTGTGTGTGTGGGGGTAGCACTAGAGAGCCAGTCAGCATTATAAACTACCCTATCAGTCACTCTACACCAGTGTTTGTAAGAAGAGAGAAAGAGAAACAAGGAAGAGAGATTGTAAATGTCAAAGCAATTTAGCCTAAAACTCTTTTACGATTAGTTTACATGGATCTTTTTAAGATGGCAAGTGATTAGTATTTTTGATAAGCTGACAAACTGCACTTCATTTTCACCATCTCATTAATAATACTTTCCTTTGTCATAGGCAATACAATAAAAACATGCTATCCGTCCGCACAGGCTATACAGAAATACACACAAACAGAAGAGATTTTGTATTATTTGGTTACATATAAACCATTACATTGCTCAAACTCTGGCTTCCCTTTCAACAACTGCTGACATGAGAGATTACCTTTAACCACTGTTTCACCTCCCACACACAAACACTCCACTCAGCCCAGGCTCCACATGATTTACTTGAATGTATATACACAAGATGAACTCAAACCCAAACATGGCGGTGCTCATTCACTGACTGTTTGCCCTGCACACACACACACACACACACACACACACACACACACACACACACACGTTTACATCAGGTAACTTCAAATGCAACCATTTGTGCGGAAGTAGAGCTGACCTGAGGTTACTATGGGTGTTAAATGACAACTGGGCACTGGGCGTTGGGTCTGGATGTGAGTCAAACTTTATGACTGGAGTAACATGATAGGATGTGTTTATGACTACGTAAACTGATCTATGTTCAATAGGAAGTTTAGCATAGGGTGACTTGAAGAGTTTAAATGTTTATGATAGCATTTCACTAAAGCAGTAGCTCAGAAATGCCAACAGCTGACATCACTAGAAATATAATACCAAGTTGTAATCAACCAGATTTAGAGGAAGTAGGAGAAACCCCTCTCACTGCTCATGTCCAAGTCCACATTCCACAATTCCCAATCTCTGCCCCAACCCTCTTAACCTACATGACCCTGTGTCGCCCTCCAGCAGGGACACAGAAACACAAGCACATGTTCATCTTCTCAAAGCATGCGAGTACTTCATCTTAGGTGTCAAAATCCCAGTCCTAATTGTGAATTTCCTCCATCTCCATCTTTTTAATTGTTGTTATTCCTCTGTTAACACCAGAGGAGCCCTAAATGTGATGCATGTTCACCTCAAGCCTGCTGACCAATGAAAGCCAACATCTTTACTACTTGAGAGGGTTAGATTTCATCAGTGCCGATGCATGACATCCTCGACAAAATGGGTTTACACAGGCCTTATGGCCATGAAACCTAATCAGCACACACATTACTGTCAAATGTTGCAATCCAAGAAAAAGACCAAACGGAAGTTTAACCTTTTCCAGTGAATGGCTGCATTATTGTCTCGCAGTTCAGAGTCAACCTCAGTCGTATGTGTACATTATGTGTGATCGACGGGGCTGACAGATGGCTTAGGGTCCCAAATCACCACCTCGCGTGAGTAGTGGGCCTCAGACCCAACTCTCACCCCAGTCTTTGACCTGGACACAGGCCTTAACCCAATCAGAGCGATGGATAAACCAGACACACATATGTGGATATTTACATACATCTGGTAAATCTATCCCTAAGGGTTGAGAGGATTTAGAGGTTTGAAACCGACGGAGAACAAGATTGACATGAGTAGTGGGACAAAGCTTGACCTAAGAAACTGGGAACATCTTAATTCATAAGAACACGTTTTCTACCGTCTCTAAACCAGATCAAAGTCCTCTCAACCCCTCTTCGTATCCCCTCCTCAATCTCCATGTCCCTGCAGCAGTTACTTGCAGCAAACTCAGACCAGTAATTAGACTAATTTCCTCGTAGATGACTCACCCTAGAGGTGGTCAGTATTAAACCATATGCCAGATGGAGAATACACTGCAAAAGCACTGAGATCATTGTTGATAATTCACTTTTTCCCACCATTCAATACACGAACACACTGAGTGATGGAACATGTGGGAGTGTTCGCGTGGCTATGTGATTGCTTCCAAGTGTGCGATTGAAAAAGCAAAAAAGAGAAAATGGGACAAAGATGACCAAAATATTCAGCTACTTATCGCAAATTAGTTTCTTCACTTGAAAGGGAATTGTTCCCATTAACAAATACCACTAGTGACTAATTTAAAACTTAAAGATATGTGCCAAAATGGATGTCATGTATTGAAATGATTAGCAGAACAGTGATGTACCAACAATACAAATAACAGTGCCAATCCAGATATGCAGCACTCTCAGTTGATATGCAGCCAACATTCATGCTTCACTTCCCCAAGACCAAAATGATCTGAGGGGATAGAGTGAGAAGGGAAAGTGGTGGGGGTGAGGAAGGGGGGGGGGTTCCTCAAGTGATTATCGAGGCTGTAATTGATCAGGACATCGAAGTGAGGTCGAGGGGGTCACTGAAGTTAAAAACAGGGAGGGGTGGGTTACATGAGACCTAACCTCAGAGACCCTGCTGGGAAATACAACACAGACTCAAGTGTGTACACAGAGTCTCTGAGGTTTACTGCATGTATAAACACACCACATACTGTACTGTAAATGGTGGTTTCATTATCAAACTGAATGCATGTGTGTGTCAGGGCTCATAGGAACGGTACGATAAGACAGACTAAGTAAGGGTGGTGAGGAAAAAGAACAGAGACTATTTGAGAAATGACCACAGTAAATCACAGTTATAGCTCCCTTTGAAATGTCCAATAAGAGGACCAGAAGAGACGCCACTGGCCAGCTTAATAGCACAGATTAAATCGCTATAGCTGGACTATAAACGGACGTCTCTCTCTTTCCATAGGTCTGCTATAGTCTGCATCTCACATTACCTCTGCGCTGGCTCTGTGGTCTGTTGGCTAACCAAACCTGACTTCTACCTCTTATGTCTCAAAGGTGGCGTTCAACCTAAAGCAGTCGTTCCCAAACTGGGGTGCGGACACCAAATAGAGGGGCCACCACCATTAGAGGAGAAAAATGGTGTCACTTGTATTGAAGTCCATAGAGGTTAGAACAATTACATAATGTGCTGGGGCCTCAGTTGAAAAGGTTTAAGTAGTTGCTGTTATCTCCTCATCTGATCCCATAGAGAATTTACTCTTTGTACTTTTCAAATTTGAGCTATTAGGTTCAAGAACAACGAAAGTTCTAATTATATAACAGTCATTCATGTGCAAATATTAAATCCGCTCACTTTTAAAAGACTTATGCGCATGTGCTTTGATCCAAAATGGGCAAAAGCCTGAAAAACATTTTATGCACCAAAAAGCCACTTTCATTGGTATGACTATGGCGCCATAGTGGGCACTGTATCACAATCTCTTAGTACTCTATAAAGGACCAAGCCAAGGACCAAAACAAAGAATGGGAAAACATTACAACATAATTAGTCAACTTCCACGAGGAGTTCAGTTCAGTTTCACTAATTATTCATAGTGAAATCAGTTCCATGTGTGATTACAAGGATTTAAAAGCTACTGTGTAACAATGAATCTATCCAAATGTCGAGGTCTGCTTAATGCATTTACCTCGCCAATTTGTGCATAGTCTTCCATTTTCCATAGCATTCCATTAATGCAAACTGCAATGTCTGAGAGATGTCAAGAAGACTATCTGATATCAGCCTGGCATCGTATTCCCTACATCCTATGTCATAACCAATACAAGATTTAAGTTGACACTAAACCTGGCAACTCCTGCATGTCAGTCAAACCTTTGCCCTGCTGCATTCTTTCAATTATACTGTAGGGTGTCCCTGTTTGGCGAACATGAATATGAATTTGTGGGGAATGTTGCGGGTAAGCCTCGAGGATGGAGCTGTCAGCTGTAATTCTGTCACAGGTGTTGGGATGTAAATGTACCTTTGTCTCTCACACCTGAGAAAACGGCAGTACATTTGACACAGTCATCCTGTTTTGCCCAGCTAGGCCCAATCCCTCGCTTAGTGCGGGACACAGGGAGGAACCCCAACCCTCGTCTTATAGGTTTCCAAAAGTGGGAGAGACTGATGGCTAAAACAGGCTATATGTTTACGCCCCTGATCCAGGTCTCACATACATCGCTCCACCCAACAATGGAATCCAAAGGAGCCTGTCTCGGTCTCGGTTCAACCCTCCAACAAACGAAAGTAGTGTCCACTGTGGCATTCTTGGAACCACAGTCAAGTCAATTCATAATCCAGCTGTCAGCTATGAAATATTTGTTTTTTTTGTGTGTGTAAAATGAACAAAATCCTGCCAAGATGACCTCCGGATGAATGTTATTATAAAATTCTCTATTTGTGAGCCTGCATGCATATGAGTTTCTATATGTGTATGAACATGTGTATGTGTAAAGGTCAGCAGTGTCTAGAAACAAATAGGCACTCATCCAAAACTGAGTGAATGACTGATTTATTAGGTGTATAATTGCCACAGCTCTCTTCTATCTTGGCCAAAGATCTCTGCTGTGCGTTGTGTGTGTGTGCTTGTGAGTGTGTTGCAGTAGGCAACGTGAAACACAGCAGGATTAATGGAACACTCAGCACGCTAACTCAATGCAGACCACCAGCATTGCGATTACCTCGTATACTGGGACACTGAGACAGAAAGACCATGAAATCGTGCACATAGCTGAATATGAGCCTGTTAGCAGGTCCACCTGCACGCCTGTCCATCTCATTTTCGTCTCTCAATCCTCTTCTCTTTCTCTCTTTCTGTGTGTATGCTTTTTTTTTTAGATCTTGGTTGTATATTTTAAACACTCAAAGTAAGAATAAAAAAAAACTCAGGCATCATTTGATCTGTTTCCCTGGCGACTCAATGTATCTCATTTAGGATTTCAGCCAAATGCTCTCTGGTGTACATCATGCCGTGGTGATGTAAGTCGAGGCACACACACACACACAACACAACACACACACAACACACACACACACACACACACACACAACACACACACACACACACAACACACACACACACACACACACACACACACACACACACACACACACACACACACACACACACACACACACACACACACACACACACACACACACACACACACACACACACACACACCACACACACACACACACACACACACACACACACACACACACACACACACACACACACACACACACACACACACACACACACACACACACACACACACACACACACACACACACACACACACACACACACACACACACACACACACACAATCTCTCAGACGCCCAGAGAGCTGTGCCAGAAGAAGTCTTATTCATCAAAACTAACCTTTTGAAAATGTGGACCTGACTACAGTCCTTTAAATCACCGGGATGAATTGGCAGGGGAAAGAAGAAGCCAAATCGCTTTATTACACAGTGCACAGGGTGAGTGGCATTGGAGCCAACCAAAAAAGATGATGTGACAAAAGGTGGTTAGGAAAGTAAAAAGCTTTCCTTCAAAAATCTGAGAAACTGTTTTTTTTTTCCTGGGGATAAATGTAAATCTAACTGAAGGATATGGATTAAAATGTTACATATTACCTTTGCAGCAATTCTATGATTTATAAGTCTTTTTTTTTTTAATAAGATTTTCTTTAACTCCCTGAAAAACCGTTCCCATGGAGAACCTACACCTGTTTCAGAAATACTAAATGAGCCACTGATTGCACACAAAGCCAAGGTTCAAGTCCCCGCTCTATTGAATCCTAAACCAATAAAGACGGCTCTGAATTCGAAGCCTTAATTATGTGTCTTCGGGGGCCGTGCAGCAGGAGGACATTAATTAAGCTAAATGATCCTTCCTATACAAAACATCTCGCAGCATTCATCAGGGAAAAACCAGGAGTATTGGTCTCGCAGTGTGAAATATAGGTGAACATTGTATGGAGCTGCGGGCAGCCTGGACAGCACTACAGGGTCCACTTTATTTCACTATGAGCGAGAGGCAGCTGGAGGAAAGGCCAGACTAATGTGCAAAATGGAGGATGTCTGATTGGACTGTGAACAGAATATCCACTGAGCAAAGTAATATAAAAGCATAATCACCCACATAAGAAGGAAACATATATAGAAGAAACTAAGAAAGTGCCTGTTCTATTACATGTTGTGAGTTTTCCGTTTTGAAAGCTGACCCCTCGTTTCTCCTTCTTCATATTTAACAGACAGGAGTAGGATAGATGGGGCTTTCGAGTGGCACTGTGGGATTAGAAACCCACACATAAACACACACATATACTTGAATGCATGCTCATGGGCACTACACAAGCTGAAATACACACACACACAAGCAACAGACTGAGGCTGAGGCGGCCTGTGAGGTGATTGTTACCAGATGAGGGGGTCGTCCATCCTGCCTCACTCTGTGACAGACAAAAGATTGCACCGCATTCTCCCCATACTCTCCTCATTGTGTGTGTGTGTGTGAATGCATATATGTGTATGTGAAAGAAAGATATTTCAAGGATGTACAAGTAGTTTTTCTTTTTTTGAGGGGGAAGGGGATTGAGCCTTAATTGAATACGGGCCAAACCCCCCATTTCTCCATTTGGTGAGCTGGCAGCTGGCGTATGTGTGTCCTATTCAAATAGTGACATGTTTAATTTGACAATTAGGAAAACAAAGGATTCCATTTAGAGCCACGGTTGGAGGCTGAGTAAACTGTGTGCGTAAGTGTGTGCGCTTGTCAACATTCTCTGCTGAATTGAAAGAGACAGAAGGGGAAGTATTGTGGATGGAGGAGACAAAAAAGCTGGAGCAAACCTGAACCGTCAGTTTAGATAAGCAAGAAAGAAAAGACGCAGCGAGAAAAAGCAGAGAATGAACTTAATCAAGAATGTACTTTTCTGCTAATTCAAACCACTATGTCTAACCTACTGCTGTGCCAGTGGAGCTGGCTCATGCATGGAGTATTTACAGTTGAGGACAAAGCATTACCTCAGTTTACCTCAAAGCAGCGGCGGACCGCAGGGATTTAAAGGTGTTGCAAATAAAACCCGCACATGGTGTCTCTTTTCAGCTGGCTGAGAATTGTTAACCTCACATTAAGTCACACTTTAGGCTTTGGAATAGCAGGCTGAGCGCTTACGCACATACACACACACACACACCCACACACACACTTATCTGTCCGCGCAGTATTGGGGTCTGTTTCCTTAGAGGTATATAAAGAAGTTTATATGTTTTTTGGCCTCAAGAATTCACTTCTTACCCAAAGGGGACTATGGGAGCTGTTATAAAAGGTAAAGTTGCATATAATTCTGTAGCACACATATTTGTACAACTTGAATGTGGAGTTATTGCCTTATTTTTATGTATCTTACATATAACCTGGGCAGCATCAATTTCGGGCTGTATATTTTGTTTTCATTGTGTATTTCTGACACCTTTTATGTAATTCGGTATACATTTTAAATGTGACTATATTTTGTGATGTGGCTAGATAAACTGCATTCCATTTTTGCTCTATGGAGGTGCAGATTTACATCATCGCTTATCATAAGATTCAGACAGACGCTGACACAACTCCCCATTATTCACTCTGTCTCCCCGTCTTCCCCCCCTTTCTTCCCTCCATGTGGTCCTGAGAGTCCTGTTACCATGGCTACGGCTGAACGATGGCTCCAACCCTTTGAAAAACCATCAAGCTTCCCCCACCACACACATGCACGCATACACATGCTATCTGTATGAAGTAATGGCGATCATCCTTCACAAAGGTGAGTGTTCATATGAAGACTGTATGCCTGCTCCTCTCTGTGCCCAGTTACAATAACATGACCCCGCTCTCCCCCTAACAGCAATGCAAAATACCTCAAGATGGAAGATTCCTCCCCTGAACACACACACATGCACACACAGAGTCCAATCTGCACTCATCTGCCCGTTTTAATTTGCAAAGACAAAAAGGGACCCTACATTGCAGCCATTATCATCTAATCAGTAGCACTTTGGCCTTTTGTGATACCACTCTCACTGTGTATGTCCTTAAAGATAATGTGTTTTAAACAATGTAGTGAATGGCCGGCTGTTTAAAAGGACCGAAGACTGAAAGGAATAATTTGTCTTCTTTTACTCTCCCTGGAAAATACTGTAGTAGACTTCCTGCTTGGCTGGTCTGCCCTCTACCTCTCTGCTTCCCATTCAATTCTCCACTGCACTGCTCTACTTTTTTCATTACTGAATGTGTAAACGTGTGTGCAAGCAAGGTATGAGAGCGAGAAATAGCCTGTTTCAAGGGCGTACCCAGACGGATAGAGGTGAAGCCACACAACACACACACAAGAGTAAACGGTGATGAATTGGCTCGGCCCCACCTCCTCTGACCCCCCTTCTACTCATCTCATTGTCATGGTAACCATCAGCACCTCCGCTGCATCCTGCATTCATGCTTTCACACCACATGCAGCCAGGCTTTTCATCACTCTCTTCTATTTCATGTTTGTACCCTCACTTGCTGACTGAAATCTGTCCTTCTCTTCATGTCTGAATCATCCATATATTCAGCTCATCATAATGAAATATGTATGTTCATGCTTAAAACATTAGACATTATTTTGTATATAATTATGAGTATACATATTTTGTGACTGTGACTGGCTTGTGTGTGTCAGAGCGTGAGCAAAGAAACTACCGAGCAACCTCTGTAAGCAGGCTGCATTTAAATGTATGTTTTCCCATTTATTTATAATTTCTATGCATCTTACTTTCTGATCAGTTGAGTAGATAAAAGAAAAAGGAAGAATTGTTTGTGAAAAAATGTTTAGTCTGCTATATAGAAAAAGATAACGGTTAAAAGCTGAATATATTTGATGAAAATATCCTTTTGACATTTCAATAAATGATTTTGATCATCCAAGATCAGACTTTGGCACTTCCTTATAGCCAATGCAAGCCTCATTACAACATGGGTGTATTGTTGTGCACATGGCATTACACATCATTCACAAACTAAGCAGTATCATCTGTTCTGCACTTACTGTGATCTCAGTTTATCCGTGTGCATGACTACTTGAAAGAACAAGTCTTTAGATAAGAAACAAACCCTTCAGAGGAGAAAATACCCTTCTATGGATTCACATTAGCCCTTGTATCCGGTATTAGAGCGGCAGATCCGGCACTCCAAGATTCTTGCAATCAAGCAGATCTTGTTTAATCGTCCCCTGGAGCGACGCACGAAACTCTCAACAGCCCGCCAGTGTTGTGAGTGTTTAACAATGTGCACGTGTCTGAGTGTCTGTGTGGAACATGGTATGTGTGTGTGTGTGTTTGGGTATATTTCCTGGGTGTGTGAACAAGAGAGGCTGTATTGCCTTAATGTCTGCCTCTACTACAGCTACACTGAGTCTGTGCATCACCAATAGAACAGGGTTTCTCCATTTACAATCCAGGCTGACAGTCCTGAGAGGATGGTTTGTACAATCATTAGCAGACACTGTTTACACTCTCTTCCACACACCTTACAAAACATACAGCCCTTCATTTTCCTGTGGGCATGAAGCTACCACAACTACCATTTAAAACAATGACTAACCTAGTAAGATGATTCACATAAAGTCTAAAAGGTGTTGTGTATGTTTGCATGCATACTGTTTAAAGCAAGAGCTATTTTATTGATCTTCTTTGAGATGTATTTCTTGTGATTTGTGGCTGAATGTATTTCTTTTTATGAAGTTGAGTTGGCATTGAGAAGAATATTTCATATCCCCGTCTTCAAAACATTCTTTGTCAAGACATGGAAAAGACCCAAAAGATGTATTTCTTCCCGTTGTGTGAAAATGAATGAATACTACATCAGATTCAATGAAAAATGTATCTCTTTTCATCTTCCAACCAACCATCTGCTGTCACTTTCCGCAACAGTCCCGCTCTGCTGAGCCATGATGTGAAAACATTAAGCTGTGGTGAGTGACAGCAGCTAGGGCACCAGACGTTGACATTTAAAGATGGCTGGTGTACTCCCTGCTGTATTCAGTTCCTCTGATGCCTGCAGTAGGAGTACAGCAACATCTTCAAGCAAATGGAGCTGAGTGTGTCCAAAAAAATCCTGAATTTGCGACAGCAGTTTCCAGTAAAGTAGATGTCGTCTGCCTTTTTGACGTCTTTGCACTTTGATTTGAGAACATCTTCTAGTAGCACTTGGACTGCGACATTATGCGGGATGGATATGTTATTAAAAACTAAGAGATTTATTCCAAGGAGTATAAAGAACTTCCTAAACAGCATACTGCACTCTCAGGTGTGTAGGCCGCTGTAAATCTGGTCCAAAACCACGGAGCTGAATTTGGGCCACATGCACCAGAAATGTTGCTTCTCCTAAATTGACATTAAATCTGACACATCCTTAGTCTAAAAGTTAAATCACTTGCAACAGCGACACAGGACACAGGCCAAATCAGATGATTTACCCAACCTCAGGCAACACCTATTGCTCAGGCCAAATGCCTGCAAATGTACTCAGTGTGAGGTTGAAAAAATACAAAGCGAGTACTGTTTCATGTCAGATAGATTCATCTTAGAGTCCTGACACAACTCCAACATAAACATTGTGTGCATGATCTGACTGCAAGACATGATCCTATGAAAGTTTTTTTTTTAAACGTCCTTATAAGAGCGGTGTCCTAATTGTAGGGTGGGAATACTGAAAGGCACGGTAAGGGAAAGATGGAGAGTCCCTTTTCTTACTAAAGAGTTACAGTATGGTTGGACAGAAGAAGATAGACCACCCTGAAAGCAACATTTTCAATGACCAGAGTACAGTATGAAAGCCACACGCCTTGTCAAGAATGTTTAAACTCAAGATCTTAGAGAAATAAACAAAGCCTTTATTGATGAATAGCAAACTCAGAGGCATGTATTTATAGTTATATTAATGGTGTTAATGTCATTGGACCTTACACATATTACAGCGAGTGGATATTAGGAAATATGACAGCTTTTTGTGCTGAATTGATTGACCTTGGCCCAATACATTGAAAGAATGTCGAAGACTCGATAAACAGAGTATACTTTTCTAAGAACTCCAAGCCACACTTAGGTTTATTACTCATCTTAAAGCTTCTTATTAAATTCATATTCTGCTCATCCTGCATGGGTTCATTGAGTCCAGAAGGCTGCAGTTCAGAGGAACCTCCAGAGGGATTAAGAGAAGGTTAATAATCAAGCTCTAATCAATGTTTCTTGTGTGTATTGATTTTCTCTTCCAACATTTTCCTTCTCTTTCTGATCACCTCTCCATTTACTGTCATCACTCTTTCATACATCGTCGTGCGGTCGCCCTTACAGCAGTTGCCCATGCACACAGTAAAGTTATTTCCACTTCTTTAGGTCTTCCAACCCTGTCGGACACACCGCAGCCAGCCACCACAAACACACATGCACGCTCGCATGTATGGAGACCCACAGTGGAAATGTCTCTTCTGTGGTTTGTATCCATAAAGCTTATGGGCCTCGGTTTCATCCTGTGCTTCTGTGCTGCACTGTATATGCTTTTATTTAGATGTATACTACTAAATCCTATGTTTCATCATCAGAAATGTGCATAATATATATTTACAGTGAAATGCCACACTTCAGCTCATGCATAGTACAGCTCGGTAAAACCAGGCAGCAATCCAAAAAAAGAGGGAAAATGGGGGTTAGCGGAGGGTATAGTAGGCAGGTGGGAAGTAGTAAAATATTCCACTCTAGGGTAGTGGAAACTTTTTTTTCACTCTCTCTGGTTTTGCTCTAACCTTTAATAGACAACTTATGGTGAGAACTATCCTTATAAAAGATCAAATCCAAGGAAAGACAATATGAGGTGCACGCATGAAATGCCTCTGGGAGATGTAAAGAAAGCGAGGGACGTGATATGGACCATATTGAATATAAAATCCTTTTTGTCAGTCCCGTGCCATTTCTGTGATCTCATATAGACCAGCGGTATTGTTTAATACTGTGTATTTTGGCACCACGAACGCAACACTAGATCTGCAATACAAACATTTCCCTCTCCGCTTCTCTCAGCATCTCTTCGCGTTTGAGTTCCTGAGGTGAAAAGGATGTCAAAAGTACAAGTGAGATGATTAAATTAATGATTCATTTGAGAAAACAAATATCTGTAGCTGCACAGTCTTTGACCCCTGAGAGGAAAATATAAATTGTGTGAAGAGTGCTGGGACAGACACAACACCAGAGGAACAATAGCAGCCAGACAATAGCTTCAGGGCAGCTGCTTCAACTTTGAAGCACACCCACACACGCAGACGCAAAAACAAAGTCATGCCCTAGAGGAGCGCAAAAAATAACAACAAAGGCAAGTGACTTTCATTCATATCATTTTAGCAGGCTATGACACAAAACTCTTGGTTACACCCAATTGCGACTTCAAATCTATCATCCATCTCTCTGTAAAGCCGAAATGACAGAATCTGATACACTGGGAAACAAGCACTTGTACCGCCCTTCACCCCTAACTTATCGACCACCTGCTGTCCCAAACTGCAGGAACCTTCCCAAAGCAAATACAATTTAGAGAAACACAGGAAGCATACTAATTTACACCAACTTAACTCAACGTGTCATGAAATTAGATTAGTGTGACCAAATGAACTCTGAAGGGCCTCAAGATCACCTGCCGCTCGCGTGTGGCGTGTGTGTGTGTGTGTGTGTGTAAGGTCTGTGAGTTTATTCCTCTCACTCGGTGAAGGAGTGAGAGGCAATAAGAGATGAGACACGGACAGAATGGAGGCCCAGACAGAGATAGAGAGGGACGTCTGGATGGCAGATACGTTTGAAAAGAAACACAATGCAAAAGCTGGAACAGAAAGATAGGATGGGGAGAAGAGACAGATAGAAAATGCGTGTGTGAATGGCTACAGATTTGTCTGTGTTTTGTATGGAGGATCCTGTGCCTGCAGCTGTTTAATATCGGTGTGTCACTAAGATTAGGGGAGTTTCAGTATTTTGACTGCACCTTGTAAGAACTTGCCGCACATATTGATTCATACAATTCTTTTCCATACACCTTTTTGCCATTAGAAGAGAGTATAATTGTTGATTCTCAGGAAGTGTTGCATCATCTTGAACCCAAAACCGCGAATCACTTTGTTCGATTATTCATTTGATTATAAATGTAACATATTTGAGTTCTGAATATTTGGTCAGACAAAAGAAACAATGTGTATATACAACTAGATGCTATGGGAAATTGTGTATGAATAATCAGGATGATTCTGTGGCATTTCCTAGACTTACAGTAACACCCCAATAATAATAAAAAGTAAAATAGGTTAAAGAACGTTGAGAAGTAAAACTGATGCAATAAAACATTTATTTGTGTAGGTCCACGGATGCAGAGAAAGACAAAGAAATTAATTATTTCCATGATAGTGTTAGTCACTGATGGGAGATTGATTGCTTTAAAATAGCAAAGGAAAGGATAAAGTTGAGACCAGTACAGAAGCCATAAGGTTAAATGCCCATGAGACGTGACGTGAGGTATAAAGTTAAGGGGAAAAAAGAAAGAATGGAAATTGAGATACTCACTAACAGATGAGATGAAGAACTGGAATAGAAACCAGTCAGACTGGAGAAAGAAGGAAAGAGTGAGAGAAGAAAACCCTTCACTGCCATATGGTAGAGAGTATTGGGCTTAATGAGGCGTGAGGCCATCCTCTCCACAGAGCATCAGCCAGTCAGATCACACATGAATGAACACGCTGATAGGGTTAAAACACAGCATATGCCAACAGCTAGTGATATGGAACCAAACTACTGCTGCTAGGAGGCAAAAGAAAGAAAAAAGGATGATTGAACCAACTCGGGCCACAATCCAACAGCCCCCCAAAGAGCTGAAAAATACTCAGGCAGAAAAAGGAATCTGTCAGCATAAGAGTTCAACATTTTGAAGCTCATTGCTACTGAAAATATTCTAGCAAAAAGAGGGATCATGGTCAGCAGGGATCCAGACTCTGAACTGGTGGTTATGCCAAAAAAACGAAATGTAAGAAAAAGTATAAAGACCATTCAGTTTCAGTGTCGTTCATTGGTTACTTCAGTTTGAACCAGGTGCATTTTGCTCATACAGATCTCTCAGTTTCTTTCAAATAGACGTTTTTATCAAACCCCTTGGAGAAGCAAAAGGAGCTACTCAGTAAGAAATAGAGAAGAAGAGCTGCTTGTGTATCAATTTGAAGCCAACCAAACGAAAGGCATACTACACAAAATCTAAAAACTACTAAATAAAGATACAGTTCCAGACAAGGCATAATAAAACTTGGACGTGATGATGCTGCTAGTTGTAAAAAGGAAGAGATCGCCAGAATTACTACATTCATTCGGAGGGGGGCATATTCTCAAAACAACGAATGTCAACCTTATGGTGGCACCAGATTAAATGTCAGTATATTGCTAAAGTCAGTTTGCATTTATCCTCCCAGCACAATGAACGTCTGGAAAAAACGTCATGGAAATCCATCCAGTAGTGGTAGTGAGATACTACAGTCTGTATCAAAATGGTGGACCGACAAACTACGTAGCTGACTGATAGACCAGACCAGCGTTGCCATCTTTACAGCTTTTAATGTATTTCTTTGAAGAAAAACATTACCACTATGATATAAATAAGTTAAGCCCACTTCATTATGTAGGTGTTTTAAGACATCTGTGTAAAACCAAGATGGATTTTATTAGCGATATCTGAGCTTCCAGCAGAAAACAGGTGATGAGCTCACAGTAAGTGATGATGGATGTTATGAGAATAGTTTGCATTGCAGAGACACCATCATCACACACATGCTGTCAACATGGCTGACAGCTGAGAGATGTGTGAGTCGGTGGGAGAAAGAGATAGAAACACAGAACCGGAGAGAACGTAGGCGTAACAGAACAGGGTCCAGCTGTTAACAGCATGAAACAATTCACTACATTTGTTATCTCGCTGATGTCCGTTAGTGTGAAAACCCAAACATTAGTCAAGGCTGATCACCTGTTAGATGCAACCGAGGCATGTGGTGACAAGTGATCGCTTCGACCTGCAGTCTTTCTTCACTCATCGATTGATCCTCCCATTTCAAACACACTGACAGATTAATTAAAACACACAAGATAAAGTTTCAACAGAGCGGGGCCTTATTAAAGCACAGCTGCCACTGTTCGAGAACAAGCATTGAGGGAAGACATCAAGCAGACAATAAATTACATCTTTCCCCCACATTTTCAAGCTTAATAAAAACTGGAGTGTGTGTTTAGGCTGCAAGAGAGTGCGCAAGCTCCAAGCAGAAGCTATGGTTTCGTTCTGGCTCTGGTTTCAGTGCGACACCAGCAGGAGACTGGAACGGTGTTACAGGAAGCTCAAGCAGAACAGCTTCCTGTTTTCAATTAATCGCAATGTCTCTAGCTCTACTAGTTTATCAAATGTGATTAGTCTCAGTGTGCAGGCATGTGTGTGTATGTTATAAATATGATTAGACTTTTTTTATAGAACTATATAGACTTCAGCCACATGTTTTCAAACTTTGGACTTCACACCAAAAGGGGCTGATTGCTTTGACAGGCAGACCCCGCTGTGTTTATTTGGGTTTTGAGGGAAGTACAGGCAGACTAACTCCACCTGTCAAAAGAAACCAGTCTCCTTTCCGATGTGTTTGCTCTATTTGAGTCACCTTAACACCACCCTCACATGTTCTTGTGTGTAGACTGTCGGTCAAAATATGTAGTCCATAGGGAGATACAGTATCACCACATTTGACTGGTGAGATTAAATCCCTTACCATCAGCTTTACATTTCCCTTGACCAGATGTTTGGTGCAAAATGAGCTGTGGAGATTCATTGTCTATATATGGGCGTCTCTCATTTTAATGGGAAGATTGTAATTGTATTCGGTGAGCATATTGATGCTCCCTTAAGGATGCATAATTTCCATTTTCCCTACTCCTCAAACCACTTTTGCAAGTCTCAAGTCAGAATGTCAGATTTGCTTGCAAGCTTTTTTTATAATATATTCTGGGGCGCATTCGTGTTCCTTTGCGGACAGTCTCTCTGAGTTTATGGCTCCTTTCTGCTATTGCCACCTTCACAATTGTATCCCTAGTGCAAGCCAAGATGTACACATAGAATAATTATGAGTGTGTCTCTCATATACTGTCCACCATCTTGGACTGTGTAGGGCATGAAAATAATAATAACAAAACATGTATAACACTCAGTTATTTGTTATGTTTTCTGATTTTTTCTTTTTAAAGTGTGGTGTCAAAATGTATTCTACTAAGAGACAGTGCACTACCACGACTCTTAGACGGTAATGCCAGAAAGCTATTCTCTACATTTTTGGACATCTCCCATTTGAGAACATCTGTACATCTGTTCAGATGATTGAGTGTTGTATAACAGGCTTGACCAAGAAACCACATGCTGACATCACAGGGGAGATGCATCACCTGCTGAAAGATAGTTCTTGGCTTCAATAGTGTACACAAGTACACATACGTATATGACATACAGGCATGCACATGTGCGTACACAACACACACACGCATGGTCATCTTTTGCTTCCGTTTTGCTGTCTTGTTCTCAGCTATCTTTAAAAGGTAATTCTCCATTTTGTTTGCATTGTTTTATTTAATTTGTGCTATTATTCCACTTGTATTTTTATTTTATTATATAATGTGTCTTCTAGCAGGCAGCTCATCAATGTGTCTGTCGGTTCTACATTTGTGGCTGGGCAAGAGCGGAGCTTCCCAGCGGTCAGGTCATGCTGGAAGTGAGCATGTCCTTGGATTTGACAAAAACTGCAAGGTACAACCCACACAGGAAGGAAATACGCTTAGTCTCAGAAAAACACCTAATTCAATCAGTCCATACACAGATCAGATTATTTCAGCTATTTTTGCATGCAAATAAGAGTTTTTAAACAATCAAAGTGCATCATTCTAAAATATGCTTGTCACTTATCATCATCAGCCGCAATTCGCGCTGTTCTCATGACCCTTACCTTCTCAGGATATGAACCCAAATAAGATGAATGTGCATGCCGGCACACACACAAACACACACACACACACACACACACACACACACACACACACACATATAAACTGAGTGAAGCAGCCTAACATCTCCTGCCTGGGAAATACTTTAAGGAAGTGGGGGAAGAGGAAAGCAGGGAAACCAAGAAATAAATAACTCCTTTGTGTCGCGACCGTATAAACAGCGCAGCACATTACAGATTACTATAGTAGCCCAACTGATAAGAAACTTCCTGAAACTGTTGATGCATGTATAAATGTGTGTATGCATGAGTGGAGTGAAATAAAATTAGACATCATGAGAAAGATAAAGAGAAACAAAGAAAATAAAGAAGAACAACAGAGACAGAGCGTAAGGATTGAAAAACTACTATGTGTGTCCCAGTTATTCAAAAACATCATCTGATAACATATTTCCTTGTTTGGATATTAAACATTTGCTGAGTTTCCACAATTTTTACACAAAGTGTCCAAAAGTCTTACCGAGCCAGCCAAAAGAGTATAATGTGATTGTTATCTATTGTAAATATTAGCACAATTCTGAGAACATTGTGCCTTCAACTTGACTCTATAAGGAACGTGATGAAACTTCACAACCTGAATGCAGCTGCCAAATAACGTCACAGAAAAATGTAAACTAGGCTTACTAGACTAGCGGACCCAATTCTTCACTTTGTCACTATCTTGACAGAATAAAATTCCAAATGCTCCACAATCTCGACAGTTGGTTGGCAGGCAAAAGGAGAAACTACAGAACAAAACTGAAGCGAAAAGGTCTAGCATAAGTGTGTGTGTCCTATCTGAATGGCAATATATTCCATTAGCCCAGGAAAAAAAGTGTACTCCAAATACCATTATCCTGTAAATGGCCGGCCCTGTGGGAGACTCTTGTCCAGGGAATCTTGGCTCTGTTTAAACGAGCCTTGAGGAACGTGCCGGAATGAGCAATTCAAGCCGTATTCACTCACTCTGGCATCAGAACCACCCGTAGTGTGTTGCATGGGATTACGCATGTACCTACTGCCAGAATCACTGCTGGCTAGGATTAGAAAATGTTGATTATAACAACGGTGGCAACAGCTGTAATTGACATTATGGGGTACTTGATTGAGGGACATAATAATTCAACAGAGCCTCATTATGACCAATTTAAAAGGGTTCAATAATTCAGCAATGGTGAGTCAGTGGTGGTAAAGACACCTCAGAAATATACCATGTTGAGGCCGTTTTTTTTATCCACATCCCTTTTTTTCTTTTCGCTTTCCTTTCAAAGGTCAATCCACCTCTCATAATCTTATTTAAATCATCTTCATTCCTCTTGATTACATTGTTTTATTTCCCTCATCTCCAATCCTCCCTAAGGAGTAAGCCCATATGCCATTTTCCACTGAATACCAACCATCCTTTCCAAATACATGCTTAATGAACTTGCAAGAATGTGAAATTCAACCACCATTATTTATCAAATTCCAGTTGGTATGATTGGGGGTTTAAAGACATGTATTAGAGCTATTGCACTTTTAAGTTCAGGCAGCAGTCTTTCTTGAAAATGCTGTGAAACAGAAATGCTTCTTTTTCCTCCCAGCCGCGTCACGGCAGAGGGGTTTAGCCAACCTGTAAAAACAGTTGGTCACTCTAAACGGTGCATGATACCAAGTTAAGACCTTGCTGGAAGACAAACAGCCAGTCATCCTTTTTCATTTCTCAAGAGAGGTCCTCCTTATATATTAGAGCTGCTGGAATCAAGATAAAAGCAATACAGCCGAGCTGCCGCGAGATACCAAGGGCTCACTCTACGCTGATGGCTTGGTTACCACGGCAACCGTACGAGGTGAGAGAGAGGACATACGTGCACAGAGTAAATCTCCTCAAAGTAGATTCAGGAATGCAGGTATAGACTGCCTCCTTTTCTCTGTTTCTTCTTTCTCGTACCTTTACAATTATTTTTACCCCTAAATGAACATGTTGAATGGCTTCTCATCTCACACCCTAGTTTTTATGAATCACATGCTTCCAAGTGCACCAATCTTTCCTGAAAGAGGACTCTGAGACAGATTTTCACTTCAGACAAAACGTTGACTTCAATACTCTTTTATATTGATGTATAAATCAGGCTGTTGCCAGGGGAGTAATCAGAGAGAGCTTAAGGGGAGTGTGTGAGACAAAAGAAAGTGAATAAAGAGATGAGAGTACAGGAGAGGCAGAGAATACTTGGTTTTGGCTGCATAAGTAGGACAATAGTGTTGTGGCCAACACGGTGCGCCCCATGAGAATTATAAATGCCAGGTTTCCTTCAAAATAAAGAAGAGTAAAAGAAATTTTTTTTAGAAGAAGAATGAGAGAGAAAGAACGAATGATAAAAAAACGTATTTATGGTTTCTCTTACCTCCAAGAAACAGGTCCCAGCTGGCGTGTTCTCCTTTATGGAGGCATTGTAGAAGTTGCTGGAGAACACAGGTGTGTTATCGTTAACATCCTGGAGCACAATGTCCACCTTGGCTGTGGAAGACAATGGCGGGCGGCCTCCATCCATTGCTACCACAGTTACGCTAGGTGCTGGCTCTGATTCGAAATCTAGGGCTGTCGCTGTGGTAATGATCCCTGTGACCGGGTCAATGGAAAACCAATCAGAGTGAGAGTTTTTGCCCTTGAGGAGGCTATATCGTACGTCCCCATTGGGGCCCTGGTCCTTGTCCCTGGCAGTAACTTGGAGAACAAAGGAGCCAGGATAGACAACCTCAGGAATAGTCTGTCTGTAGGCCTGCTGGTCAAAGAGAGGGGGGTTGTCATTCACATCAATCACCTGAATGGTGAAAGATGACTCTGCTCTGAGGGGAGGCGTGCCGGAGTCTGTGGCCATAACCCTCAGGTCATACGAATCCCGTTCCTCTCTGTCCAAGACCTGGTCAACATATATCAGGTAGATGATGCTGTCCTTGGTTGTGAGGGCAAACTTCCCATCACCCCCCTCAAGAGATACATTCACATTAGCGTACTCTCCATAGTCGGGGTCTGTGACAGAAATCCGAGCTACGTACTGGCCTGGTTGGGCCCCTTCAGAGATCCTTGGTGAGCCGTCCTCACTCAGAAAGATGATGGTCATGGTTGGCTGGTTGTCATTGAAGTCACGGACATGAATGGTCACAAATGCATTGGTAACCTGAGAAAATGCACATGGTTCATGTTAGTGAGTACTGAAATGAATCTACTTTGCATTATTGTAGAGGACAAATACGGTTAATTATTTTCTGTTTTCTTTTTTCTTTTAGGACTCTTAGGAATAACCATAATGCAATTACCTCAGGTTGGCTGGCGTTATCCCTGGCCTGGACCACCAGTTCATGAACCCTCTTCAGTTCATAATCCAGGGGCCTATTCAAAGTGATGACCCCTGACTTGATATCCATGACAAAGGAGCGATCAGGGTCACTCTGACGCCGGTTGATTTCATAAAGGACAAGACCATTATCACCTTCGTCCTCATCTGTTGCAAACACCTGGAAAGATAAGAAACTGAAATGAGAAAATACCCTGAAACATTTGGATTTACGGGCGCAGGAACTGTTATTGAAGTAACAAATCACTGTCTAAACCCTGATAAGACTTGAGCTAACCTGTAGGATGCTGCTTCCTTGTGGGAGACTTTCAGAGATAATAGCATGGTATCTGCTCTGATTGAAGAGCGGCGCGTGATCGTTGATGTCCGTCACAGTGACGTCTAGGGTCATGGATCCCATCCTTTTTGGTGAGCCCCCATCAAAGGCCTCAACGACTAAGGTGTATAATGAGCGCTTCTCCCTGTCCAGAAGACCATTGACTACGAGATCCAGATACAACACCTTGTTAGCAGCTCTCTTGGTCTCCAGTCTAAAGGCTTGGCCTACATTACCCTCTCGTATAGCGTAGCCTTGAGTGGTCAGCTGGTCCTTATCGGCATCTGTTGCAGGCTCCAGGGAAAACCTTGTGCCAACTGCTGTGTGCTCGGGAATTTTAAGAACGGCTTTCTTTTTGGGGAACACAGGTGCATGGTCGTTGATGTCGTTAACGGTGATCGACACCTCAATAGTGACTCCTGTCATTGTGACAGCGATAAAGCTATAGTGGTCTCTCTGCTCACGGTCCAGACGTTGTGCAGTGGTAATGATGCCTGTGTTTTCATCGATGTTGAGATCATTGCTGACGCCTGTGCTCTCATGGTCCGAGATGAAGTAAAGACCTCCGATTTCACCAGGTGGTAACCCAGCGCTGATATCACCAACGATGGTCCCTGCCGGCTGCTCTTCATCCAGCTGGAGCTCCAGTGCTCCGAAGACAGTTGCAGACTGAACAAGAACAAGGACCATGCATAAATAAAAGACTTGCGTTCCTCGCCAGGAACACAAACAGGGTCCGCTGACCCAAACCCTCCGTCTTGACCCTTTACTGGTTATCGTCATGGCTGGGTTCTGCTACACCTGTAAGGAAACAAGAGAGAAAGAAAAAAACACATTAGAGAAAATATTAGTACAGACATATTTTATGATGTGTAAATTGAGAAAGGAAATACTTTCCTTATCCTCTATTTAAATACATTTTGAAAATGATCTTGCTCCCTTAGCACAAAATGAAAACAAATTGTTATTTTTGTGTAGTATGTATTTGTAATCCTTGAATAACAATGTGCTAACACTTAAATAATCCACAACCTATATAAAATACACTGTGTGATGTATTTGAGCTTTTTTACCAATGAAAATTATATATATATATAAATATATATATATGTATATAAATAAGAGTTTGGAAAGAACTCTTCAGCAGGATTGGGAATATTTGAAAGAGCACAAAAATGGAAGGCTAAATCTGTCCAGGATCCACATTTGCTTGGACCACATTGAGGACAGAGTCATAAACTATATTTATCTGAAGGACAACACATTTTATTCACTGGATGAAAACATTTTAAAGTGTCCAGAGTGGTCATAAACTGAAATCCAAAGGGAAAACACATTAAAAGACACTGAAATGGGCATCAAGATCCTTAGTAATATTTAGATTTGATGATTGCATATCCTTAAAACACACACACACAAAAACACAGACATACTTAAAAAATACATGGAATGCATGGGAACTTAAGTATATGGCTGCTTCAGAAGAGCTCTATGGGTAAAAGCAGTCATTTAAGACTGTAAGCTTAGCCTCTATGTTCCCCAAACTCTAAATCTTGCACAAATCCATAAAGATAATCTCCTCCTCATGCTAATGCTATATCAATCTTATCAGTCATAGGCTGGTCCTAATCATGAACAGATTCACATGCTGTAAGTATCCACAAAGGCATGCATCAATCTAGGGTCAAACTCTTTTGCAAGACGTTCTTTATGTTCCTGGTGTGTCAGAAGCGTGGATTTGCCTCATCAGTTGGCACATTGACTGCAAGAAAGGCATTCGCAAGAGTTTAAAGGGCTATCTAAAACTCACTTGACACTGTGAACATTATCCTGCAGCTAACCCACCATCTGGTACTTCCAGCAAGTTAAAACAAACACCAATAATTATTTTCAAATGGTATTTGACCCAGGTTTGACGCACATACTTTAGCTCACTGTAATATCATTCTGGAAATGCAAATGTAACCTGTATGGCAGCTCCCAACTCTCACAAAATAGAGGCTCATTTTACCCCTTGATGAGGTCTACAAATATTTACATTATGCTCAAAATGAGACCAATTGTTTATGCATGTTCCTCTCCTATTTACAAGGAAAGATTTATTGAGCGTGTAACTCTTGAAAACATCCTGCAATGTGGAGGACCATCCAGCCCTAACAAAACTCATTCATCACACTTGGAGTCCAGAGGGATGCTGCTTTAACAATCTTCAACACTGAACACCTAAACCCTCTGGAATGTGAAAGAGTCCTGCTTAGATTAGCTCATGTTTGGTGCGCATCATCAACACTATGGATGTGTGATGCAGGCAAAGGGCCAGTAGCAGACAGGAGGTTAGTTATCAATGGAGGTTATTGGCCTTTGCTGGCCAGCCACATTCACCCAGACAATCACTCCCCTAATGCATGTATAGTCTGGACAGTTAACTTTAGGAATGTCTTTCACCTCTAGAGGGAAAGCCATGCCTGGTGTCAGCTGCAGTGTCTGACTGCACATACGTTGAGTTAAAGCGTAGCACACTCATACACACAAAGGACCATAGACTTCCCTTTCTGCAGGTTGATGGAAAAACTGAGTGCTACTCCAAAGAGATCTAATAAAGCATCAGAGTAAGGTTGCACTCCGCAGTCAAAGAACATTCATTGAATTAGTTACTATATATTGTGACACGCATACAAAAGCTGAAATATTTTTCTCATCTTCCAGATAAATGTAATTATTTCATTCAAGTATTCTCAAGTCTGTAGTGCAAAAACAACCATGTATGTTTGCACGAGTACCTCAAACATCATTATTCACATGCATTGGCAATATTGAGTGAAACCTATTTAGTTGTTAAGGTTCTAAATGTACAAGACTCCTGAAAGAATATTTAAATTCTTTATATATGAGCAGAATATAAAAGCAAATGAAAAACATTATTTTATATATTATGAATCTTCCTCCAATCATCCTTTCCACAAGTCCTTCTCCTGACCCTGACCTTCTGCGGTAGTTTATGAGCCCTCCAAGGAGAAGGGATTAATAAAGTCTATAGCTCCACTGGGACAGAGAGAGGGACACTGAGGCTGGCCCCTCTGGTCGCTGACCTCTACATCTGGTCCAGACGGCTGCAGCGGACAGTTGCTGAACTCCTACGCAAAGAGGGAAGCTGAGCTGAGCCTGAGCACGTAACACCTCTCTTTTGTTGTTTTTTGCTGTGTGTCAGAGTAGTTGTGTGTGTTTGAGTCTATGTGACTGTCTTTCTGAAATAAGCACAGGAGAAAAAGTGAATGAAAAAAGTTGAAAAAGGAAAAGTCTCAGAGGTAATTAGGGGTGTAATGATGTTAAGAAAGACTTATTGCTGCCTTTGGAGACCCTGCTGTGACAAAACGAATACCCTACCTACAGTATCATATTGCAACCATTGAGAACAACAGGGAGGACAAAGATTGTAGGGAAAAAGTGGATTTGGACAAGTTACATTTTGACGAGTGATTATGGCTTTGTCTCGACTGCCTTATTGTCATTAGGGACCAATGAGCTGATTAAAAAAGAAAGTAAGAAAGGGTGTATTCAAAGGAGAGACATGTGTGTCTCTTTACATCTTCTTTCCCTCATTGCTTCAGTTGAGTGTCAGTGAGAGGTTATATTGATGAACACATCGCACGGCTGCAATCTGTCATTAAGCAGTCGGTGCATGACATCATCTCCCTTTTGACGTGTGCTGTAATACTCTTGTGCTTACATTGGAAAACACTAACTGACGATGAATGGATAGAGCAATGCCTCAAATATAGCTTGTGCTGAAAGGAAACTGGCAGAAGAGAAGGGAAGTTGAAAAGACAGCCACCTGATTCACTCCCTCTAGTGGCACTCTCCATAACATTCTGCTTATAATGACAGATGATGTTAAAGTTTACATTACAATTAATTTCAATAAAAAGTTATAAACTACAAATAAGCTTTAACCTGTATTGTCTGCTTGAATGGGGTTTTGCACATCCATGTCTTTGTACGGCTGCACAACACATGTGCAAGCGAGCAGTGACATCATCTCTGTGCGACCACATTGACAGGCAGGTCAGACCCGGAGGGCTCCATGCAGTCTCAGCCACATTATATCTGGCATTGCACCCCCATAATCTCCTTCTGCTGTGCGCAAGCCTCAAAGCCTCAAATGCACGGGCCTCCACTCCTAAGTGCTGTAACCATATAATAGAAAACCATAGTGTTTTTTCTATAGGATGTGACTATTTGAAAGAGTATGTGTACGAGGATGTGTGTGAATGTGTTCATTTTGTCGTATCTCAGTTGTGGGGAATAGCTTTTCCTCACGTAGTGCCAATTCTGAGCAGGACCCTCTATCTCCGTATCCCTCCCATGTCTGTCCCTCCTCCTTCCCTCCGTCAGTCCCCTCTAATGGACTTCGCAGATATAGTAGGGCACGCTATAGCTACCCGTGGGCCAAGCTAAACAGGACCAAAAGTCACGTAGTTCCAAGGAAGAAACGGCCACTCGCTACCGCCTCTATCTCAACCATGTTTTTGTGCTTTGATGGAACAGCATTGCATTCAGCTAGTTCCTCAGCGGTTGAGAGGTCTGGCATTGGCTGTAGATAGCTGGCAGCCACTCATTTAGCCCTGCAACTGCTTCTGTGTAACCCAGAACAAACATTGGCCAAGTCTTATGATTGACAGTAAAGTCAGACAGGGGAAAGAAGTGAAGGAAAAGGCTGAGAAATTCAAAAGAATACAGCCAGACATTGGATTCAACGTTATCTTCACACATTGAAAACCCCAACAGCAAAAAGGATAAGGTTTAAAGAACAAATGTTCTCATATTGCAACAGCTTTCTTGCAAACCATTGCAAGCCTGTGCCCTATATGGTGTTAGGATTGGAGATGGTTGTAGTTTTAGTGCCATTTGATAGCGTAACAAAACAAAAAGTTTTATGACAGTTCTCAGCAAGTGTACAATTACAGGGTGGCTAGAGCGACACCAACTCATTAAATGACTGAGAATAAAAGGTTAGGCCAGGCTGTGGTGAAGCAGGCTTTGTGAGATGAGGGAGGGAGGGCTGAGAGGCTGGTGGGGGGTAAAGGATGGAGGAATGCTTAGCATCTCAGTTTTCATGTCGTTTGGGTTGTGTGTGTGTTTAGGGGGACGACAACTATATGACCCCTGTCCCCCCCCTTGAGTCGCCTTATCCCGGATCTCTGGATATAGACGTCCCGTTTGAAAACCAGCTGTCACTAGAACTGTGACCATATGCATGTGTGTCTTGTGTGTGTGCGTTGGTATTTAAATCCCGTTCAATTCACCTATAACTACCTTTCCTCTATTCAACTTTTGCCTTTTCCTTCCTCCCAGACTTCATCCAGACTACACTAAAGTTGGATATCAGTTTCAATTTATTTCCATAGCTGACTCAATCAAAATGAAATCTTAAAGTATCGTAACACCAGCCCCTCACTCAGCCAGACGTCCACTGTCTGGACACTTATACACACACTGAAATATACGTGCTGCACTAAAGCACAATCAATAATTCAATAATAATACTACTATGTGCCAAGAGAGTTCATGACTGTGTCATACAATTGGGTTACCTCACCCAGGGGATCCCTGCGGCCGTAAAGGCTCTCACAACTTGAGAAACCCAACCTATGTATCTGGTTTGTGGAGAAGGGTAGAATACAAGTAAGCACTTTTGAATTAATTATGATGAAGTGAGTTCCTTGGTTACGCTGGAGGTCAATTGGTTGATCTGATAGAAAGTGAAAACTAACCCAGCCACAAATGCATACTGTAAAGGGGAACGTGAAAGAAACATTGGTAAAACTCCACTGACATGAGGTACAAATTGTATCTGGTTCGCCCTTGTATAACCAAGAGTCCTATGATACTTTGATCTTGTATCATAATATCTAATTCCAACGTTTACCAGTAACTAAAATCTCTTGTACCAGGGAACCAAACTGGAACATTCCCAGTTTACCATAACTCTGTGAAAGTCTTTGTTTAATTCTGTCCCTGAAGTTGTGCTCTAGAGTTTTATTTTATTACTTATTTCCTACATAAATGTCCATGTCAGTGACATCAGTGGACACGTAGGTGTGGGGGGGGGGGGGCCACGTCATCTCAGAGACTAGTCAGTTCACATTGAGAGCGTGCCTCTGTGCCAGGAGCCTACTGAGACTGAACACTTTAGTTTCATATTGCAGTTTTTGTTCTATTCTGAAGAGCAGAGTAGAAAGAATAAACTAGAAGACACATGTCCTATTCTCTGGAGTAAGGAAGTGAATGTTGCGTGCATGTGAAATGTTTTGTTCCAATTCAAAAAGGTATCAGGGAAGTGAGATATGTTCTAATTGTTTGGCTTTATACTCTCCTTTGGATGTGAAATGATGATGGGAAAGTGATGTACAGTATAAGTGCAGACTTTTTTTCAAATCTTTGTTTCATCCTCGGCCATAAAGAAACATCCCTTGAGAGTCCACATGTTGGAAATCTGTGATTCATCTGTTGCATCTCATTTTTAACCTGCAAGAAAATCATCAAAATGCTCTTCACAGCCGTTGTACATTTTAAATCATGACTCCTTTAAGTTATCAAATCTGTCACAATTCGCTGTGCTGCTCCTACTTAAGATCAACTTGTGTCTCTGAAAGATTTGCATCTCTTCACTAAAGTTCTTACCGAACTCCATGTGGATATGAGTTTGGGAAAAACAACCGCATAAGAATCCGAGACTGTGTAGCAGAGACAAGACAATTCAAAGCTGTTGCGATGACTCAGATTTGTTTATTTACTCTCACTGTGGATGTCAGGCTGGAATACAGTCACATAATGCTTACAAACTGCATCAGGTCCCCTGTGACAAAACGTCCTAGATTTTGCCCAACAGGCTGGAGGAAGAAAGAAAGTGACAGTCAGAGATGGAAGGAACAGAGGAAGAAGTGGAACTAGAGATGCAGAAGAGAAGTATGATTCTGAATGAGGTTTCCTAAAAGAAACACTGCCACGGTGTCAGAGACGGAAATATAAATAAGTTAACCATAAGCTGAGTGAGTGCTGAATCTCACACACACACACACACACACACACACACATGCAGACTCACACGCACCCACATAAATAATGTACCCTCTGGACCGTCAGTGAAGCCATGCAGCAAGTGAAAACACAGCCGGAGGTGATTCACTAACTCCCCTCAACCTTCAAGGCCACACTGCCAAGTGAATGTGCAGCGGGTTTGGCTTCTACAATGAGTGAGTCTTTGTGTGTTTGACTGTATATTTGAAGAGAAACATTTAGAAACTGGCTGAAAATTAAGGAAAAATATGAAAAGATAATAATATAAAAGAAAAGAGTACAAGGTCAGCAGGGTAGAAAAAAAGATTGGTGAGGCAAGATATCCCTGAAGGTGAAGCAACAGCTGCCATCGACCATCACTCCTCACCCCTCCCCATCAGAGAATGTTTAATATCCCACAAGGGCAAATGTTGAGCTGAACCAAGTCCCTGACTCCAACTCTATTACCTCACTGGTGAAATGAGATAAATACGCTTTTTTGGCTCAAACAAATGCCTTTATGAAATTGATTACATTTGGATGTAATTTGATGTGAATAACCCCTAACCACTCTAGAGTTGTTGTTCTTTTCATTTCGATTGCAATGAATACTAAATTACTTATTTTCCTGTTTGTGATTGTGTAGTAGTTTTGAGAGTCAGCTAATTGGCTAACTTTAATTACCTGTGGGGTTATCCTTATCGTAAATGTATAGCTCAAAACTTTAACATAGACTTAACCCAGTCTTGATTTGAACCCTCAAACTCATATTGAATGCTTAACTTTGCGGGGACTGCTGTGGGGACATATGGGAAGTAAGTCCCCAATTTGGAAATAAGAACTTAAGTCCCCACTAGTGATGAATACAATAACACACACACACACATACAGTATTATATCAGAAGAATAACAGCATTTGTTACTGAACAAACAGAGGATAAGTGAACAGACAAAACACTCAGCTAATAGCCAAAACAGGATCAAGAGAGGGGAAACCGTAGATCCATCTTGTAACTCATACACACACTAACACGGGGCAAGCACACACAAAAAAATCTTTTTCCACATTCCAGCAAACTTTATAATTAGTGGCACAGCCAATAGCAAACCGGGCAGAACGTTTTCTCAGGTCATGGTTTTATAGCAGAAAAAACATAAACATTAATCAGAGCGATAAAACATTTTTTTGAACAGCCTGCCAGTTAACAGAGCAAAGTTTTCTTAGGGTGAAAAGAGGTCAGTATCCTCCGAACAGAAATGCTACAGTATGTGTTTTTTTTGGAAAGACAAGGTATTCCGTTCTTCTATGCTTAACAAATGTGGAAAACTATCAAAATCTGTAGTCCAATCCAATCCAACCTTATTGATATAGCACATTTAAAAACAACTGTTGACCAAAGTGCAGTCATCTCGAGCTCAGATTATGGGATGGCGACTTAGCTTATTAGTAATAAAATTATCCGTCAACCCTCGAGTTAGTGGCGCGCCGGCAGCTGTTCTCTAAGAGAAAGCCTTTGTATCATGTTACTCCATTATATTTCTTGTGCTAAGCCTGGGAATTAAGTCTGTCTGTCTTTGTTTTAATTTGCTTTTCAAAGTCAAACAGACATCAATAAACATCAGATGCAAATCATGACTAAATACAGAGATATGATAGATGGTGTGAGGCTTCAAATCAACAATTAACTTCAGTACTGATCAATGGCGCTTTGATTCTCTGACAGTAATATCAATGGCAAACTAATTACATGTTTGATCCTATTAAAGGCCACTGTTCCCAATCTCTAAGATGCCATGAAACAAAAAACATTTCTCAATAGCCAACTTTTTCTTTGTATTGCTTTTGTCTCACACCACCCACCCACACCCATCCAGGATCTGAATCCTTTAACTTGCATAACACGCTGTAGTACCTGAGCCGCGGTGCCCTACATGCAGCTCGCAGCTCTGTGCAACTGTTTGAAGCCACCAGAAGCTCAGATCATCTCACTTACTTCATTAAAAACACATGAGACTCTACACACACACACAGGCTCTCTCTTCCTCTCGTTGCTTGCCTCAGAACTTAGAAGTTTATCATCCGCCATGCACCCAGAAGGACAGCGGTTACATTTCATTCATCTTCACTCAAAACCATTCCCACATTCATATATTCATGAGACTGATGAAAATAATACAACAGCTCATTCAAAAACATGTTTGCATATATTGCACACAGATAACAAAATCGATTATGAGAACCGATTAGATTTAACATTATTTCTAATTATTTAATTTGTTGATAATGAGAAACAACATTTAAGAGACTAATCAAGCAAACATTTTAAACATCTGCTGTTTTTGGACATTTTATAGCCTAAACAATTCTATTAGTCAACAAAGTCATTGATAGATTTACTGTTAATGATATGAATCATTGGTTGCACCACAAATGAGATTTACACAAGTATATTCAGAGGCCACACACTTCCTTGCGTGCAAAATACATGCACAGAAGCCAACTCACTGCTTTCATCCATCTATAGCAACAATGAGAAACCCAGAGTTCCTCAGATTAAGCCACACTTTGGCAACCGGGAGCCAATGTCACGGGTCCAACCCACGGTGGAGAAGCACAGGATGGGAAACTCGAGACAACACCACACTTTAGAGAACTTCCATCTGCAGCTTCCTCCAGGAATATTACAACCCATTTCCAACGGTCATTATCCCAGAGCCGAATCTGAAGGTGTGGTCGGGGCCAGTTAATTTGATCCAAATTTGAAGATTACACTGTAGTAAGTCAAAACGTTGGAGACTTGGTTTATCTGACGGAAAGTGGAACTATTCCAAAAGTAGTCTCCCTATAGACAGACAGCATCTACTGCCTTCCACTGGAAAGATATATGTTTTTGAATATTTAGCCAGTGTCTGTAGTCTTTCCCATTACACTAACAGGATCCATTCCTTACTGCCTGGAGAAAGACCATGAATAAGGATGAAGGCGGTTACTTCAGAACTGGGCATCAGAACAAACAAAAGTCGAATTTCACCATCTAAAAACTCCAGCTAGTCAATCACTTTGCATCTGACAGGGGAGTGCAGTCATTTCCTTTGATTGGTTGAGGCAGTCATACAGTAATATCTTCTCCAGAACAGCAGATAGATGGGTCTTCATATTGTAAGTATAAAGGTAACATCTGTATTCCCTCTTGGGAAGGCTACAGTACACTGTCAGGAAAAGAAAAAGCTGCAGTCTGAAAATATGAGGTATGACTCAGGATGATTAGGTATCGGGGTTTGATTCATTCTGCCAGAGTTGATTTATTATTAACACGTTTCTTTGATAACACATTGCAAAGTATGAACCTCATAATTCAAACTTTTTCTCCCTTCTGTTGCAGCAGCGAGAATGAAAAGTGAAAGAAGCCGGAAAGGTTACTGCTAAAAGAGGATAAGAGAGACATTAAAAATTATGAAACCACAACCTGATGCTTTTATCTTTGTTAATTTGTGTAATACATATTAAGAAATTCTGCTAATGCACCACTATGCCTAAAGGTCTGATACATAGGTAATTAAAACCAACCCGATACAGGGACATTATAATTGTAAAATGATTTTGGGAACTACTTTCTCCGCATGTAAGCACACACACAGCTCAAATGTAACAATGGTGTAATTAAATTTCATGATGATAATCACAGCAAGATGGTAGACTTAGTGATTGTAGCTGCCATGGCAACCAACAGGCCCTGAAGGGGTGAAGTTAATGAAATGTGGAGCAATCAGCACTGGGGATTTCTTATCAATGGGAATCTTATTTTCCGACTCTACTACTAAAGCTATTAATAACTGCCTGGCCCTCATGTGGATGGATGATGCAAACAAAAGTGGCTTTCCAGGAAATCAAAACTACTCCATCACGCCATATTGAGGCTTAACACTGGTTATAGTTTACATGCTGCCTAATAAACAGACATTTCATGAAATCCCCTCAATATTGAGTCTTGGGTTTATGTAATGGCTTAGACGGTGGTCCGAGAGGTAAATAAAGACACCAACACAAACCCCAGGCATCAGCAAAGTGCAGTTAGTGAAAGATGGAGCGTAAATAATTCCACTAGCTACTTGTGGAGCCGGGCAAGAGGAAAACAATCTTTAGTTGCTCGGTTTGCTGTCATCTGCTACCCATTTAACACTGTCAGGAGTGTGTGTTCCATTTCTTTAAAAACAAAAAGGTTATTTTGACTCTTCTTGTTTGTAATTGTGCCAATTTAGCATTTGTATAGGTTAGGGATTGGGTAAGGGCAAAGAAAGAAATATAATTGGGTGAAATAAGGTCAGTTCTGAGTATGCTTACATGTGTGTTTGTGTGAGAGAGGAAGTGTCTGAGTCACTTTCCGATAGTTGTACTGATTTCCCTTGCACAAAAAAACAATTCTAGGATACAATAAGACAGATTTTTGATTGAGCTGCAACATTTGGGTGGGAAGATGCTTTGGGTTTTTTCCCCTCACTCTTTTTTTCTCTGCTGGCAGTGCTCCATGATTCGATGAGCTGAAGCAGATATTACAACAAATCCTTCACTCTCTACAGTTTTCTCTGCAATATTGTTTGTGTGGTGTGGTGTCTTTGTATTTTTAATTAAAAAGTCAGACATTCGACTGTGAGAAAGGAGTTATAGAGAAATCCATGCACATAATTAAACTTGATTTAAAAATACAAAATTCCCTTGTTATGGGTTGGGTTTTTTGGAAGACAAAAAGAGGACAACAGTGTGTACATTACAGGCATGACTTCAGTGTCAATGTGGGTGGTGAAGGTGCAGTTTGATTACACTGTATATCGCCAGAGTTTAAAGTAAACTCTCACAATTGCTTGAGATTTGGAGAAGAATAAAGCCTCAACTTGGACATCCCCTGGAGAAATACCATTAAAGTAAACAAAAAAAGGCCCTTTAAGGCTGTGGACGGCAGTATTATATTTCTTCTTAACCAAAAGCCAAAATGTATTCAAGCTTGAAACAGAGATTTAACAATGTTTGCCAGCATGATTCATAGTAGCATCTGTTTTTTTTAGAAAAAGATGAAGAAACCAAGCCAAGTCTGATGCCACGTTGCTGCCAACATGAACCCCAAATAATCCGATAAACAATGAAGGGATGGGGGTTGTAGGGTAGTGGGGACTCTGCAGTCACCTCCCCCAAAAGTAATTGTAATATTTTGTCTTACAGTGGATGCTGTTGTCTAAGAAGAGCATGTATTTGGAACAAAGCCCTGATGAGAATACACTGACAGTGGCAATCAGTATAATGCTCATCCATTCAGCTGCACTGAACCAAATGGAGAGCAAGCTGACTGTTTACTTTGTTGATAAGCGCCTCCAAAAAGACTTGACACTAACTGAATGAATTGACCTCTCTGCCTTGACACACTTGGTATAGATAGTGTTAAACCCAGTTTGTAATGTGAATGACATGACCTATCAGTTCTATGCTGTGTTATTGTATGAGGATAAGTCTATCAGAAGGAGGTCAGGGGTCAAGGTGGACACCTCACCTGCCATACCACCATTTAATGTACAATATATTTAAGAATCAATCCCAGACAGAAAATAGCCTATCCAGAGTTTGTTACAATCCTGCTTTTGTAAAGGAGACCCACTAAGCAGCTGATGTGAGTAATTATGAGTTGTTTGTACAAACATGAGCTCTACTCAGTTGCAGCCGCACCAACAGATATCCGTATGGTTTCTATTAGAACATGTCTTGCTGCACGCCTCATAACTCTGCAAGAAACCAAACTCTGACTGGTTGTACGCAGACCAGAGGCTGAGGCTGAGAATACTACAGAGCCAGAGCACATGAGAAACATGTAAGTGGATAGTGTAATAATGCAAAGATCCGTATCCTTCTTTACAGCAGAAAACTACGAGCTGTGGATGCCAGCGGACACAAGATATGACTGGAATAACTATTGTGGTTAGGCACTTAAATATGCCCTGGGTTCCCTTGTTTAGCTTTTGGCCATGTAAACATATATAGACAGTACTAGCTGCCATAAATACACTTGGTGATTAAAATAAGTACAACTGTGTCAGAATGTATTTGCTGGATATTAAAACTACTTAAAATCCTCCTGGACTTCTTATTTGTATGTTTCAGGTACATGATCTTTAAAGTCTACTGAGATAGTCCCTCTGCGATTTTTGGTTCTGTTTTCATAATCATACAGAAAAATGGTAACCTACACCAACAGCAGAGTGTAACCTGCTGTAGTTAATGGTCTCAGTGCCTTGCTCAAATGTGAATAGCAGTATTTAAAATTCTCTCCACTAGTGATGCCTCACAGTCTTCTTAAGTGGTCTCACCAGGAAATATTAAGTAGATTGGTCCACTATAGCTGTTTCCCTTAAAGTGGTACGGACCTCAATCCATATTTAAGTCTATTCACACAAACTAGGAATCCCTGAGGAGGAAACCACTTACTTACAGTCAACATATAGTTCCATAAGACATAATAAGACGCAATATATACAGGCCTACTGACTAACCTTCCTTTCATGTTCAGCATATATTTTGAAAAGGGATTTTTCTTCTTTTTTAATCTGGATGTTTAGCCAGGTTGTCTGTGAAAATGGATCAATAATCAATACCAGGCGATGCTGCATCATCAGGATCCATTGATCTAATACTAGTGTTGCCCCTGTAGTATGGTTTCCCTACATCTCAGTACCCGGACAAGCTACCAGCTCAAGCATGCAAGGTGCAGATGCAGGGTGCACCCATCTATAGGGAGAGCCAGAAGCTCCCACCCAAAAAGAGCAAATATCTCTACCTTTCCCCCTTATTGATCAGAAGCATCAGTGCACATGATGAAAATAAAGCAGCTGTCACTTACATGCATCTGACCCACTCCACAGCTCTGGATGTTTGCTCTGGATCTCCTCTCCAAAACTGATTAGTATGCAAACGGGTTTCCAATTCCCCCTTTCGACACACAATCCACCAGGACAACAATCTTGAATGGAGCCTCTCTGGCCAGCTGGACTGGGCTTATTTTTTCTTTTTACATAATATCCACACAAAAAATGACAGTTCCACAGATGTTCTAATCCAATAGACGGGTAGGTTGTGTTATTCCTCCAGTGAAGGGTCTTTTTTTGGTCCCCGTGTCAGGTGAGCGCGTTCAGATCAGCTGTGAATCTCTCCGGTTCCTTCGCTGTCTGCAGAAGAAAGGATCCGTCTGTGGCTCCGCAGTGCTCTGCCGGCTCTTTCGCTTATCTTAAACGTTTCTCTCCTCTTTTTTCCCCCCTCAGCATCCAGTCACTCAGACTCGGCGTGTGTTAGTATGCGCTGAGACAGAGCCGCTTCAGGGCACCGTGCACCTCACCGACTGAAAGCCGACTCCTCCGCCACAAGGCCCAGCCCCCCTACTCTCCTCCCCCTCCTCCTCCCTTCAGCGACTTGGGTTGCTAATTTATTCGGGTAGCTACACAAAAGGGGGGACAGATGAGAGGGAGGCTGTGGAATACAGTGGGGAGAGAGAGGAGAGAGGAGATTGGAGAGCAGACTTTGGTGCCCCCCAGCTCCGTGCAGTGGAAGTAGTCTTTGAAACAAAGGGGTGCACCATGCAGCATCAAAAGAGCAGTTTAGCTCAACATGGCACATTATGTATGGAAATTAGTCATTAAAAGCATCATTCTTATTTACCCTCTTTGTTGGGACTTACTCTTATTATATTATTCAGAAGGATAACCATACACATTTCAATGTAGGTCCCTGTATGAACATTTAAGGACATTTTGTAATTTATCTTATGATTTTATATTTTTCTGAAGAATCAATATTTTAAGTAATGCAAATCCTCTTTTTCTTATCGTTCTTATAAGTATGGATTGGTGTGCCTATTATGTACATGCATTTGTAAGTGGTTGCTTTTAGAAAAAAAAAATTGTATAAGGTGTATACAGTATATCTCTATCTAAATGTGTACATAATCATGTGAGAAAAAATAACACAGTTTTTTGTTGTATTTATTTTATTTTTAACCTTCGTCAACTGCACATTTGACAACATAGGCCTATACATTTTTGTTCAGATGGGATTTAATACTACAATATTTATTTTTAATTAAATACAGAACTAAATGAATCATTTAAAGTAGGCTTACTATTAAAGTTGATTTCAAGGTGCAATATACGTGGATCTAAAAGCTAATGGCTACAATCTGAGAAACGAAGCAGCAAAGCAGGCTGGGGTGAGATTGAGACACACACACACACACACACACACACACACACACACACACACACACACACACACACACACACACACACACCACACACACACACACACACACACACACACACACACACACACACTCACACACACACACACACACACACACACACACACACACACACACCCCTTTGGACTGCTAGCATCCGCAAGATGGTAGTCATTTATCACCCCAGATTTTAGGTCAAGCCTCCACCTGCATCACTGAAGCAGAGCGAGGGAGGCAGGCGGTGTGGAGGTGGGAGGTGGGAGGTGTGAACATGGGGAGGGGTGTTGGAGGCTGTGGCCAAGGACAGCAATCAATCCTTCCCCTCCTGCTTTGGGAGAGCTCATGCCCGATGAATGTGTGTATGTTTCAGTCAGTGGAGGGAAATGGCACATTTACACGTTCACGAGTAAGTGTCTTTACCCACATTGACCATGACATAATGACCAGACTCCATGGATACAGGTTCATTTGCCTCTGCAGGAGACCCATTAGCAGGGAATGCAAAAAGCAATGGTCTATGAAAGATAAACAAACACAATATCCCTGTTTCCTCATATTGTGACAGTGGTCACTTGGGGATCAAACCTTCTGTCTTGGCAGTATTAGTGTCTTGTGGTGCCTCCTAAAAACACAAAGTATGAAATCTAATCCCAGAGGAGCAACAAGCAAGAGGAAGCAGTTACGTACGGTTTCCCCAAAATTAAATGGGTCAACACACAGTAAAGCTCTTCCTGTAATTGAGTACCTTTTTGTGCCTGGATAGTTCTTCACTCCAGCATAATTTATTTTCACACTCTGTACCAATTAGAATAGGCTTTGTTGGCTATGAATCAATCAGTGACAGCTGGAGATGAGAATAGCCATTTGAGAAAGTGTGTTGGTCTTCTTTATTTTGACATCTCCACGTTTTACACTTTAAACAAAAGATATTCAAAGCTTTAAACATGCTATTATTGATGGGTTAAGGGAGGCCAACTACACGATCCTCAACAATATTAAACATGTAATTAATTATTCCTGCCCTTTGTTGTTATTATAGCAGGTTGAGCTTTATTTTGTTTAGGATGATGGCTTGTGTTAGATAACAATACCAAAGGATAACATGTGTAATCCAACTCCTATTCTCACCCTTTGGTTCTCACCTCCCGTCTGAACCCCCCGGCCTCACGATAAGCTTGCATTTCTAAGAAAACATACCAAAGGGTTAACATGAAAGATGTAATTTATAGTTGAGATAGAAAATAATCCACCAGTTGATTGTGCCTTTGCCCCTGTTAGCTGTGAGTTATGAGGGCTGTCCTATACATGTCCTGGGAAATATTATCTTCTTGTGAAAAAGTCAGGTTTGTTGGAAACACCTGAAATCTCACAACTCTTGATTAAGGGCTTTTTTTATAAACACATGTCAATCAGACTGCAACTTCTCTCTCATATCGCCAGAATTAATACTGTAAATAAAATAAATGTTCCAGTTGAAACAAGCCTTCAGATTACTTCTAGAGATAAATACTCTTTCTAACATCTAATGTCTGTTTTATTAGAATCTGCATTTGTCCTTGAGTTTGCATGTGTCTAACTCGGCTCTCTGTGTATGTGTGTGTGCGAGTGAATTTATTCTGCATCGATCTGGTTGTGTGAAAACTTGCCACAGAGTTGCAATTACACAGCTTTAACCAATAGCAGCTGGCTGAGGACTGACACTTTTGGAGGGGCTCCCCACGAAGGAGGAGACCAACGGAAGATTTATATTGTCGCCGCACACATTCGTAGATATCAAATCTCTCTCTGCCTCTCTGTCAAATACACACGCAAAAACACACACAAATATGTACAAATACGAACATATATCATGAACATGGAGTACTGTCAAAGGATTTATTTGGCTCCTGTGTCTATCCTGTTTGTCAGTTCCTCCCTCTAACCCCAAAATCCACAGCACAACCATGATAACCTCGGTCCACATTTCAAACCTTTAGCACGCCTCCCAGATTTATCGTCTGTCAAGTAGATGACCCTTGTATTTCTTCCAACCCCATGCATTCAAAACGGAAATTATTTAACCAGCGGTCACATGGCTCTAAATTACCAGAGACCCTTCAGGAATAACTTAATCTGGCCTTTCAAGCATCATCTGATGTTCAATATATATTTTAATTACTTTGGACCTACTGTATGGTCACCGTGAACACGCCATATAAATGAGTGTGACATGGAGGTTAGCTAACAACTCAAGTCTGTGGGGTTCATTGGAAATGCATAGTTAGTGGCTAATGGAGGGTCCTGTCTATATTGGCTGTATGATCGGACTTGTTGGCTAGGTATCTCTCTAGCTCCTTTGCAAACACACACAGTTGACCGCATGATTGTGATTTGAATCAAAGAAGCAAGTTAACCAAATTGGCATGTTTTCATGAGCAGTGGACTAAAACACATTTTCAGATGCCATTGCTCAGAAAAGAAAAAGCTAGTGAAAAATGCAACATAACAAGAATTCTTCCACTCTGCAAAATCGTCTGGAAAAGATGTCTGAATAAATTCTTTAACTGGCAAGCAACGCAAAATCCGAGCTCTGTATATCCTGGCAGCTCGTTCCCAAAGGCGGCTTAATGTGTCTCCTTCGACCATGTCTTATTACATTCAATTGTTATCACTTCATCTCTCTGGATTCCATCGTTTTCCTTACACAAAAAAGTTCTACAGTACTGCAAATACATCAACTTTCTTATTTTTGTCACTTGACTCTGTCTCTTTCTCCCTCGACGACTCTGTGTCCGTGCAGGTGTCGGCTCTGCTATCTGATCCACCTTTCCTGTGCGGCAGGATGGGATGAGGTCACAGCTCCACTCAGTGAGTCTTTGCCAAGAGAGGAAAGAGCGACGGCTCAATCAGACCTTCCTTTCCCATGACCATAATATCACTGACTCGCCTTCCTGAGGATTTCAGTCTAAACAAATATTCTGTAACTCTTGTGAGCAAAGACAACTTGTCATTCAGAGTTCACTGTTTTAAAGTATATGTCTGGCAATATTGCCAATATGCTATATATTTCCAGACAATTTAGGACAATTCCCTAAATGAAATGACTGTTGTCTGTGCAGCCATAACCTGATACTGTGTGTTCCTAGGTGCTGTAGACGCCCATTATTGTCCAAAATCTATTAAAAACACATTCATTAGCAACACCTTTGCACTGAGTTACATGTTAATTCAGTACAATGCAAGTGGACACTATAATCCATTTTGGAACAATGGAACATATGCGGTCCTGCTGCTGAAAAATGACAAGCACAAATATGTCAAAACAGGCCAAAAGTGGTCTCCTTCTAAAGCATTATTTACTGTTTGAGGAAATTATTAGCATTTTTTTAAAGTGGAGCCATGTCCTTTTGGGGCTGAATGCCATAGAAAAGTGTTGTGTCTCGTCAAATGTGTTAGTTATGTTTATGTATTTTGTCTGTCATTTCCTGTTTTATTTTGTACTTACCTCTTGTCTTTCATTTCAGGCCCTGTTACTTCCCTTGTGTGTTTTTCCCGCCATCATCAGTGTCTGCCCCGCCCCTGATTGTTTCCACCTGTTCCCACTCACCTCATGTTTAAATAGTCCTGTCTCTCCCCTGTCCTGTGTCAGTTCGTCTTGTTTGTTTCCCCGAATGGTCGTGCCAAGCCTCAGCTCTGAAAGGATCGCTTTTCACTCATGTCAGGTTTTGTTATGTTTGTTTATTTTGTTAGGCTTAAGTTTTTATTAAGTCCTCTTTTTGTTACGCTAGTTTTTTCCTCCTTGTGAGCGCTTTTTGTTATTTCCACTACCTACTCTGTTGAGAGGGATTACCTGATCTGTTAAAATAAATACACTTTTTTATTACATTCAAGACTTTGTCTCTGGGTCGTGCATTTGGGTTCATCAGTTTGTGACGAGGTCCAGAAAGTGGTGAGAGGACGAGAGACTCTGTTTTGAATATTTTCATTCTTTGAAATAAAGAAAAATATAAAATAATGACACACTTGTTCAACAGCAAGTTTAATCTTCATGCTAGAAGGGAGCCTGTTACATTATTCATGTCCTGGATATTATAAAACCTAATTGAAAATGTGTTATAGCCTCACCTCTACTCAGCACACTGTAAAGCTATGGGCATGGCAAATGTTTTATTTTTTTCTGAAGTGCCTTCTTTTGCCACAGGCAACAAATAGAGTTGTATTTGTCTTCATCTGTGCCTGAAGGGTATTCTTAGGGAGATTATTATAGTTTACTTTGCTCTGAGGCCAGCCTTCCTACCATGCAACCACACCGGGCCCATGACTTTGGCTCTGCTTCAAAGCTACTACATTGTGCATTTCTGCAGATGTCACCAACATTTGAACCAAGAGTTAGAAATGAAATGTATAAATCTGAAGAGAATTGATTTTGTTCTGCCAACAGAAGGGGAAAAAGGCTCTTTCTGTTTCCATTTTGTCCGGGTGTTGGCACCACATTTCCTGCTGGTTGTGTGGTTTCCTCCAGACCTTTTTAGTCATTTCAGTGTTTTTTGCACGTGCATTGTTTATGCGACTTGTCTGTATGTACGTGTGCAGCTTTTGGACTATTTTAGGGAGGGACTGAGGATAAATAGACCCAGGGTTGACAGAGCAGGAAAAGGGCATTGTTATTAGGAGCCCAGGGCTAGTACTTCCCCGGAGCAGAAGGAGATCCCACAAAGTGTTCCACATCCAAGTGGAAATTATGTTGGACATAAAAAATGTAAAGTTATGATATCATCATAGCAGCCACTCACACATAAAAGAAGTACTTTCCAAAATCCATCATTAAACACCCTTTTCCCTCAGTGAAGATTTCTGCTAATTCTGAGCTTCATATCTCAGCCTTATCTTGAGTTACGTCATCTCTGTAATATTCTCAGGGTAAGAAAATATGTTAAAACCCATCTTTCTCTGACTTAACTTTTATAACTTCAGAGGCTGGCCTGTTTCCACTTGGCAAGCTCCGCCTGAACAAGGCCTCCCAGCATTAGCTGAACATTTGCTGAAAATCTTATCTTATACATTAAAGCATGAAAGTTGTAACTTCTCTAGCAGTGATCTTGAGGTAAAGATTGAAAACAGGAAAGCAGCAGTCCAGGTTTTACAGGTTGTATTTCCCCTGACTCTCTCTGTATCTATGCAGGCTGATACAGTATGGGAGAGGGAGATTAAACAGTTCCTCTGACGAGCTTCCAGGTTTTGTACGATGGAGGAAATATATGCGTCAGATCTGAGGTTTTTTCCCTTCCTTGGTTCAGTCCTCCTATATTTCTCTTATGAATATAACCTTGAAGGTATCAGCCTGGTTTATATTAATTTGTTCTGTTTCATGTTGAAAACAAGACAATGGGTGTTTCTCAATCGCGAGTACGCTTGCTTGGTAGCACATGTCTGCCGAGCATCTTGCTTCAGAAGCGAGGCAAGAATACTTCCTGCCATTCGGAAAACAAAGAGTAGAACAGGCTAGCAAGTGTGTAGGTGTGCGTCATATGAGAGGCCCCGCCTTACATCTTCCGCCACAGATTTGGGGAAATTGGTCCGTGCGCAAAGCATTGTGGGGATTTTAAGACCGCGGAGTCAACTCATGTTCAGCCTCGATATTTCTCCAAACGGAGTACGCCGGGCTCGGTAGATTTCCAAGTATGCTGGAGATTGGAACAGTACTTCGGCGGCACTCGATGACGTAGTATGCTTGAAATAGTGGCTCTGAAGCAGCTTTACTCGCGATTGAGAAACACCCACTATCATCAATTCTGTATGGATCAGTAACGCCACTTGGTAAACCACAAGATTCATATTATTTTCCTTCCAAGGAAATAATTTGGACGCCATGGAGGCTGGTTTTAATGTCAATGTCTCTCATCTATGTAGTCTATGTTTTGGGTCGTATCACTTCCCTTGGGCCTTTTTTTATGATGACACCTTTTATAATTCTCCTCTTCCTTCCATTTCCATTTGCTTGGACATCACATTAACACAATACCTGCAGACTGCATCCTCCTCTCCTGCAATGTCTTCAGACTCATTTCCCTCCCCGCTTATTTATCTCGCAATGAGACATCCCTTCCTCCCTCTATCCGAATGTTTTATTGTAACAAAGCAAATAACCTCAGCAGGCAGATCCACTAAATCAGGGCGACCTCGGCATTAGATTATTTCTTTTTTTTCAGGCTGTGCGGAAACTATTTAGCTGTTGGCTGACTGGCTTCTATAAAACCTTGGTGACCATGAAAAATGGGAAACAAAAATGACTCTTTTCCCGAATTATTTTGTAATTGCGAAAGGATTTTGTGCAGATGTTTCACTGGTGAGAATATAAAAGCTATTAAACACCCGAGTATAATCCATAAGGAAAAAATGAGGGAAAGCTGAAGTGATTGTTACAAACGATTCTTAAATGTCTGTAGAAAGTGGACAATCACAAAGATCAGCTATAGAATACTCAAATACTCTCAAACTGGTTCATTACACTTAGTCAATAGCTGCTGAAAGGCTTTCCTATACCCCACAATGTTCTTCTAATACGAGCATCTAGCAAACAGGAAGTAGCCAAAGCTGAGAACTTCCTGTGTGTGTGTGTGTGTGTGTGCGTGTGTGTGTTCCATCCCCTTTGCTTCCTTCCCTACCCCTGGCCCGCTGATGCACGGCATCGTGGGAAAGAGCGAGTCGCACCTCTGCACACCACCCCTCGCTCACTCACCACACACATAAAGCCTCAGAGACGGGGGGGGGGGCAGATTTAGTGAGTGTTGCGAGCCAGATGTTTGGCTGTGTGGAACTGTTGTGAAATTGTGCCATTAATGTGCCATCGTGATTCCCAATTTAGAGTTAATCAAGTGTGTGTCTGTGGGGGGACTGTAAAAGAGACATGGACAAATTAGTTATTTTACTCAAAGCTTTTTTGTTAAATTGTATGATTTGAACTAATCTGATCTTTCTTTGCATGCCGAACGTTAATATTATGATTCAGATTCATACCCCGAGAGCAAATAAATTATACACACACTGCCTTCCATTCATTTACAGTTCGCCTGAAGAAACGTTGCAGCTTCATGTGACAACAGTTGCTCTTTTGTTTATGTGTGTACGTGTGTGTTATGAGACGTCATGCCTCAGGCTGTAAAGTGTGTGTCAGAGACTTCAGAGGAAGAGGAAGATGAGAGGGTCAAGTGCGTCGAGAGAGATCAGTCCTTCCTCACGTTGCCTTTCTGGATCAGCCACTTCCTGTTTATTGTTGCCCTGAAGTGTTGTGCCATGAAGATAACAGGGCTGTGACCTCTGACTCCGACGGAACAGAAGCACATCCTGCGACGGATGCCATATTGTTCGGTATCTCGTCACACCTCGTCACATGACCAGCTTGACCTGCAACCGACTCACATTTGTACAGTTTGTACGTCATTCTGGTTCATAGTGCAGTATTTTCATTGAACGGCTGTTTTTGTTTTATCTTGTAAGTACGTTTACTAAATCCATTAATTACAAAAAGAAATATGAAGTTAATTACGACTCCCATTTCATTTCTCAAAAGCAGCCATCCAGAAATCCAGTTTATTTCACTGATTATTGAAGTAACTTTATATATTAAATCCCTTAACATTGTGTTATAAATTACCACAATTATTTGAATTGTTGCTTGTATTTTCCACAGAGGCCTTCAAATACCTCTCATGCACTGAATAAACCTTAACAGAAACTGGCTTCAAGAGTACAAAACGATTCCCAAAGCAAAATCTGTTATTTTTTCGATAAAGTTGAGGGTATAAGTTTACACTCATTCAGAAGGGGTTTATAGATCATATTCAATGTTTTATGATACAGTGTTCTCAAGACTTTGCCTATCTCCCTGGAATCAGAGAGAAGAAACTTAAGGCCAATCTTTGTCTGGGAAATGATCAAGAAAAACCCCAAAGATCTGTTCTGTAACTCTCACAGCTGTGGAGCCAGGGCAGGAGCTGGAGATATTTCCGAGTCCCTCCTGGAGTGTGATTTATTTCCAGACCACTCTCCTCCCACTGCTCCGGCTTTGTTTTGTTGTTTGTTTTTTGGGAAGAGTTTAGGATTTCTTTTCCAATAAATCTCTTGCTGTACGACAATAATCAAGATAAGTTAATGCAGGTTTCCCAACTGCCACACACAGCACAGGTCCCAATATGTTTACATTATGGAAGGCAGTGTTAGCTTTTAGAGGGATTAAGGCCAGGAGATGGAAGGGCTCCAACAAAGCACATCTTATTATTGTTCATAAGGACGTTTGAGCTAGTTTGGCAAATTGACAAGTATACACAGACTTGGAGAAAGATATAGAGAACAACAGTGAAGTCAAGTTGAGGCCACAGTTGGAAAACCAGGACAAACCTAAGTGGCTTAGGTTCTGTACAGGGGGCTTGTTTATGAAAACTGATCACTGGAGGCCTGTTCAAAAGCATATTTTATATGTTATGGACTGCAGAAAGGACTCTCTTTTCTCAACTGCCACTAACAAAGCATGGATGAGCGAAATATATGACAAATAAAAACACAGAAAAGTGTGTTCCAGCAGTATAAATAACAAGCTGAGATTGATTTACTTTGGTTTCTGAAGCCCCCTCAGCACTGCATAGTGTTGGTATTACAGTAGATCTACTTTGGAGCATTCAAGGCATGTCGAGCACTAAACAGGGGATTATTCATCTCCTCTTCATCAAGTACATTTCAAGCGATTTAAAGTTGTGACCTGTGCGTATCCCTGGGCATGTGACCGGCTGAACCGTTTAGTCTGCATCATTCAAGGTCTCCGTTTACTAAATGGTTCGTGAAGGGAGAGACGAACATAATTTTGTAAGCACATTTAGTCCAGTCTTGTGTGCATAGTAAACATGGCTAACAAGGTTAAGTCCAGACTCCACACTGATAAAAGCTGGAGACGGACAGGAGCCACTGATGATGCGGTGTGTGTTTTTCAAATGTCTACTGCCACTTGTGACTCTTCACTAGACCAACACTCTTGTTCATGCCTCGGATATACAGTAAGAGTAAGAAATACTCTAATAATGGGCCACATAGCTTCACATCAACTCTTATTTAATGAATGTATAGTCTTGCTTTATGATATCATGACTAAACTGCACCAAGCTTGTGTCGTGCTTTGCCCGGTGAGTTCGTCCTCAGAGGTTTTAATTCACTCGTCCACTCGCAGCTTGGCAGTCGGCAAGAGCCAAATATTTACGGTGCCTGTCTGCCATCTAAACACCCTTTCCACATGACATATTTATTCAATTATGCTTTATTTCACAGAGACCAAAAAAAGACTGCAAAATCTTGAGCCGAGTTGTGAGTGTTTTCCACCAACAACTGTGTAGTCCCCTTTGGCTTTGATTCAAAACAGACGGAGAGACATATTGGATGCATGTCTGACATTTGTTGAATATACTCTGTAAACGATTTTGACTGGTGAGGAAATCATAAACACTACTTATGCACGATTCAAGGTTCAGGTAGGCCGCTTGGAGTCGACAGTGTGGTGAGGTGGTTTTTGGAATAAGGCCGTAGGCTTCACAAAGAGCACTGTGTGAGCTACCAGTGATTACCTACCACAGGGGAGATATTCTCTAATTTACAGCTGTATTTCTCATTTATAGAACATTTGGTTTTTCAGCATGCATACCACCATGTTTATGAACAGTTAAGCGTAACACAAAGTATGGAGCTTGTAGATATTTGCAAAGGACAAAAATCGTATTCTGCAGTGTGGTAAATACACATACAATACATTTCCAACAGCTATTATTTCTCTCGCATTTCTTTTGAAAAATAGCAAACGATTGCGATCAATATGAATGTCCAAAGAAGCCAGGACTGGCAGCTAATTTTTCATTTTTTTCCCCCAGCATGCCTTCTTCCATATGAGCGTGGAATATAATACGTGTGGTTACATGGTTCAGCAAATTTGAAAAAGTGATTGAAAAGATTACTCTGACATCTTGGCAGAGGAGTCGTTTGATCGCATTTTTGTTGTTGGACAAGAATAGTGGTTTTAGTTTCACCTCTGTGTGTCTAGTATCTTTTTACATCACACAACACTGCATTATCATTCTTAGTTAAACTGCAGTGGAGGGTTCAGCATAACTCACACAGGGACGACTGGGCACAATGCCAGCTCTGGTGTTTGCACACAATACAAAGTTGCTGTAGAAATTGTGCTAGAATAAAACTGTAGAATAGTTCCTCCTTTGTGTGCTTTTGATCCACTGCAACATTTTACTTATTTTAAGTGCTTCAGGAGAATTCCCCCCATTTCGAAGTCCCTTTCATGAAAATGTACGTGGCATTCTTCAATTCCCTGTTCTCTGTAGTGCAGTAATGGTGCCTGTAAGGTAGACAGTGAGCTGCCAGTCACCCTTGAGCATGACGTTGACATCCTCATGACTTCATTTGGCCTGTTCTCTGGTTTTCAAAGTCACAGTCAGCAAGCTCTTTAAACCTGAGTGTGCTGACATTTGTTGTACAACCCATGTGGCCCCAGCAAGAACCCTTATGCTTTTTGTTTTCATATCGTCTTTCCCCTCTCTTACGCTCCCTTTTCTCAACCTAATTGTTGCTTTGCTTTCTGAGTGTGCCTCAGAGGCACGACTTAATGCTTTCTTCTAAAATATCACAGTGCCTTGCAGAGGCAGTCTGTTTCATGTCTGCGAAGTGAGTCGGGTGCAGGGATTTGGGGATACTGAGGTTGTGGCAAAGGAGGGGGGGGTTCGCTCGTCTCTCTTTCAGGCAACCACTCTTTTATTCCCACATTTTCCACGCATTAGGCAGTTATTATTGAACTACTGAAGCTTTCGTTCACACACTGACTCAGACACACACCGTACTGTACACATGCACACCATCGTGCCCGTGCCATAGGGAGGTTGTGCTCAGGGCTGACATGAGGACAGAGTGGTCACTGTGTTTCCCATCATTCTCTGTACACACAGATAGCCCTGAATGGAAAATCAAGGTGGTGTGTGTGGTGTGTGTGGTGTGTGTTGTGTGTGTGTGTGTGTGTGTGTGTGTGTGTGTGTGTGTGTGTGTGTGTGTGTGTGTGTGTGTGTGTGTGTGTGTGTGTGTGTGTGTGTGTGTGTGTGTGTGTGTGTGTGTGTGTGTGTGTGTGTGTGTGTGTGTGTGTGTGTGTGTGTGTGTGTGTGTGTGTGTGTGTGTGTGTGTGTGTGTGTGTGTGTGTGTGTGTGTGTGTGTGCGCGTGTGCGCGCCACTGCAACCAGAAAATCTGCTGCACCGCTTAGGATACCCACCGGTTGTCCACATCACAGTGACCACTGATTTCTGAGCTCTGTAATCACCGTACACAGGACTATTTTAGTGGAATCTGACTCTGGATTAGACAGCAAATTGCCAGGGATAGCGAGTGTTTCCATGGAGAGGGTGGAAGTTGCTTGTAGGGAATAATAAACAGAGTTAGATTAAGATTAGACGTGATGATCTGAGAGCGGTGGCAGCTGGAGGACTGTATGAATGTGTGTGTACAGTATCGACGATGTCCAAGAATTTTTTTTAAGTACACGATCGAGAACGTTATATATGGGACAGAACATTAAAAATCTTTAGCCCCACACTTAATCACCTCCATTTGTGTCCAACTGATGACTTCTTCCTCATCCACTATTAATCAGATGGGTGTAATGACAAGCTGACATAGCCATAAATGTTTATACTCCGTCAAGCTCGCACATATGTGTTGGAGACCCACAAAATTGTCCCAAGTCTTCCCAAAGCTGAACTCATCACAGAGTTTGCGGTTAGAACTGTCGTAAAAGTCGGCTAAACCCAACAATTAGCTCCTTTAATGAACGAAAATATATCAGAATGCCTCCAGTCTTCAACGCTACATCGTGTTTTTATTAAATATGACTCTCATCATCTGGAAAACTGCTGAAGGACTGGCGTACACACACAGCATGTGTCACCCACATAAGCATACACAAACAACAGGAATATATAGATTAGCAAATAAGGAGTTATTTCATTAAATCAGGAAATCCAACAAATAAACTCTCCAATGAATTTAATTGGTGATCTCTACATTCCATGACACTGTCCCATTGCTTTATTGACACAACACACCAAGCTCTTCTCTTCAACAATAACAATTGAAGAAGACACACATCTTTGTCTAGTTTTGTGAGGAATGTTTTCTTTGGTTGGGAAGAAATTGAACTACACGATGGGTTTATTGAGTATGAGATGTTGCCCTGATATTATACGAAGTTATGTCATTTATAAGACAAGGAATCTATTATGCTGATAAACTTGGTAAAGACTGAATGCAGATGCTATGTAAATCATGCCAAAGAGAAAGAATCTGCTCTGGCTCTATCAATGATAGTGCCGTAAATTATTGAAGAAATAACATGACCGTGCAATGAATCATCTCAGAGCAAGCAACCGGGTCAGTGTAGAAAGAGTCGATGCATTAAGTTGCCTTCATGAGGTCATCTGCAGAGTTTGTTTTTGTTACTGATCAGCTTCCAGGAAACATATCTAATACTAAGATGTTATTTAAAAAAAAAACGTTTTCTTTCCTTTTTTTAAATATAAGACACTGAACACGTAATTGAAAAGCCTGCAGTTTGGCTGAGGACATCCCGTCATCCACCTTTCCTCTGCCTTCATTTCCTGTCTCTTCTCTAATGTCACTATCAAATAAAGGTTCAAACTGAATGAAATTGATAAGAGAAAAACTAAATGCACAGGACAGAAGTCATTCAGTATTCAAACCTGTACACGTCCTTTAATCAGGTTTACAGTCAACATGGTTGAAATGTCATTTTCTGAGATTTATCAAGTGAGTGGTTTAGTCCTTCATCCTAAATGCCATAAATATTCTTAACTCAACAAAGGGACTGAGAGCTAAGCCACAGACTTTAAAAAAAACAAAACGGTTTGAATGCGTTGTATGACCTGCCCATGTGATTGTTTTACTTGCTTGACTCTTTCATGTCGTTGTGTATTATTGCCTAATTATGCTAAAAATATCAATTTAGGCTTTTTAAAAATACATTGCCTACTTTGGCAATATGATACATTTTCTGCAGATTGAAAACCAACACAGAGGGGCATTGAATCTATGTTTTTCTGACTAAGTTCATCCTGGTTTCATCTTAACTGTTGATCAGTAAAAGTGTGCTCATTGTTTGTTTAGGTAAACATTTTTAGGTAAACGTTTTTATTAAATTAAACAATTGTTCAGTTCTCTTTCAGTAACTTGTGGCACGCTGAGTGGCGTGCACCATTCACCCCAAAAAAGAAATGAACCCAAAATCTCCCTTTCCTCCTTTTCACAACTTTCTACGATTGGTCGTCAAATTTAAATGTATGTGTTCATGATTTTGAACACATGCCATTGCCTTAGGTGCTTGCTGAGTGGTGCTTGGTTTATCGCATTTTCCAGCAACCGGCATGGCCTCTGATACTAACTGCACACACACTCACCTGCGCTCCAACAGCTTCATTTCCTGAACATCAGAGGCAGAGTTTGGGTGGGTTAGACAACAAAGACTGGAAAGAGTTTGAAAAACTGACGGCTTTGATATTATGAGCTTATTGTGCTACTCTAAGCACTCTTTCTGTGTGTGTATGAGTGTGTGTGAAGGGAAATATGGGCGCCATGTGGGGTTTAAGGTGTGAGAGGAAGCCCAACAGGCGGTCTCATTTGTGATCCAATGCCACACGGCACACACTGAAAACACTTTGATGATTGTTCGCGCACCTCGCAACAGGCTCCAGGTGTTCAGTGTGACCATAAAAGTAATTCTTGACACTGAACACAAGCGTTCTTGTTTATACAAAAAAGAAAATGGAATCATATTTTCCTTTGCATTATGTTCATGGGTTTTAATAATATAAAACACTTGCCTGAAAGCAACAGATTCCCTGTAAAGATTTGCCAGGAATCATGCTTATTTTATTCAGTTGATGTGATGATTGCGGCCCAATAAAGATGGCAGGGGGCTATGATTTTAACGAGACCCTTCGGATGGCTTGTGGCTACTCTTGTTCTTTCTTTCATTTTGTCCATCTGTCACACTGCTGAACATGCCAGCGTTGCTCTGCTGTGGCTAATGCTAAAGGTCTGTCGCACTCTGATGTGGTGGTTTCTCTGAGGGGCATTGGAACTGTGGTGCAGTGGTAGATTGAAGGGATTTGATAGTACTTGACAGTATAGTCAAGTGAAGAGTGAGTCCAAAAGACCTCAAGGGATATGATCAGAAATGTGCTTTCTGTGTTGTTGTGTTCTGTGTGTGTGCGTGTGAATGTTAATATATGGCAGTTTTATTTGGATGCAGTCTCTTATTTCTGTTTGTGTGAGAGAGTCTCATTTGGAGCTAATTCAGCAGAGCAAATATAACCTCCCCAAGGACACTGTGATCAGTCCCAGCCGACAGGGAAGATTTGGGTTTCTTTAGTGATTTTATAAAACAGGTGGTTTTCATTTCAGTGACAGTATCATCTTCAGATATTTGTCCTCTTCAACTGTCTGGCTTCTGCACCCCGACCCACCCTCTTTTTCTATGTTACCGAACTCCTGCGTCCCCACTTGCCCCCTCCAAACCTTTTTTCTCAACTTCTTAGCTTTTTCTCTGTCTCTTCCTAAGTCTCTCCATTTAAATATGAAGGCACTGTTTAGCAGGCAGCCATGAATCATTTAAAATATGAAACATTTAAGAGCTTTGTCACCCAGTTGATGCCAAATGCAGTATATTACCATCAGGAAGTCATTATGCGGTTATATTTACAATATTTCAGCCGGTTAGGCTCAGAGAAAATTGCTTATGTTTGCTTAAATTAAATGGGAATAACTTTTCATTTCACCACCTTTAATATAGAAAGTCCAACCGGTGAGACATTTGCAGTCAAAACTCTCCAGAAGTCTTTGAAATGTTGTGCCTTCAGCTCTATATTCACTGAAAACGTTCTGAATCGTTCTGAAAGAAAACGGCTCCGCTCTCAAATAGAGCAATAGTTTCTTACCCTGGCAGAAGGCAGAATTTTTAAGACCCTCAGCAAATTCTCTATGTTTATCTTATTCACTAAAGCAAATATGAAAGCTCTTAACCAGAAGAAATAAAGATGTTCTTTGCAAAAGGAAGCAGTTCATGGAAAATGTGGTCCTAATTTTAAGAAACACTTACAGTAAACGGCCACTTGTGTTGGTTAGAAGCTGCTAATCATCTTTACTCTGGCCCCATTTTGTTGAGAATAATTACACAAAAATGAAGACAAACTATTATAATGACAATGACATATTGGTGTTAAAACGTTTGGCATGAGTCACCTGCAAGGCAGCATTTTTCAGAGCGATTATGTCTGTCATCTCTGACATCCTAGACCCAAAACTGTCAGAATACACACGACAAATCCTCCCGTCTTCTCATCCGCAGACATTGATAAAGTTTAGCTTGCTAAGCCTCTGCATATTGTTGGTAGATGGCAAAGTGCAGGTCTGCTAAAAATGAACTCAAGAAAGTTGGAACACTTAAAGGTGGGGTAGGTAAGTTTGAGAAACCGGCTCAAGATACACTTTTTGTTATATTCCATGGAATGCTCTTAACATGCCGATAGCAATGAATATCTTAAGTGCTTTGACAAAAAATCCATAACAAAATTTCATCTGTGGAAGACGTAGCGCTGTAAAAAGCACGACCAATTATTTTAGCCGGCCCGGCTAAAGTAACTGGATGGCCTACCTGCCTGTCAGCCTTCCATCTGTGCACAAACTTATCTTGTGCCCTCATTGGTCATGTGCGTGTTCGTGTGTGTTGGAGGAGGGGCTCTGTAAGGAAGTGGCAGATTTATTCCGGTTGTGTATTTTCAAATTCTAGCGCACTCGAGCTGGTTTCTCCAAAATTACCTACCCCACCTTTAAAAGCATTGTTCTTAATGTGCCTATAATAACAGCGTTTCGGTATACTGATATAAAGAGTAGTTAGAGTTGCATGTTGAACTAACCCTCTTTTTTCTTCCTCCACCTTAAAGGTAGGGTAGGTAAGTTTGAGAAACCGGCTCGAGATCGCTAGAATTTGAAAATACACGACCGGAGAAAATCTGCCACTTCCTTACAGAGCCCCTCCTCCAACACACACGAATGAACCAATGAGGGCACGAGATAAGTTTGTGCACAGATGGAAGGCTGACAGGCAGGTAGGCCATCCAGTTATTTTAGCCGGGCCGGCTAAAATGATTGGTCGTGCTTTTTACAGTATTACGGCTTCCACAGATGACATTTTTTTATGGATTTTTTGTCAAAGCACTTAAGATATTCATTGCTATCGGGATGTTAAGAGCATTCCATGGAATATAACAAAAAGTGTATCTCGAGCCGGTTTCTCAAACTTACCTACCCCACCTTTAATGTAGCATTTCCTTTTTTTATGGAGAACCAGAAAGGCCTGGAAGGACTCATATTGTGAATTCCTTGTCCGCATGCAATCCCCATATGAAGATAGCAGGATTGTTCACAATATAAATGATTCCAAAACACATCCTCTGACATATTATCATCACAATTAAAAACATATGATCATAAAAGCACACATTGTGTTATTGTCTGATATATCAGACTAAGCAAGAACATTATTTGAGTAATTGAGGTGCTTTTGAAGCCAGACAGTTAATGTTTCTTGGTCAGTGGTTCAAGGACTTCTTATCTCAAGTTTGATTATGATTTTTCTTTTTTGGCAACGATACTGATTATAGACACATCTTATCTTGACTTGTCTTTTATTAATACAGCATTCAGGGTTTGCAATAAACTGTAATATGTAAGGCAGCACACTGAAGAGACATTTGTGAGCGCTAACTTTAGGGTTGCCAGGGGTTTCCAGCAAACACATCAGGATCAAAATGGCACTCTCAGCGAATCCAGCTGTTTCTCCCCATCCTCATCCTTTGGGTGACACCAACAGGATATCCTCTACGAACACATGCTCACCTTGGAAGAACTCCCACATACGCACTACTAGAGTATGCGTTCTGCCATGTGGCCTGCTTTCCATATTTGATATTATCACAATATTCAATGATTGCCTTTAACTCAGAGATTACAATGAGTTTAATACGCAATAGTTTTTTTATATAAAGTACCAAAGTAACGACTTATCAACCAAGTTTAAATTAATATGAGCTGCTTTGCTTACAGATGACTAAATTACAAAGGAAACATGTTTATAGTATTGTCTCTACAAGAAAATATGTTGTGTTTTTCCATCTAGATAACTGCAAGAAAGTGTTGAATTAGAAAGCCTCTATTCGTTCCACATTGAGGAATTGATTTTAGTGCAGTGCAGATAAAATGCAAACAAATGCAGGCTATCATATTAAATAAACAGACAAGCACCAATTATTACATTCAAATGAGTACACATGGTGAAAATACAAAGTAGCAGCATCATAAAAGTAAATTGACATAGAAAGTAAAAGAAGAAGGCAATATAACAATATAAATTATAAAAATGTGTTTTAAAGAGCTCTTAACACAGTCTGTAAATTGCTTAATTTTGTTACCGGCTGCCTTTTTCCCCCCCTAAAACACAGTAGCAGACCTCATCAAATCTCGACTTCTGTTTAAAGCTCTTGCTGCATATTAAATGTACTCTCTTGAGTATTTCAAAGGTCATGTCCACTCAGAAAACCTTCTCTTTAAACACACACATACATATGTTCCATGCACACACAGTATGAATGAATCCACAGGATCGTTCGTAAATGGAAATGTGGGTTGTTTCTTTAAAACATCCATTTGCTTATTATAGTATTAGAGGTTTAGTATTGATTAGTTTATGCCTGTTGAGCCCTGTGAGAGGTCACCCAGGCAGTCACTACTGTATGTTAAGGAAATATTTCAGCATGGCTGTCGATGACATATTGTCCATAAATCTCAGGGAACAATAGCGTCGTGGTCCCTTCCTAAAATGTGTCTTGGAGACGTATTTTCCTACAAAGATTTCACAGGTCTTTTTTTTTAAAGATTGGAAATGTTGACTTTAGGAAACTATAACCATTGTGAAGCAGAGGGAATGGAAAAACCAATGGTATAAATGTTTCTATCCCGCATTAACTGACCTTCCCTTATAAAGAGTTTGGCACGATAAAAAGATCTAATGATTTAAAGTGCTGGTCAGGAATTCACATCGTTTCCCCTCTTCAATGTGCTGCGTGTCTTGCTGAGATGTCACCATTTGACAGCGCATCTCTGTTTCATGTTTTACTACAAAGCAACAGTAAGCTGATAAAGGGATAATCAATAAGGTCAAATGAGGGTTAACCACCCCTCTCTGCATGACTGTTAAACATCAGAGTCAGCAGCATGCAAGCTGTATCACAAAACCTACATCTGGTAAGAGTCCCAAGCCAGATCATTTGGGTCACATAAGTTCACTTTTTAAATGGCAACACATGTAAAATCCTAAATTGACAAGAAGCTAGATCTTTTTAGGCAAAACATTTCATTGTAATTAAAGGAAACACCAAACGATTTTTCAAAATAAAGACATTTACTCAAATAGGTTACATGCCATGCATTAATTGGGATTTCTTTTGTTAAGTTTATATTATTTTTAAGGTTTATTGGCTTTATTTATGGACGTAATTTACATTGTCTCAGTTGGAACAGTGGAACAAACGGTTCAAATTGTCCTGCTTAAAGCATCTGGTTTCACCCCCTGGTGTGGCAGTTAGCATGTAACAGATGAAATCCAGGAAACATCTTGGCAGAGTTTGTTCGTTTCCAGGTGCGGGGAAGTTTAAAGCACCCTCATCCATCTTTTTTTCTCTTATAGGTAAAGAAAAGGCTAAGAAACAGTTCACGTTGGAAGATAGACCTTTGAACAACACTTTTATTATTCCAAAAGGACTGAGAAATCAAGGACAAAGATGGTTTTCATTGCATTTTGTTTACTTGCCTTTGTAAATTATGTTTACAATTTACAAAGGCAGTAGTCTTCTTAGTAATGATATTTATTTTCAAGTTCACCATGTCAGTCAGTTTGTTTGTTTAGGCGATTTTCTATCTAAGAAAAGCCTGACATCACATCGTGTGGATCAGATTACCAACATTATTTATCATAACAGTAGTGTGTGAAAGGCTGTGAAGGGTTAGCTTATAATTACGTTACAGCAAGTCAAATAACTTTGAGGCAGATTTTGATTAAGTAATTTGAACACATTTATTCAAGGTTTGGGTAAGGTTACAACTTTATTAAAGGATAAAAAATCGTTTAGAATAATACAAAATGTCAGAGTCTTGGCTTTTCTTTTGGATCGAAGAAAAAAAAGCTAACAAAAAACACTTTGTCTGTCTCATAGTCTTTTTTACGCAATTTTAATGCACATACAGAAGTATTTTATTCACATTCTAGTGAATCTGGCATTTCATTTTGGAAATATGCCAACAATAGGGCTTAAACAGCAGAGGTGACAGCTCATAAAGCTATCATGTACACAAATCTGGTTGTCATTCTGCAGATGCATACTGTATGTTCATGTTCATAGGTTCATGTCAGTGATATTGCTGAATTCACTGACACGGCTGACATCAATCACTTGCAGACATGGGACATATGTTAGCAGTGTTCCAGTAGACACAAATAAGTCTCAACAGCTGGAAGAAGAAACCTCTGGAAGGAAGATAAGGTCAAAACAACCCTCCGGATATTATTTGTGTCCTTAGACTTTCCCTGCCGGTCGGAAGAGTATCTGCCTCTGAAAATGTCGCGGCTTCCAGGCTTTACAAACAACAGGAGGATCCTGTCTAAGTAATTCCCTGACAGTCAGAATAAAGACCCAAGGACAATGCAGTAGTCTAAATCTGGCTGCAAGTTCTTAAGAAATCTCTTGTTTTTGTAGGGAGGAAAGGAGAGAGGGAGGAATCCTTTGGGGCAGCATTGATTGGACAATAGATTCCCCATGATAATCTGCCCCACACTCAGCTGTACCCCATCATCTACTACTGTACCTAATGTGAAGGAGTCTTCCTCTCTCATGTGTGGGTTCATGACATCTGGCTTGATAGACAAAATACAATCCATCTGCCTTCATCAAAACGTGGTCCAGATGTATCATTTGACTCCAATGTTGAACATCGAGGGATTTGCTAATTCAGACCAATTAAAGCAAAACAATCATATTTAAAAGGGTCAGTGACAGGGTGGTTTCCAGAGAGAGATTGTTGGTTGTGGAATATTTGCCATAAAAGTTAGCTAACAAGTGGATAGAAATGCTGTCACCATGAATAACAGGGGGGGCTTTAATGAAGTTGTTCATCTTCAATGGTTACGATTGCTTACAGTCAACCAAAATCTAAATTGAACCACAACAATTGTATTGTATTGTCTGTTTAGCCAAATTCTGATGTAGTTTATTCATCTGCGACGTGAAGCTCAAATATGTACACAAACACTGATAAGCCTCAAGGTGCAGTGGGTAAAACAGTCCCTATATACATAGCCATTTCAGTTTATTTTGAGTCAATAATACTAACTTAACAAGCCTTAAAAAGGAAAAAAAGGAAACGTATTATATGTTACTGCTTTTTGTGACTGAGAGCCACACACAGCGTAGGGAAGTCTGGAAGTATCGAGAAACAGACTCTGTTGCTTTTGGTATTTTTATGTGATTTTCTAACAATTACAAATATATAAACCAAGACTGATGCATGTGTATTATGTCATTACAGAGGGTATTGGGCAATCGACTTTCTGGATAGCTGTAAGATAATAATTTTACATTTTAAACTTTTTTTGCAGACAATTTCCACTCCAAGGCCATAATTAGAAACCTGATGCTTGTGAGCGCTGCGGAAACTGTGCTAATGCAAACTGAATGAAAATGCCTATTAATAGGCCAGTGAAAACCACACATAGCCAAGTGCAGGCCGTAAAAATGAGCTCATTGGAGAGAACAGAGGCATGGGTTGGGTCAGAGAAAATCTGATAAATACAGATGTGACTGTGTGCTCACACATCAGTCCACAGCATGCTGGCTCACTGTTTGCCGGTGTGGCTAAACAGGGGGTTTACTAGCCCTGTGGTTCCCTTAAAGTAAGAGCTTCTGATTTGACCAGAGATACCTCTCTTTGTCAGTTTGTGTGTTTGGGTCTGTTTGTGTTTAGGTACACGCCCCGACCAAATGCAATTAGTGTGAACCCACTTAAGACACACGTTGCTGTATACCCAGAGGGAAAACAAAACATTCAAGGATAATTGAGACCAGAGAGAAGAGACCAAAAGAAAGACAAATCTGGATTGTGACGATGATTGCATATAAATCATGACAAGTATAATGACAATACGAGTCAGTTTAGGGATTAGTAATGCTCACTGTAATCCCTTAGAGGTACAGACATTGAATGTGGCCCAAATATCATTGTCTCCTTATTCCTCTCTGATTATAAGGTCCTGACGTTCCCTTCGTCCAGGCAACAGGCTGATTAGTCTGACGCACTGAAGCAGAACCGGGAAAATGGAGGGAATTGATTGTCACAATGACCTTTCATTTGCCACTGTTCCAATGTGGGGGGTAGCTATTATTTAAGACTCCGGCACACCATCAGCCGAGAGTGGCTAAAAACAGGAGCACGTCTTTGCATAAATGACATTCATTGCTTTCACACACTAAATTGTAATCATTGTGTTCTCTGGGGGGTGGCATCATCCTACAACAACCTTCAGCTGGGCCCTCCTAATAATGGTGGGGGACAATCAATGTAATTTGCCATGTTCAGAGAAATGACACAATACCAATGCTATGATTTTGGCCATTCAAATAATAATGTATACCTACCCCTTAAAAATGAATATCTGCGCTATACTTCAATTGTATTTATCCCTGGCAATACAGTGACCTTATCAATCAATAGTGTTTGTGTGTTTTGGTTTGATTGCATCTTTCTGAGACCTAGTCTCGTATAGAAACCACTTATCAAATCTGAATCTTTGAAGGTCTCCTAGGTGTAGTTTAGAATTGTAAAGACCTTATACAAAATAGCTTTTTTTTGTTCAGCCAAGTCACAATTGTGTTATTTAAATCAAGGATACCTATTATACCCATTCGTTTTCGCCATTGTTCCATGCTAATATAAATTAGAGCAATAGTACTCATTAATCCCAGTATATGATAATAAATGTATTACTGACATCTCAATGAATCCTGATATTTTGACAATTTGGAAAGAGATGTAAAATGAAGGCCCTGTGTGTATGACGTGTATGTGTATGTGTGTGTGTGTGTGTGTGTGTGTGTGTGTGTGTGTGTGTGCGCCCACCCTGGAAAGTGGTTCTGTGTTGCTGTGAAATGTGGTAGTACTTCTAAAAGCAATCAAGGAACTGAATGAAAATACTGGCACTTGGATGTGGCTGTAAGTGTGTCTGTGGATAGGCAGGAGACACATTACAGTAGATATGCAGGGGGGGGGGGGGGGGATGAAGAAGTGACTATAAAACCTCTTCTGGTTGGTATGATGGTTGGAGATTACACAGGAGAGAAGAGGGGTCTGTGGTCGGGGCGTGTGCCAATAACAGCAGTCAAAGATCTATATTTGAAACAGAACATAAAAAGCGAGGCAGTTCCCTTAAGTAAAGTAATTGAGAGAAAAGGAGGATGTGGAGGAGGGAGGTAGGACCGACAGGGGAATCAACATTATTGGCGGTTAGGACAGAGAAAAGACATCTGTGGAGGGAGTGGGTAACCACAAGAAGCCATGGGATCCAGATGGGACCGAAACAGGTAGAGAAATGTGCTCATAATGAAAAACAGATAAATAAATAAAAAAAGATCAAAGGACAACCGAGCAAAAGGGTTTATGGGAGAGTTGAAAATCCAATACGTAAAGATGACAAGTGATTTCAACCTTTCATAGTGAAAAGCATAGGAGGGAATGGCAGTAATTACAGGTCAGGGACAGAGCTCCTGGACCTCTGACACACTTCCAGCTAAGCACACACATAACTTATAACGCACACAAAGATAGCACGTGGGGAGCGTGAAATCATCATAACATCACTTTACCGACACATATTATCCGTTGCACTGCAAGGCAAGCCTGCCAGCAGGGGGAAACCAACACTGTGGCGTGACCTTTGTCCAGGGTAGAAGAGGTGTAGATAAATTAAAAGATCAATGAGCTCAAACCAATTGACAAGAATAGACTGTCTTTGCTTATTTTCTATTGCCAGTCCTGTAACTGTACAAGTACAAATAGATTAAAAAACATCAGGGCAAGGACTAGTACAATTGTGACTGTTGACTCTTTTAAAAGTCATTTACAGACATTCCTGTTTGAGCAGGCGTTCGGGTAACCTGTGTGCTTTTATTTGTATCCTATGTTTGTATTGTGTTTTTAGCACTTCTTAACACGTGGCTTGTGTGGTCATTTATTCTTTTATGATTCCTATGATGTTTTAATGTTTTGTCAAGCACTTTTTGACTATGTCTTTGAAAAGCGCTTTATAAATAAATGATGCTTACTTACTTAAAATTGTGATATGGTTTATTCAAACTATAGCCTTATTAAAGCGCATAGAAGCAGACATGAAACCCTAAAGCTCCTGAACTGCCTGGGAAAATACGCTGAATGTGTCAATAATATCTGCACAACTTCAACTGTCAAGCTGTATCTGAGGAAAGCATTCAGGCTGCATCTGCTCCTTGGAAGCTGTTCACTTACAAACTATTCAACACTTTTGTATTGAGCATTTTCTGTGTGTAGAAAATGGGTCAGAAGCAGCTTTTGTGGTCAGCAAAATCAACAAACATTCATATTAACTGTCAGTCTTATACTAAAGTTAATTATAGCTGAGCCTATCTGTATACAAAATGAGAATGAAAAGCAGTGAACGGTGGAATCAAATCTTCCTCCAATGATCAAATCGCTCCAGCCTGGGAAGCCCCTCTACTGCACCCTTGTAGCTTCAGTCACGCAAACCACCTCAAATGGTTTTTTATATTATAGTGAATTATCTCCTCCCAGGGAGCAGAAGGTTGAGATAAAGAGAGGGTCTGTTAGCAACTTACTGGATCAACATCAGAGATTCAGCTATTGGCGATGTGATGTGGTGTAGTGCAGATGATCGTATACTGCTGAGTCAGCTCGTTTGGAAACCAGAACCCAAAGAGACCCCCGATCCCCCTGCCTTCAAGATTTCCTTTAATCCTCAACGACCCCATGCATGCCAGACACATTCAAGGCTTTTTACCCCCCTGGGAAAACGGTCTCCTCGCCTGCAAACTATCATCACTCCTTACCACACCTTCATCTCGAATTTAACCAGAAACCTCATGTGTGGTGCCAAGCGAGTCCCGCATCAGATGATCCCTTATTTAACCTCCATGAATTCAAACTCAGTGTCAAAATTACCTTACAATCACGGTTCTGGAGACTTGAGGATGGAAATCAAATAAGTGCACATTAAAGGGCCCATGTCATGGCCATTTCCACTGATCATAATTACATTGTTGAGGTATACTAAAATAGATTTATACTGTGCAATTTTCCAAACTCACATTGGTTTCGCATACAGCATCTCTGTCAAGCATGTGTATTCAGCAGTATTCACTTTCTCCACTAAACGACTCGTTGGAGCTCTTGCCCCCCCCTCCCTGTGAGCCTAGTGTGCTCCGATTGGTCAGCTCGGCCACTCGTTCTGATTAGTCAACCACCAGAGAGGCTGCGCCCATGTCAGTGCTTTTCCCGGCTGCTCTCAGCGTAACATCAGTCTTATCATGGCGTCGGTACAGCGGTATATTTTATATACATATATATTTTTAACTGTTGTTATAGAAGAGTGTGACGGCCCCAGGGCCTTTGTCTTACGATGGGGTGGAGCTGAAGAGGCTAATCAGCACGATCACGGACACCTCCGGACACTACGGCCCCAGTCTCTCTCCAAAGCGGCTGCAGGAAGACTAACTCTGCGATCCTCTCAACCACCTATCTCTGCATTTATCACAATAAATGTGCCGTGGTTTTGTAAACTCGTGTATGTCTCCTTGTCTTTGTGGCCTACGAGCCGCTCATAACAAAGAGTAAGTTATTTTTACCCGTTATAAACTACTACTGTTTGATGAGAAATCAAATCATGGTTTGCTATATATGAATTCAGGGAAGAAAGGATAGGCCTACTAAGTATTTCCATTAAACTTTATTTTTAGAAATGTACAAAATGAACATAAATATACATATATACACGGTATATCATCCATTCCTCCTCCTCTTGCCTGCGCACAGCCGGTGCGGTGCGGTGCCTTTTAGCACCCTCAGTAGAATCCCTTCCCCGTCATGGATTGTCCGCCAGGATCTGGCTGGACGAAATCAAATGCAAATCACAAAATATTAGAGAAACTTAGTTGTTTTAGATTCGTTAGTAGTAGTTGTGTAATGAACAGCTTGCCTGCTAATATGCTAACCTAGCTTTGTTTACCTTGGTAGCTAACACGATATGAACGTTAGCTTGGAGGAAAGGCAACTATAATGCAGTGTAATAAAACTACTATGAACAAAAGCTAGTGGTTCATATTAGGCTAGCAATAACGTGTTTATAATTGCAATCGTATACGGGTATTCTGCTACCATACAATGTAACTTGCATGAATACATTGTTTTGCGCTAGCATACAGCTAGCCTCGTTAGCTACATGCAGTATATGTACGGTCACAATGTACGGTAAACCGGAGTATACTGTATGAGTATTCCGTGTGTGTGACTGCAGACATTCTCCTGCCATGACAAACATGTAAGGCCATCTGCTGACATTGTAGTTGATATATTTAAACGCTAGCAACGTAGCATCACAAAAATGTTTTTCTGACCAAAACTAGCTCAAGCTCCGTGTGTTAGATCGCTACGCCAGCTATAATGTAATTACGTTTCGCGACTGACCGGCAAATCACCCGCAGTATACTGTCAATAGGTATTTTGTGTGTGAATGCAGACATTCTCCTGCTATGAGATACATGTATGCAAGGCCATCTGCTGATATTAGAGTTGATATATGGAAACTCTAGCAACTTAGTTAGCACAGTTAGCACTGTGTCAATGGCTTAGCAGTCCAACACAGTTTACACATTTAAACAGTCTTGTTTGATAAATACACAAATAACAATGCAAACTTACAGGTTGTATACCCAGATCTTCCCCTGCTCCAAACGGTCCAAACAAGCTGTGCATATCCGGCCTCAAACTGGGCAATGTTTTGGAAGCTTTCGTCTGTGAAATGCCGGTTCTTCGAACCTCTGGAGGAGGAACACGCCGCTGCTGGTGTGGCCATAGCTCTTCGGGATTGGTCCATTTCGTTCCGGGTACCGCATGACATCAGGCGGTACCCGGAACTAAATGGAAGACTCAAATGGGCAGTGACGTATCTCCAACGAGGCGTTTTGGGGAGGTATTTTCTGTGTTAGAGTTTTACTCGCTACAGGGTGTACTTTGAGGGTTTTGACTCTGCACACCGTTTACATGCATAAAAACCTTCATAACACACAAGGGGACGGGTAATAACCGGAAAAGCATGACATGGGAGCTTTAACATCCAACATCAGACGTAATTTGGGTTTCCGTGAATGAAACCAATTCAAACTGACACACCAATTATCAATTTATAAAAAGGAAGCACACTTTCACTGGCATGTTTCTACTTCAACTATGTTCACTGAGTTTCCCCTTGGATATTAATAAAGTATAAGTCTTCTTCTTCTTGTTCTTCAGCAATAAGATTTCTCAGAGGGCAAAGAGGGCTGCTCCATGTTCTCCCACTGAACCAGCTTGGTGGTTATCCAATTGTGTTTGTCTTGCATTTTTTTACCTTTTTCACAGGAAGTATTTGTCCTTTCCATTCTCACGGGGGTTTCCCATCATCCCGTGCAAATCACATCTCTCAACTGAGTTTAACTGATAGAATCGTAATGTGCAGACAAAAACCCTTCAACAACCCAATTTAACACCCATGATGCACGTGTATACCTCTAATGTGATCTTGCGGTTTCAGTGCAGATGTATATAAGGGTATTGTATTACATTGCCATCATCTCTTTCATCGTTTGTGGGTGCAGACATTATTTACATGCCTGTTTCCACACTAACCCAATGGTCCAGTAACTAAGCATACAATCTGATAGGATCCGTGCCAGGATTGCTAATGCCCATTCATCATCCATAAAACACACACCGTTTGCATGCGACATGCTTTCTATTTAATTTCACATATCTCCAAGAGAAGGGGCAAATCTAAGAAAAATAAGGTTTACACACATGCACATACACACAATGACAACCTGTCTCAGTAAAAGACAAAGACAGGAGGTGGGAACTTTTGAAACTTCAGCACAGGAAAGTCAAATACAATTACCTTTTGGGGTGAGAGGAACAGTATCGAGCTGGACGTTTTTGGAGCATGCACTGGTGGAAAAAATGTCTGACCATTTCCTATAATCAAAAGGAATTGGTCACCAAGATAACGTATGGTATATTGTTGCTAAGAAAAGACAGTTTTCTTGTATTGGGGACCATGACATTTTGTGGAGACAGCTCTTAACTCCTCGTCAGACCATTACATTACGCCGTACGGCTGCACTGCCAACATAATCAAGTTTGTTGTGGTTAAACCTAGTCTTCAATAGTACCTTTGTAACACTAAATACGTGTAAAAAGGATTGGATAAATATAGTAGGTTTACTGCTACATTAATAAGATTTCAACAAATGTCATCATTCATTCCTTGTTAGACAACATTGAGGTTATGATTATTATTTCTCTTTATGTCCATGTCTACAACAGCTGGTATTTTATGTAGGGGTTTACATTTATATAGTGTTGGCTGATTATATTATAGGTGTAGCATGTCAGTGAGCCTGTAAGACTGGATCAAGAGTGACACCTAGTGGTCAATATGCAGAGGACAGAGTCACACATCAGTTGTTAACCTGCAAGGGATTATTAATGAGATACAGTATATTCAAAGTGCTAGTTGGAATGTGAAATACATCCTCCAAAATGAGCTCCCAGAAAGCTTTGCTTGAAGAGCCGGATGAAGAGTGAATGCATGGTTATGACTCTTTTAACTATACTAGATTTCATTTTAAATGTTGACGGTCTATGAGGCTGCGTCTGTTGTTTTGCACAAAGTCATTTCAGTTTCTTTTTTGGGAAGAAATCTAAAGATAAAATACAAATTCTGTATATATGATATGATCTGTTGTTCCTTTAAAAACAGAAAAGTTCCTTTAAAAACAGAAAAGTAAAAGTTACAGAAATGTATGGGTGTATGGCTCAAGAGTATGGCCTGCTATCAAAAGAATGCAAACCTGATAGGAGAACAAATAGTGTATTAAAACAAAAATCACAACATCCAAATAAATCAGACAGATTTCACATTTGATAATATTGCTTTACATCAAACAAAATGACAGAGAAAATCCTATTGACAGTCAATTCGAATTTACAATGTGTACTTTAATATGAATGAATGAGTTGTGAGGTTGTATTTAGGCAAAATGTTAACAGAGCAACTGGTCTTGTGTACATTTGTACAGTAAGCTGCTGGAAAGGAAAGACTGCATGGTTGGAGCAGCAGTCACACGTTTTCTATTGTTTACATTTTTGTTGAAACAATGTGGACAAAATAATTCAGGAGGCAATTTTTAACATACTGTTCATAGTGACTGTGAAGAGTTTAACGCACTTCAACAGAGAAAGGGTTAGACTGAACACAAGTCAAAATCCTTAAAAAAGAAAAAAGCAATGTTTCTGGCTTTGTGAGTATTATCCAAATTGTAATGATAATATACAATGTTACAAACACACTTGCGAGAGAACAAGTCAAATCATGTTGAACAACCAACCATCACTGTTTAGGTGCAGGAGGGGGGTCGGGGGCACATTTGGGTGAAGGTGCTGTCGTGACTACAACTGTGGAAACAGATTTCGGGGAGCCTGTTGCCATGCGCTGCTGGAGCTGCTGCGCTTGGACCGTCTGGATGCGAACCTAAAACAAAGAAAGAAAAACGATCAGGCTCTAGGCTTACTTTAGTGGACCATAAAGCAGCCTCAATGTGGTTTGATCAAGTCTTTTAAAAAGGTCCCCTGAATATATTATAGGTCTCAGATATATACAAAACATGTCTCTGAAGTGTTTGGCCTCGAAATACCAAACAGATCATTGTAGCATCCAGGCTTGGATTTTCGTCATTTTAGGGGCAAGGCCATTTGGCCTTTGGTGTCACACATCTTCTCAGGGCGGAAAGGCCACATGCCAGGGCACAAAGACCATTGAGGGAAAAATTAGGATTTGGAGCATACAAATAAATAACTTCACTTTCTGATAAGAAAAACACACGAATGACATGGAAAACAAATCACTTTTTGAATATCAAACATTATATCATCATATGCCTCCTTAGTATTACCGTATATAAAATGAAATACTTTACTTTGAATAATTAGTGTTTGGTATGTTTTCCATCTACTACTTCTCCCATTCACAAATCCAAAATCAAATTCTATTCATATGTAACAAATATATTCCATTTCAGAGCAGAAGAAACAGCCTTCAAGGGTCAAACTCTGCACATACATCATTCAGCAGTGCACAGTGAAGCTCCAACATTCAACTGTATGAACAAGCAATACTTTGAAATGCAAAAGTGTGTGTGTGTGTGTGTGTGTGTGTGTGTGTGTGTGTGTGTGTGTGTGTACAAGTCTCTTTAATCAACTCCTCACAGCTCCTCATATCTGTTCAGAAACTGGACAAAAGTTAAACAAGTACAAACCACAGACTGTCTGTGTCATGGCGAATACAGTCGCTGCTTTATTTATGTCTTTAGGACGTTGTTGTGAGTTTGGACGGAGCAGCTACAACGTTAGTTTAGCCTGGTCGACCCGAGGCCTGTACTACGAAGCTGGATTTTCGCTTAGCCGGCTAACTTCAGGGAAATCTCGGGCTTTCCGGTCCTACGACGCTGGTTCTCTTTTTAGCAGGCTAGATTTCCATGGTAACTTATGCTGAGCGGCAAACCTGCTCCGGAGCAGGTTAGGTGGCAGGCTAAGAGATCAACTCAGTGAAAGCACCGCCTGCTGACCAATCAGAGCTCCGTGTGCGGAGTTTAAAGCGATCAATTCATATTACAGGATAGAGGAAATACAGAAAAACTGCCGTTGCAGGAAAGACGGCCGGCAAAAATCAACTGACTATGTGAATGTGAAAATTAATAGAATGTCCCCTCCCATCTTCAGAGCAATCTGACTATTATAATATTAGCCTTAAGAAAGCTTACTTAAATATCTGCCACGACATAAGTAACCGGATCAGAGTAACATTAAGTACAGTCCGCGGCACTGTGAGTGCAGACGTCGATGTGTCCCATTATCATTCATATCATATCACATCATAATGTATCATATATTTCCTTATCTGAGTCAGCTTCTTGAGCCGTATCTGGCCGTGCAACACTCACAGTGTCACATACTGTATGCAGAAGTATTATTTTAAGCAACACATTAAGTTGACGAAACACTCGAGTCAAATTCTCCTAATTAAAGTCAGATCGTGTCTTGGACGGGGCAGTGATATCATAAACCTGTTAATGTACGCATTCAAACACTTTTTCTTTTACCAGCTGTATTCACCTTGCAGGTGCAGCTATGTGGCTTTTATCCTGGATAAAGTGTTTAAGTCATGGATGTTTAAAGTTTAACTTCTTCATATTTGACTAATATTAAAGTTCACTTTTCATTCAGGAAGTATGACGCTGCGCTGTCAGTACGCTTGTCCGTGTTTGAGATTGGTCGAATGCTCCAAATACCACCCCTTTCATGTGAACGCGCACCTAACTAGATAGGACACGGCTGGCTTAAGCGATCCACTTGATAACCAGCGTCGTAGTACAGTTTAGCCAGAGCGCGTATGTTTTGGATTGGGCCAACCGGCTAACTCCAACATATCCAGGTTAGGTTGAACCAGCTTCGTAGTACAGGCCTCAGATCTCCATTCAGAAAACACGTTTTTCGCCTGCCGTCTTGTCTGCACACTTGTCAAAGCATTAAAGAATGGTTTTTACTAACCGGTATCAGTATGTTGTTACTTCGGCATCATTTTGAAACGTGTATTACAATTATATCACGGTCAAATAGGTTAATTTTGTCGTAGTTGGTTTCCACCACAATATTTACATGGATATAAGCCCCGCCCCCTCTCCAGCGCATTCTGTTTGAATGACAGGAGTAAACACAGCTGACAGCCGCAGTGAAACTCCAGCGGTTAGAGCAATGCGAATATTCGCATCGCGTCCGTTGTGAACGCAGCATAATGCAGTTCAGAAACCACTGTTCTGACGCTTTTAAACTAACTTCGAGATTTTAACAATTATTTGTGGGGCATAACGGCCAGACCGAGGGGCTACCTTGGTTGGTTATTGGCTAATGGTTACACAAGCCAACATTTTTTTATGACATCATAAAAAAGTGAGCGAATCTTTTTTCCTGAAACTTTCAGAATGTCTTTACACAGAGGGGACACATGTTTATGTATAAAAGACATGAAAAAGTGGATTTTGCATAATAGGTGACCTTTAAATAATTTGACAACTGTGCGCTGTAATGTCACCTGTGTGGCCTGTCCCTGCTGCTGAAGCTGCTGGAACTGCTGCGCTGTGACGAAGCTGACCGGTTTGTTCCCTGCGATCAGCTTGGTGCCTGCAGGCATGGTGGTGAGGATGATGTTCCTGCCCAGACTGCTGAGACTGCAAAAAGAGGAGGGGTGATGGACAAAAACATTTCAATCCACCTGCCAAACTTACAGATGAAAAGGAGGATCAAGAGAGACAAAATGATTGTTTTATTGATAAATACATATAATAAAGAGGCTTCACAACTACAATACAAAATATACATACATTAGAAAGAACGCTGACAATTCCAAATTAAGGTTAAACGTCAAAGGATTGGATTTAACAGTACATGAAAATAAAAAGATATAGTGGAAATTCTCCAAATAATACCTTACTTACCAATAATTTTACTTTTTAGATTTAATTTAAGCAATTTTAGCAATTTATTAAAATAGATAATTACCAATCATTTTGTCTTGAAAAGGTTAAAACAAAATAAATTAATTAATGACAGTGCAGATAATGAGACTTACCTTGCGTTTAGACTTCCTTTCACCATCGGTGTGGTCACAACACTCTTGCTCTTCAGTGGTTGGCTCAGCACAGAGATGGGTACAGTTATCCGTGTTGGTAACTTCCCCTAAAGGGTTGTAAAAAAAAAAAAAGATTATTCCCCAGTCATGTGACTTAAAAATTATTAACTAGACTTTGTGGATTCCACATGAATGAATTCCCATTGTCTCTGAGAAAACTATTCAAATCAATAAATCACAACCTCAAACTCTAATTAAACAAAGCATTGTCTATGTTTTTAGGATTTCACTATAACATAGCTATCCAAAAAAAAGGATTTTCATTCCTTGTTTTGTCCTGAGAGAGCCTCGATCTTTTTCTTTGAAATCAAGAAATCAACTATTCAGAGCTGCATTTGTGTTCATCCAGAAGCATCTCAAATGCTGAACACATTACCTTTCTGTTTCTTGTTGGGAAACTGGGATGCATGTGAGGAGGAAGAAGGAATAGCAGATTTGTGCTTAGCCGTGTCCATCGGTTATCTCATATTTCACTCAGACATATCCGCGTTGTTTGGCATGGGCAAACGTGAGATGTTTGTCCGAGGTTGGCTTTATAAATCATTGCTGATTGTGGTTACATGCATACCCTTGCTGTAGAGCAGGGGTGTCAAACTCATTTTATGTGGCCCGCAAGAGCTTGAAAATAAAATAATATACAATACAATTGGTGTAATTGTTGAATATTTGCTTTCAATTATTTGCCCTCTGCTTTCAGACGTAGTTATTTCTGAAGTTATTACCAGAACTGATAATAATCCAATGCAGAGCCAATAATGTAATATAATACATTATTAAATAAATATTATTTATTTATATATGTATATTTATATAGTCTTAAAGTTACAGCCGGCCCTTTGAGTGCTACCATAATGCTAATGTGGCCTGCAATGACATTGAGTTTGACACCCCTGCTGTAGGGGCTTTGGACCGGAACAATTCAAGTGAAACAGTGACACCTAGGGGCCATCTGCTGTTATTCAATTACATGAAATACCTGGTGCGATCATGATGGCGCAAAATACACAAAAAAAAACTAGCATTTTCCTTAAAACATGAGCAGAATGAGACAAACTCTCTTACTGTTTGTGTGGTAACCACTGTAGCGGGGACCTGCCTCACGGTGGCAGTGGCTGTTCCTAGCGTCAGAGTGGAGCACGAGACCCCCGGAGTCACAGTCAGCCCCTTGGCCCCGGCCACAACACTGGCAGCCATGGTCACTACGTTAGCACATGTAGACGCTGTGAGGGTCTTACTGCCAGTGGTGGTTGTCATGGTGATGGTGTGACCCTGTTTCTGTGGGATCACACCGAGGCCTGGCATTATCCGAATGGTGGCCCCGCTCTTGTCGGCGGAGGAAACAGTGGAGAAGGTTCTTGTTTTTTGGTCCGCCATAGTGACAGCCAGAGTGGGCATCAGACGGATGTCGCCGGTGGCCTTCAACAAGGTGGAGGTAACAGAGCCTGCTTTAGAGGTCTGAAGATCCGAAGTGGAACCGGAGGCAGAGGAAGGTGAGGAGTGGGGGGTCATGTGCAGAGTAGCTGATATGCTTTTACTGCCTGAGGCTGAGCCCAGGAAGTCAGGGGTGAGTTTGACTGTCGCAACTGGGGATTTGGCGAGAGTGGCCATCATGTCTGGGGTGATCCGCAGCACCGTCTGGCCCTTAGAGTCTGTAGTGATGGAGGAGGGGGGGAGGCGGAGGACATCTTTACCCTGGATGCGCAGGTTGGTAGCTGTTATTGGGATTCCTGCTCCTCCTGCATGCTTCATTCCCAACTGGCCTGTGATAGACACCTTCAAAGGGAACATTCAAAGATATGTTTCAGGTTCATACTTGTATTTTCAGTTTCCATGTATACATGCTCTAATGGTTGAAAATCACATTATTTTTCTCATACTGCCTGAATATACCTGTATTGTATACCTTGAATGAAACACTCTTATTTAGTGGCCATATTTTGCTTTAACACTAGAATCGCCAATGGGTCAATTTTACCCGCAACTGTTTTTGATTGTATGTAACTCTTTTTCAATAAAATATTCAAGTCTCCCAGTCCGTGACTTTTCCTGAAAGTGTGTTATGTAGTACCCTCTGTTGTTAAAAATGGTCAATATGAAGTCAGATTGAAAAATTCGCCAAAAGAAATGCCATTTATACCTATGTCCGCCAGCGGGTAATATTTACCTCATAGAAAATGCAGCGTAAACATGACGTGTTGCTATAGCAACGCCTTTTGTCTACTGCGGTTCCTTATAGATAGAGAGAGAGATAGATTGAGAGATAGAGAGATAGAGAGATAGAGAGATAGAGAGATAGATAGATAGATAGATAGATAGATAGATAGATAGATAGATAGATAGATAGATAGATAGATAGATAGATAGATAGATAGATAGATAGATAGATAGATAGAGAGAGAGATTTGTACCTAAACAAAACACAAGTCTAACACCAAGCGTTTAAATCAGCACTGGTAGCGATATTTTATACTTCATGCTATCTGCACAAACTATATCACATGAAAAGCTGAGAGTCCACAGATTCTATTGGTATAAGTGTCATCCCTGTGCGATCAAAACTCACTGTTTTACATGATAAATAAAAGAACATTGTACCTTGAAAATCAATAGCGGGTAAATTTGACCCGTTGGCGGTTTTAGGTATACAGCGACCTCTGGCGGTTCTAGTGTTAACAGTATTTAAATAGCACCTGGACCTGGTTACTCATTAAAACATAAGTGAAATCTCACTTCTTACAATATGGAAGCTCTGAAGAAAAAGTCAGACAAAAAGTGTTACTTATTTAAGAATAGGGTATTTGTTTCAGTCTCAGCCAGCACCAAAAAGTGTAACTATATAACGTTATAATCAGAAGGGGAAGAAAAAAATTCTCCATGCCCGAAAAGAATGAACCAAAACTAAACTGAAAGACTGATTTCTACAATTAGGAATAAGAGTTTAAAACATTTTAATGAGTTTATCTACTTGTAAATACCTTATTGCAGTTTGAGGGATTAGCCCATTTACACATGTTAAACCTTTGCTTTAACGAAACATTATTGCAGCTAAAGACTGTTCAGGTTAATTTACTGGATAAACATCATAGTTTAAACAAACCTGTTTTATATTCTGGCTGGTGACTCCATGCAGCAGAGCAGGGGAAGAGGGGTGGTTGTGTGCCGGGCTTCCAGGGGACCGGGCTTGAGGTTTGGCCAAAGCTACAGCAGACACTGAGAGGGTGGTGGGCACGTGGACCGGACTACTGACAGACTGAGTCCTCAGAGGAAGAGAAACCACTGTCTGTTGACAAGCATAACAGACACAGCCATAAGTAATTATGTATTTTCAAGCTACAAAACAATAAACTCTGTTCTTTATCTGTCTACCTGGGAGATGCCCTTGGCTGTCATTGACATTGGCATCCTTATCTGGTGGGGGGTATGATGCAACATGGTAGCCTGTTGACCTCCTGCCGAGGGACCCAGACCCGAATGAGCGGACACCACCCGCACCTGAGGGAGGGAGCCTGCCGCCAGGTGGCTCACTATCCGAGCCGCGTGTTGGGACGTGACCGTATGTGAAACCTGCGGACAGGCCTGACTGCTGGGTAAGATCGTTCCCAGCTGGGGCAGCGAGGGGGGGGGACACGAGGAGAACTCTGGGATAGGGAGAAGAGGCAAGGAAACGATGAGTTAGTACACTTTTTTTTGTATTATTTACTTTTATGTATGCACCACGACATCAAGTCAAATTCCTACGTACGTGTCAACCTACCTGGTAATATACCTGTTTCTGATTCTAATTATGCAGAAGAAAATAGGTTGTATGTATTGTATTGTATAATAAGATAAGATCAATATGATAAGAAGTAATTTATTGATCCCAATTTGGGAAATCAGGGTTCATACACTTTTTTCACCAATGATTTTCAATGACTTTTCCATGACCTTTAGCTAATTTTCCATGACCTTTAGCTAATTTTCCATGACCAAAAAAAGTACTCTTTCTCAGCGGTACCACTGAAAATTGTTTATTTTAACATGGAACAGGAAAATAAGGTCTGCATATGAAACATGTTGTGCCTATCTAAATCAAATAGTAGGTTTACTAGCTTCTACACGCTAAAGCAACTAAAATCTCTCACCAGCAAAATACCTCGACAGTTAAATGCCATTTTATGTTTCATTACTATATGATACAGTATTTATTATCATTATAGTATTACTATTTCGGCGATTAGATAAAATATAAATTATATTTGATGCAACTTTAGTTACATTTCCATGACTTTTCCAAAACTTTGGGAAAAATATTGTTTTCCATAACTTTTCCAGGGCCTGGAATTTGCATTTTGAATTTCCATGACTTTTCCAGGTTTTTAATGACCGTAAGAACCCTGGGAAATGTTTGCGCTGCAGCAGCATAAAAAGACATGGCATTGTACAATACAAAATAAAATAAATAAACATTCCAAAATGTAAACATCTCAATAGAAATAAAATAGCATTAAAACAAGTTGAAAATATACATGTTGAATTACAAATGTACAGCAACAAAATATAAAGCAGGATATTATATATACATAAGTATGTGAGGAATGGAATATTAAATATTATAATATTAATAAGGACATAAAGACGTTGTGTATAAATGTGTCTTTTGATTGTGTGTGTATGTATGTATGTATATATATATATATATATATTTATATATATATGTAGTTTTTGTATTCGGGATTGTGGGAAACGGTATTTCGATCTCTCCGTCTGTACACACAAACTGAAAGATTGACAATAAAGTTGACTTTGACTTTTGCACACTGACCCTGTGCTGGTCTTGATTGTGTCCGGGCCCCCGGTCTTTGTTGGCATGCTGGCAGCGCAGGGTAAGGGGGATTTAGGGGTTCCTGGTGTGTTTAGAGTGGGTGTTGTAGGGGTTGGGGACATAGGAATGGAGCCCATATCCTGTCCTGCCTCCAGACACCCCGGGGTTTTACCGCCTCCTTCTTTACCAGACTTCTAAAAGATAACCAGGAGATTCATAACCAACACTTGACAACTTTTACACACTGATAAGCAACTTCAAACGTCCACAGTGTTTTCCATACAGCTAATAGTTTATGTGTGCAGGTAGATGTCCTTTTTTTTGTTGCAGTTAAATGAAGACGATGGACTCACAGGCTTTGACGGAGGTTTAGGTTTCTGCTGTAGGGCTTTTCTTGCTTTTGCAGCAGCAGCTTGAGCCTGGTGGATCCTCTCTGGAGAAAAGATAGAAAGATATGAAAAAACATTTAAATAACTGAAAGCATTTACTACAAGAAAACATGTTTCTTCCTCTCAATTCAATCAGAGTATGGTGAACACAGGACCAGGGCAATAGAAAGTTAAAGGAATGAAAGCTATCAAAGTTCAACATCTTCTACAAATCCACGATACAAAAAAACCTTTTTGAATTCTGTGTCAGGCAGATCTAATGGGGTTATGGGAAATAAAATGAATCTTATTGTCAAAATAAGACAAATGAAAAAGAACACAGACTTAAGAGATCTTTACACTTTAAAAGGTGGATAGCTGAGAGCTAAAAATCGAGCACATGCTATCTTACCAAACTCCTCTTGGCTGCGACTGCGGTGCAGGTAAATCCAGAGCTTACGACCAATGTCATACTTCACACAGGGGTCTTTCTCATAGTGAAGTCTATCCAGAGCCCCACTGACCACCGTGTTCACCTAGATAGCAAAGAAGAAAATTACTTAAAAGGCTTCATGCCACTCTAAAGTTGAATGACTAAAAGAAAAATAATATCTTACCTGTGCACTGGTTACATCTGGAGCAAGAAATTGTGAGTCTTTCAACAGTTCACAGATCTCTGCCCTTGTTCCTTCTCCGTTGGGTAACCTGGCCGCTGCATCTCGCACTACGGAAGAAATAAGGTCAAAATTGTGGCACACAAAAGGTCCCCTATTATACTGTTTTGCATCAATATATTATAGGTCTCAGATATATACAAAACATGTCTCTGAAGTGTTTGGATCTTAATACCAAACAGATCATTGTAGCATCCCATAATCCCCTCTGTTTCAGCCCTGTTTCAAAAAGTGCTGATTCTCTGTCTGTTACTTTAGATGAAAATAAGGAGCCACGCCCCACGCCCCTCTGAGAGAGATTTGGTTAAAAAGAACACAATGGTGCTCTAGGAGGAGATTCAGGTGATAAGGTGGGGGGGGGGTTACCTTGGTTGGTGATTGGCTAATGGTTACACAAGCCAACAAATCGTTATGACATCATAAAGTGTCCAAAATCTGATCAGCTCATTTTCAGACAGGTTTTTATATAAATGGGTCAGGACAAAAAGAGAGGGGGTCTTTGTTACTGAGACTTTCAGAATCTCTTTACACAGAGGGGACACATGTTTATGTATAAAAGACATGAAAAAGTGGATTTTGCCTTACAATGGTTTTAGAGTAAAAGAGAGGGCCTACCCAGAGAAAGAATGGTGACATATGGTGGTCGGTCTGAGCGCAGCAGCGTGTGCTCCCTGGCTTTGTTGAGGGACATCTCCTTATCGAACACGCCTTTAACCGGCCCCACCACAGATTCAAAGCCGTGCATCCTAAAGGTGAAGGCCTTATGCGGCTGGTTGTATCGCTGCTGCTCCTAAAAAAAAAAAAGAGAAGATGTTGGGTTAGAAAGATTGTGCAGGAAAAAGTGGAAACATGCTTTAATAAGACATAAGATTCCACAAACCTGGATTTGAAATACTTGTCTCTCATCCCCAGTGCTGGGCCGTACCACATAGTCAGTTGAGCTGTTTGGGAAGAGACATTACACCGTTAACTTCAAAGAACATATTGTAACTTTAACTACTTTGGTATGTTAATGTCCTGCTAAAGATACCTCTAATATTTATTTAAAATAGAGCTATGGTTACTTTTTGATTGGGCAACAAACTATTAAATACACATACTTAAATGAATTGTAAAAAGCTAAGTACTACCAGGAACCCATAAAAAAAGTGTTTCAATTTAGCTATGGTTAATCAATTAATTCATAATTTCTTCAGCAAGTATATTGTGTTTGCAATGCTTCTAAGTCGCTGAATCTTACACTCTTGCAGTAGGAGAAGTCATCTCTAGCATTTCTTCATTTTCGGTCTGTTTAAAACACAAAGAAAATAGTGGTGAACATTAACATCGTAGTATAGCACAGTACAAACAGTCATTGCTGAACAGATTTGATATAACAATGGTACTACCTTGATGACTAAATCTTTGGAGTCCAGCCACAGCTGACAGAGTGCGCTGAGATCCTTCTCTGTATCGTGCGTGGGGCCTGAAACAAATGATCCACTTTAACCCTCAAGTATAAAATAAGGAATTCATCGATATGGGATTTCAAAAGCTGACCCTCCTTACCGATCCACCTCCACTGCTGAGATTCATCAGCAAATTCCACAAATGGAGAAAAGCCACTGGGGAGTGCCATCATGCCATCTGATAACAAACATAGCAAATGTAAGTAACATGGAGTTGAGAAAAGGCATCACTATGTCAGTGTGAGTGATCACTACTTAGGCAAGGCAAGTTTATCTATATATCACCTTTCAACACAAGGCAATTCAAAGTGCTTTACAAAAATGAAAAACATTAAGAGCATTAAGAAATAGTGCAGTGGAAACACATTATAAACATTAAAAAGCAAAGATAATCAAACATGAATAAGACAGGTACATGAATAAAAGTTACAGTGCAGTGTAAGATGTGAATAGTTAAATTAAAAGCAGCAGCAAAAACAAAAGTCTTCAGCCTGGATTTAAAAGTAGTAAGAGTTGCAGCGGACCTGCATGTTTCTTGTAGTTTGTTCCAGATATTTGGCAGTATCCCTAATTGAGTTCAATTAAAAGCAGCGGCAAAAACAAAAGTCTTCCTTACCTTTAGTCTCTCCTGCAAGAAACTGCAGGGCTTGAAGCACCAAGTCAGACCAGCACGGGACAGATGAGAACCAGACGTTGAGGGAGCTGGCTGGAGAGGACTGCCACATTTGAACTTTTTCCTCCAACTGAGAGATCACAATGTATGTGTTATAAAGTGAAGTCAATTGTATAATATGTATGTGAGACTCTGTGGTGCTGAGTGCATACCAATGAAGTGCTGGTAAGGCTTTCTGTCGCTAAAATGCTCTCCAACAAGCTGAAGAAACTGATAGCTATTTCCTCAACTGGAGCCGGACTGCTCTGACACTCCTCCACAATTCTGTAAAGAAGTTTTTTATATTAGTCTTTGATGACAGGTGAATATAGACGTATACAATTCATAATATTCTTAATGCCAGCAGAGGACTAGACTTACTCCTCTTTGATGTTGGCCAGGGGAGTGGACGGCGTGTCCGGCAAGGAGTTGATGATGCTCGCTGGTGGAGCTGATGCGTTTTCTGAAGGTGAGAGAATTTCACAGGGATCCTCAGATTCCACTTTTATTGTCCTCATTTTCTTCTTTCTTCTCTCATCTTTAATCTTCTTCTTAGGCAGTGACAGATCAAAAAGTGCTGCAAGGAAAAAAACAGAAAATAATAAATAGTTTGTCATGACAGCAGATAAAGCTATTTTTTTTTTTTTTTTTTTTTTTTTTAAATAGTTTTACTCACGCAGTGTCCCCTTCCGACCGATATTTGTTCTTGAAAGTATGTCCCCAAGGTGGAGATCAGAGGTCATCAAGTCTGGATGATCCTGAGTAAACAACCAAATGATCAAGTACAAAATAGGACAAATTGTATCTCTGGTTTTTTTCTACTGACACCACTTACTGGCTGTCGCTTCCTCTTATCCCGATGGTTTTGCAGCATGGCCTTTAGATCTCTCTCCCCTAGTTCTATTTTTTCTGTGGAAACATTTAAATATTTGTCATAATTTTATTTGCTGTAGTGTTGTTAGGAACATCATCTTGATATTGCAGAAACCACTGACCAGTAATCTTCATGTCTTGGGTGGAGAGGCTGGGGAGAACTCTGAGTGAGACAGTGGGCGTCGGAGAGGAAGGCGAATGGGGTGCTGGGGTCCATAATGATATATCTACAAGCATATGCAATAATACTCTTATTAGTGTTCATCACATTTTTATCAGAAAAGGCTTTAGGAGTATAACGCTATTGTTATTTGCAGTGATACAAATGAAAGAACAGACTGACCGTCATCATCAGAGGAAGCGTTGCTGTCTCCGCACTCAGTTTTGACCTCCTTTAATATGCGGCTCAATCTTCTTCTCACCCTTGGTTCTCGCATTTCAGCATGAGTCTTGGTCTGCAACTTTCTTTTTGGTGGAAAGTCCTGACCATTTTGAACTGCAAACTCTAGCAACTCCTAAAACAAAAAAACACAATTAGACTGATTGCGAGACGCCATGTGCCTTGTATTTCAAACTTTTATAAAAATACCTTTCTGGAGACGAGGATGTGCTTCAACAATTTGTGGTAATACTGCTGAAGGGCGTGTAACTGTCGCTTCTTCTGGGACTTGGCACACAATTGTCTGTACTTGACCACTTCAGGATTGAAGTAACCATCTGGGATAAGATCATGAGAATCATGTTCAGAAAAAGTGCATCACAAATGTATTCAGCATGATATTGTTGTTTGTTGGTGGGTGAATTAGTATCTAGGTAAGCACCTCTGAACTGTTTTTGTGCAAGATGGAGGGGATTTCCAAAATGAAAGTTTGTGTTGTTGAATAGGTCACCGATGGTTTCATCCTGTTCTGCAACATTGTTGTCTGGAAACTTTGGCAAAAACTGACGAAGGTGCTGTCTCTGGGAATCTGACAGTACTTCACTCCAGGTGCTTTCACTCAGCACAGAGAAGAAAATGTCAGACTAATAAAAACAAAAAGGTAAACAACAATATTGAATGCATGTCTTACACTTGTGAACAGTTGTTTAAAGCAGGAAAGAGCAACATTTAATCACTGAGCGACAGATAACTCACGTCCTCGAGTAGGTCCTCTGGTAGGTTTAATCTACAGTTCCCCAGCATGCACTCCTCTGTGATTTGGCCATTGTCTTCTTCTTTTGGATCAAGGGGGTCTGTAAGCATGTGAGTGAGGGCATCCATTCTCCCTCTGCACCAAGCTTAAAGCCTTTCACACAGAAAAAAACATATGACTTTTAAATATCTCAACATCTGTGGACGGACTCTGAACGATCCGTTTGATACAATTCATTCAACTTTCCAAATGTTGTTGTGAATACATTCAAGGTAGAATCTGATAGTTCAGTGCGACAAACGGTTTGAACATTAGAAAGCATTCACCAATGTCAAAACATTAGCAACTCTAACGCAGCGCTACTTAGCAAGCTAGGCTACCAGCTGGACTAGCAGTAGAGACAGGTATAACATGTTGATTCCTGTTCCAAAGCAAACATACTATTAATGTGTGAATTGGCAAATGTGCATATTTTGACTAAGTTGATACCGATAGTTAAAAAATGCTGCTAGCTTTTACCTGAAACTGCTCTGTGTTTTGGAAATAAAGGGGGAACTGTTTTACCGACGTACCGTTTTCTTCTTCTACTGAGAATGTTTGACAACCGGCCGTCCGTCGCTCTGCTGCCCTCTACAGGAATAACGTTACTAGGTCATTCAAGTTATAAACTGTAAACATATATACAAAGACATATTAATTATATATTTTTCTATAACAGCGTGCTTTGTATTATTCATACATTTGTGTTCCGCAGAAAAGCACCATAATAATGTCAAATGTTCAATCTCATATTTTAGCTAAATGCGACAAAACAGTCACCTGGCTAACGTTAGGCTACATTTAACCGTAGCATTTTCAATTAAGATGTATATTCTGTTGTTTTTGTCGCTATACGTCTCTGAATTGTTTTATCTTATTTTCCTGTTATCTATATTCTCAACAGAAAGTGCAGGATATAGCAGTTTCGGCAGCTGACCCTACAGGTGAGATGTAATTCCCAGGGATGTAACGTAAACATGAATGTAACGTTAATAAGAGCTAGCGTTAAGCTAACTACTCTTAGCTAATTAGCATAGCCTTAACATGTTATATTTTTAAATAGCATTATACACATTCATTTTATGATGAAAAGGCTTGTAGGGGCTTAATTTGTAGGGCAGTACATATAAACTATACGCTAACATAATATTATTCTTTTAATTTATTTGTCAATGCAATGTATTATATATTGTATGCATATTGCATAAACAACTGCAACACTTAGTAATAATGGATACAGCATGAGAAACTAAGGTTAAATGTTCACACTGTCTTTTTAACAAACACAAAAAACACATATTTACTTCAATTGTTGTTGTTATCATAATGAAAGTTCTAACTTCAGGTTAATAACTTTTTTTAATGCAATAATTTAGATGACACAACATAGTGCAAAAACAATGGTCATGACAGAAACATTTGAAATGCTGATTCAGCTTTGTCAGCAGCAGCTTGCTCCACCTCTTTATGATGCTGTGATGAACAGGAATGAACAGTCAATCCCCCTGCCCCATGCCACAACCACAGAGAGAAACAAGACCCACACTGCACTTCAGAAACCTTCAGAAACATTGTCTTGCTTTAAGTAGTGGGCAATCAGGCACCAGGAGTTAAAAGCTGAGACAACATTTTTCATCAAGGTTTTGCTTTTAATGCCTTGGGAGAATGGCAGAAGGTGCAGATGGAGAGGAAGAGATTCAGTTCCTGCGTACAGTAAGTGATGCTATACGCTTTGTGTCAAAAAGTATTACTAAACCTATTCACAATGTAAAATAATGAGTCTTTTGTGTAGTGAATTGTCACTTCACTATAGAGCAAAGGCATTTACTGTGTTGGTTGACTTTCCTTACATAGACTGATGGCACAGATTGCCATGGACAGGTGGCTGGTTTTGTCAGCATTGTCATCTATTTTTATCCCATTGGGTTCTTGATATATTACTGTTTTGTCTCAAAGAAGAAGACTTCTGGTGACAGGTGACAGTTGATACAAAGACACTGTGTAAAAAAATGTATAAGCATTTCGATGCAGTCAAATTAAAGTATTATGACAGTTAGACACAGACAACACCACATTTTCTTTAAAAGACAATAATGATTTCTTTTTTTAAAAGAAACTGGTTGAGTGGTTAAAAGGAAAGACAGAGTTCAGTTCAAATGTATTTGAGCAGGTTGTGTAACGAAGAGGCAGTTAGGACTAGATAGGTGAATTTGAACAAATCCTAAAGAAAAATTGTAGGATTCCAAACTCATCTGATGACAAGTGCTGAAACCAATAACTCTTAATAGTTGAACTGCTGGGCTCAGATGTACCATGCCAAATGTGTTATGGGATTGTGGATGTGTCAACTTGGCTTGTAGTTTCAAGATCTACATCCACATAATATATAACTATATCTAAATCTCTATATATATAGATATACTTATAGTTTTTTTTAAAGTTTCGGCAAATGGATAGATGTTATTCTAAATGACAAACATGTTCCTTTCCCCCCCGCTGTTAGAGAGAATACAAATAGGATACATTGAAGTATTCTGGACCATTTCTTTTTATTTGTATCAATACTCATTGTTATCTGGACAAGTCGTTATAAGTTATAGTAGGCCTACATTTCCATCACTTTTTTAAAGACAAAATGCCATACGATGGATTTGCTGTATCAAACCTAAGTTGTTTAATTTATGGTTTTGTAAGGATTAATTTGCCCAAACATCGTGTTTCGAGTTCGATTTGACTTTGTTGTTCTAAAATAATGTGCGGCACAGATGGTTGCAGTCTCCTCATCTCTGCTGTTTGAAAGACAGTTCTGTAAAACTATACAAATAGCTAGCTCTTTTTCTAAGGCAGTTAACATATATGTTATGATAGTAATATCTTGCTTAGGGATTTATTCATTTAGAAATGTTACCTCAAAGTTTTACATGTTTCGCTTAATTGATTTTGCACTACAGTAGCCTACATGTAGGTTAAATGTGTTTATTTTTGCTGCATTACTCACCGCTCAGCTATCAGATTTCCATTTTAGATCTCTGCGCCAAAGTCTACAGAAGGGCATTGTGGCCTTGCAAGCAGTCTTCCAAATGTAACACGCTCTATTTGTAAAGTCAGCGTTGATACTCCGCTATTGTGGATGTAGTGTCACTTGAGTTTCTCTACAGCCTGGTAACTCTAGCCCGTCGGTTAGTGTAAGCCAGGAACTCATTATCTATCTGCATTATAACCATCACTTAAAACTCAGATCCTTGTAGCCACTTGATCATAAGTTGTGTATCTTGAAGTGTGACGACAGTCTGTATTTGCATTGACTTTATATAATATTTTTAATTGGTCACTTTTAAATAAATGACTATTACATATTCATACAGAAGTAACGTAACTGAAAAAAAATCATGTTTGCAGTTGGCATTGCCTCATGGCTTGTAACACAGCACTAAAGTAAAATATGTTAACAATGTGTCATTAGGTTACTGTCAGTCTGTAGCTGTTCACCCTCAACCCAGAGTTCTATATTTACCGTGTGAGGATTAACAGGTTCGAAGCCCGGCCCACTGCAGCACCTGCTAACGTCAGTCCATGCAGGAACTTTACTACTATAGTAGAGCTAGAAAGGGTTGTTATCAGATGCTGTGCTGACATTTTGGTATTTCTCTGGTCGTTTTTTAAATGACAAACAACAACTTCTGGCAAACCAAAACGTTTAGAAAAAACACGTTAGAATTGTATGTGAACACACAGCTGCCAGCCCCATGCTGTCATGTTACATCTGTTTCTCAGTCCATCTGTCAGTCAGTCTGTCTGCCTGGGAGTATGTCAGTCTTTCTGCCTGTACACACATTCATGTCCGCACAGTAACTTAGGAACCGAACGTGTCAGAAACATGATATTTACTTCGGTAATATATGGTAGAAGTGTCAATTTGTCTATGGGTTTCTAATATTTTGCAGAATTAGTCCTCCACGTAGCAACATTTTCAGATGCATTTATTAAATCAGTATAATGCCTGTTGTAAATTATTAACAAACTATTGACTTCACAATAATGTGTGCGATAGACAGTTAATTGTCAGATATTTGAGCAGTCCATAGCAACTCTGCAAACTAGGCAAGGTTAATTTTGGCACAATACAAATTCTCTTATATGTGTTTCAAAAAACTACAATATGGCACAAAGTACATTAAATGACATAACAGTGTAACCCAAATACACAATGACAACTATTTTTAATGAAACCTTCATTAAGCGCGCAAATAACCAGAAGCATTTGGCAAAAAAGGTTTAACCTTTTGAAAAGGTTTGACCTGAGGTGAATTTTAAATATTCCTTTCCTGAGCTAGCTGGCTAATTGAAGCATCCAAACGTTCCAATGTGGGCCTTTTTTTCCCCCTGGCCGTCAAATCCTAAATATCTGTTGCTTTCCAGAAGGGGTTGTGTGGACAGCAGGTGCAGCGGCCTGAAATAGAGATCAAAGGGGGAGTGGCTGGTGTTTTGGAGCAAGAGAGGCGGGGTGATTAGAGCTGGGTGACAGGAACAGAGGACACCATTAGTAAGACAAAACATGTCAACAGTGGGGAAATATGTGTCAGGAAAAACAGCTGTTTCTGCAGTTTATTTTACTTTGTGTATTTTCCCAAGTTTGTTTTTTTATGTTGTCGTCAGTAAGGTTTTGGTGACCAAATCAAAAAACTTGTAAGATACAGTCAGACATATACACTGTCTGTGTTCCTTTGTTAACTGCTTCCTTGGTACGTTGACACCTCTAAATAAGTTTCACTTGTAATGTCAGCCCTCACAAATATAGTACAATTTGCGTCACAACAATTCGACCAATCACAGTCATGAATGGCAAGTTTAATATGAGAACCCATGAAATGTAAGAGCTATAATGTATTATAAGATTGGCAGAATGCATTAAAGGGGAACTTTATAGATTTTACAACTCCAAGTCCGTTAAAAAGTTCTGGAGTCTTTAACGCAGATTATGTGAAAAATAAGTTGTTGAGCATTTAGTCAGTGGCTCCAGAGGGAGCCGCACAAAGCCTGATAAATGTGTAATGGCACTTGCATTGTGGGTAATGTTAACGACTGAAAAAGCCATATAACATAACATCTCCCATGTTTCATATATGTTAACTCTCTTTGTCTCTGTTAAAAAACAACAAAACAAAACTAATATAACTAATATATATCTATATTTGTCTTGCTCTTGTGTCAAATTCTTGATAATGTGATAAATTGGTGAGTAATTCTTTAAAACTAAAGTAGTGTTGCATTAGAAGATATGCCGTTCTCCTTTTTAAAATCATAATATGCACAATCAGAGTTAGTATAGCAAATATTCTTATAATAAGTTTCACAGTTAGTAATTCAACGTTTTTATTAAATGTTTAGTTGGCATGAAATTGATCTAAAATCCAAAATAATAGGTTTACCTGAGACAGCTCTGACTTGGGACCTTTGTTGGGTCCCATTTCATATCTCTTGCTCAATCCCAATGTATTCCTGAAAAAAATCCCCTTGTAAAAAACTGTTCCTTAACTGTGGACTTGCTCTGTTGTTGTAGGATGATCAGGTGGTGCTTCAGTGCACTGCGTCTATTCTGAAGGAACAGATCAAGCTGTGTCTGTCTTGTGAAGGCTTCAGTAATCGTCTGTGTTTCCTGGAGACCACCTCAAACGCTCAGGTAGTGAAACACTGTTCATTATGTCTGTAATGTTATTTCTTAATGTCTGAACTTCTTAATCTAATCTGCTTTCCTCTGTTTCAGAATGTGCCTCCAGACCTTGCTATCTGCTGCTTCATATTGGAGCAGTCCCTGTCTGTGCGAGCGTTACAGGAGATGCTGTCCAACTCTTCAGTGGATGAGGCAAGATCATTATGTATACAGTCTATTGGCAACTTGGGCTGAATTATAACTGTTTGGTTACAACGATAAGGTTCAATGGATTGATTTAATGATCAACGATATAATCTAATTAATATGTATTTATCATTGATCCACTCACCTTTTCCCCAAACCTTCGAACTGTGCTCAAACATGAGGGATGTGGCACTTGATGTTAAAATAAAGAACATAGTTTTTTTTCATTTTATTAAGAATATTGATTTGTTTTTTTATGTCTGGCAGAGCACAAGTAAAACATTTGTAAAAATCATTTTTTCTTTTTTGCAGTATTTACCTGCAATGAATACACAGCTATAGCTTTGCTCGATTAGGATTGGTCCATTACGGCACTCAAAAATGTCCCTTTCCGTTGGATGTACCCATGATATAATAAACAAATGAAATGTATTGTTCATTCAAAATTGGAAACTTACCTTCTTTCTTTTTTGATTTGTCAACACATGCTCCTTCACTCTCCCACCTGCCAACGTTAGGCTGTGGATTTGGACAAATGGGTAAGTTCTCCTTTGCTGTCTGTCACTGAACGTTCATGTCATACATGTGTTACAGCTGCCTTTCACAACCACATTAGTGTTAAAGTTATATATACAGTGTTAGCATGCAATGTAGCTGTTGTTTCACCCGTTTGCCTCAGCTGTTCTGAGATGATTTAGTATATTTCCAGTAAGTTGTACTTTTGCTTGGTTTTTACAATTGTAAGATATGGCTGTATTTTTGTATTCCTTGTTACTGACTCTGTAAACCCTATGGTCATTTTGATATTAACAAGGCAAAGTTGTGTCAACGGGCTAACTGTTAATACAATAACCTCTTTCTGTCTCTGAATTTATTTCCTTCTTTTCCCAGTCTTCACAAGGTGGGGGTCACCGCACCCTGCTGTACGGACATGCCATCCTCCTGAAGCACACTCACTCCAGCATGGTAAGCACATTTACAATCGAGTCTGTAACTACTGCTGCTCGTTTTGAGGCCTCCTCTTAAGTTGTCTTCCCTCTGTTTATCTTGCAGTACCTGTGCTGTTTGACTACTTCCCGCTCACTGACAGACAAGTTGGCTTTTGATGTTGGCCTGCAGGAAGACTCCACAGGTTTCTATAGTTACCGTCCGTTGCCCCCCACAAACACAGTGTTTTTATATTTCTGTGTTCTAAATCTTTTTGTCTGTCACAGGGGAGGCCTGCTGGTGGACCATCCATCCAGCCTCCAAGCAGAGGTCTGAAGGAGAGAAGGTCAGGGTGGGAGATGACCTCATTCTTGTCAGTGTTTCTTCAGAGCGATACCTGGTAACCATGATTTTATTTACCTGCACTGTAACTAACAGCATGCTCTCAATAAATCCTACCAATATGAACTCCTGCCCTTTTTTTCAGCATCTGTCCTACGCCAGTGGTGACTTGATGGTAGATGCCTCTTTCATGCAAACGCTGTGGACCATGACTCCTGTGATGTCTGGATGTGAGCTAGCTGAAGGTCTGTACTTTTGTTGCTAAAAGAAAATGATAATTTGTCCATAAAACTGTCCACTCTTTCTAACCTGTATGACTCCTTTCCTCTAGGTTTTCTGACTGGAGGGTATGTGCTCAGGCTGTTCCATGGGCACATGGACGAGTGTTTGGCAATCCCAGGGGCCGACCAAGGGGACGACCAGCGCAGGTGACCATTACTCCAAAATGTGATAATTTGCTGCCCCAAATTTTTTAGTTTTTCGTTTGTTCTTAATGTTGTTCTCAGCCATTTTCAGAAGCATACCATACGTTTTTCAGCACTTTCTCTACATTATGAAAAAGTGCTTCTGGTGTTGTGTATTTGGTGTTAAAAGTCCTACGAACTGTCTTGACTGTCTCTGCGACCCTAGTTTGGATGTCGAACAGCCATATGGCAATGATTTCCATTATTAAGAAAGCCAGATTTGTTTTGGCAACATTTATTTAGAATGTTTCTCAACAGCAAGGAGTTCCCATATTGGTTTGTGCTTGCAAACTGCATTATCTGTTGTGTTTATTTTAATGTGCTACCACTCTGAAGACAATTTCAGGTGTCTGGAGGTGTTTTTAAACCTTAAATTAACTAATACCGGTTGTATGTCATCAATTTCAGAGTTGCTTATTATGAAGGAGGGGCTGTATGCAGCCATGCTCGTTCCTTATGGAGACTTGAGCCACTTCGTATCGCGTGAGTATCTTAATACAGTGCATTTTTATATGTGTATTACAATCATTCACTTGTATTGACATTAAATTGATTTATTTCTGTTGGTAGTTGGAGCGGAGGTCACATTAAATGGGGCCAGTTCTTCCGGATACGTCACATAACAACAGGAAGATATCTTTGTCTGGATGAAGAGAAAGGACTGCTGTTGGTGGACCCGGAAAAAGCAAATTCTAAGATGTCAGGCTTCTGCTTCAGAATTTCAAAGGTGATTGTCATGCAAAGTCACCGGCATCAGAAATCTCAAAACTGTCTTTCCTGCCTTGATGAATCAAACATATTTTTTATTTTAACTACAGGAAAAAATTGAAGTGATCAAGAAGCGAGATGTGGAAGGCATGGGCACGCCTGAGATAAAGTATGGAGAGTCCATGTGCTTCGTGCAGCATGCCTCAACTGGCCTCTGGCTCACATATGCTGCTGTCGATGCCAAATCTGCCCGCCTGGGTCCTCTAAAGAGAAAGGTAAAGCAGAATTATACGACAAGATAATTCTCTCACCAACAGAAATGACACAAAAGGCAACCAGCCATGCACTCAGCTAATTGAGGATATATTCCTCCCGTCAAACTTGTGTTTTAATAGCAACTGTGTTCAATTCTCAGGGCATACTCCATAAAGAAGGTCACATGGATGATGCTCTCACAGTGGCTCGATCTCAGATAGAAGAGTACCAAGCTGCCAGAATGATTTTCAGCACTACAGGCCTCTTCAACCAGTTCATCAAGTAACACTCAGTTTATTTAAATCTTGCTTTAAAGCCGTTTTTTCGAGTTACAGCATATTCATTGTTGTATTCCAATGTTCTCTTTCCGTATCTCCAGAGGTCTAGATGCTCTGAGTGGGAAAAACAAGTCTTCCAGCTCCGGATCTCTGCCTATGGACACGGTGGTGCTCTCCCTGCAGGACCTCATTTTCTACTTTCGCCCCCCCCGAGGAGGAGCTGGAGCATGAGGACAAACAGTTCAAGCTGCGTTCCCTCAAGAACAGACAGAACCTCTTCCAGGAGGAGGTTAGTCCATATACTGAGGAATACATATGAATTAAAATGTATAAAAGTGGCAAGTTTGGGTGTAAATTAAGTTTGGTTGATTTATTTATATTTAATATTTGTATTTGAGTTGTGTATAAAAGTGGCAAGTTTGGGTGTACTGTAAATTAAGTTTGGTTAATTTATTTATATTTAGTCAAAGTCAACTTTAATGTCAATTTTTCTGTGTGTTTGTACAGACAGAGAGATAGAAATAACGTTTCCCGAATACAAAATACAATAATACAAATATACAAATATGTATACAAATATGTATAAATATGTATATCCTCTATATATACAATCAAAAGACACATTTGCACATATCAGGGTTCTTACGGTCATTAAAAACCTGGAAAAGTCATGGAAATTCAAAATGCTAATTCCAGGCCCTGGAAAAGTTATGGAAAACAATATGTTTCCCAAAGTTTTGGAAAAGTCATGGAAATGTAACTAAAGTTGCATCAAATATAATTTATATTTGATCTAATCGCCGAAATAGTAATACTATAATGATAATAAATACTGTATGGTATAGTAATGCAACGTAAAATGGCATTTAACTGACGAGGTATTTTGCTGGTGAGAGATTTTAGTTGCTTTAGCGTGTAGAAGCTAGTAAGCCTACTATTTGATTTGTTTTAAATAGGCACAACATGTTTCATATGCAGACCTTATGTTCCTGTTCCATGTTAAAATAAACCATTTTCAGTGGTACGCTGAGAAAGAGTAATGTTTTTGGTCATGGAAAATTAGGTAAAGGTCATGGAGAAGTCATGGAAAAGTCATTGAAAATCATTGGTGAAAAAGTGTATGAACCCTGACATATGCACACATTAAGATAAAACACAACAATCATATATACAAAATAACAAAATAACAGTCACTTCAATATCTTAGGGAATGCACATAGTGTAAGATCGTTTAATATTTGTATTAGAGTTCTCTTCATGTTTTTCTTTATTTTTTAAACAGGGAATGATTACTCTGGTCCTGGAGTGTGTTGATCGTCTCAACGTCTACAACACAGCAGCCCACTTCTCAGAGTACGCTGGGGAAGAAGCCGCAGAGTCATGGAAGGAGATTGTGAATTTACTGTATGAATTACTAGGTAAGGTGATTTGTTCCATGCTCTCATTGCGATTCCAGATTTATTCCAGAGTATTATCTTTCCCAATATCTGACCAGCTTCCTTAGCTGTTAATGACATGTATTAACAATCTTTTTTTGCTTCTCTTCTTTTGTCTAGCTTCTTTGATCAGAGGAAATCGTGCCAACTGTGCCCTGTTCTGTGATAACCTCGACTGGCTGGTCAGTAAACTGGATCGTTTGGAGGCATCTTCAGGTATTAAGAAACATTTAACGTGAACGTTTTTGTTCTCTAATTTGTACATTCCTTAACCGTATTTGAATGATTAGATAAAGAATAGAATAAGTGAAAACCATGTGTATTGCCCTGTCATTTGAATTTACAACCAACATACAGATGGTGTCAATATAATAGGAACACCTTGAAATGTAATCAGAAGTTAACATATTATTCCTGCAACAAAAACGACCTTTTTGAAACTTGCAATTCTTTATGAATACAGTTGCCATTTCTTTGTTCTAAGCTTGATGTGTCCTGTTTGAAGACGTACATAATTGTATATAGCTTTTTTACTATATCAAATAAACATGTCTACGAGGGTTTGTTTACATATTTGTCCCATTTTATGACAGGAATCCTCGAGGTGTTGTATTGCGTTCTGATTGAGAGTCCAGAGGTGCTGAATATTATCCAGGAAAATCACATCAAATCAATCATCTCTCTGCTGGATAAGCATGGACGCAATCACAAGGTCAGGAACATTAAACACTGTTTGCTGAGAAAACCTGATCAATTGCAGTTCAGATAAGACACTGTAATACATCAAGTATGAAGCTACGAAGCAGCACCAGAATGATTTTCGTTTATTGAAAACAATCTCCCTTTTCTGCCAGGTCTTGGATGTGCTCTGCTCTCTGTGTGTGTGTAACGGGGTCGCTGTGAGGTCGAATCAGAACCTCATCACAGAGAATCTGCTTCCTGGTCGTGACTTCCTGCTACAAACCAACATTATCAACTATGTGACGAGGTGGGTTCATTAGCTTAAGCACACTTCAGATCATGCTCTTCATTCCACGCTACAGCCAATCTTCAAAACCTTTACACTGATTGTTTTGTTCCCCCTCCTTCAGCATGAGACCCAACATTTTCCTTGGGACTTGTGAAGGATCCACTCAGTACAAGAAGTGGTATTTTGAGGTGATGGTGGACCATGTGGAGCCGTTCCTTACAGCTCAGCCATACCACCTGCGGGTGGGCTGGGCTCTAACGGAGGGCTACAGTCCTTACCCTGGTGGGGGCGAAGGCTGGGGGGGGCAACGGTGTCGGAGATGACCTGTACTCCTACGGTTTCGACGGGATAAACCTCTGGTCAGGTAAAGTAAACATGGCATTAATTAAAAGTAGTGTTTTGCAGAAAGTGAATAGTTTATTTCCAAGAACAAAAACATGTTGTTAATAAATATGTGCTAATTACCCTCTGTGTCCACAGGACGTGTTCCGCGTCACGTTGCCACGCCCAATGAGCACCTCCTGGCCGCAGAAGACGTGGTCAGCTGCTGTTTGGATCTGAGCGTGCCCAGTATCTCCTTCCGCATCAATGGGCATCCTGTACAGGGCATGTTTGAGAACTTCAACCTGGACGGCCTGTTCTTCCCCGTTGTGAGCTTCTCTGCAGGCGTTAAGTAGGGCATTGTATTACGATTATTTTTCCTTTAATAAGTGCATTATAGATTTTACTTTATGAGACTAATTTCAATTTTTCCGCTCTAATTTCAAGGTTGCGATTTCTTCTCGGAGGGCGTCATGGGGATTTCAAGTTCCTCCCACCTCCAGGCTACGCTCCGTGCTACGAAGCAGTCCTGCCGAGGGACCGTCTGCGCATTGAGCCCATCAAGGAGTACAAGCACGATTTTGATGGCGTCCGTAACCTGTTGGGTCCGACTCAGTCTCTCTCACATACAGCCTTTACTCCTGGCCCTGTGGACACTATACAGGTACAATGCATACTAGGGCTGTGCAATTAATCGTATTTTAATCGCAATTACGATTTTGGCCTGCCACAATTACGAAAACAACATCATCGAAAAAAACGATTATTTTGCTTTGCTAGGTTGTGACAGTGCACTACAACATATTTGATCTAATTTATTTTAGTCTCATTTATTTGTATTCATCATATTTACATATGTTTAGTAGCTTGTTGAAGTGCGCTCCAAAATATTTGTTGATCTTGTTTATTGGTATTTATTATTTTTGATATTATTTATTTAAATGTTAATATAAATGTATCATTTATTTTATTTATTTTTGTATTGGTTTTTCAGTTGAATTATACGTTCAGGGTAATCAACAGTTAAAAAGATACTGTTCAAATTATTATTTGTATTTGTTTTAAAGTTCAATAAATGGATGTTTTCAAAGTCAATGAATAATCGTATTTAATAATCGTGATATCAATTACTGACCAAAATAATCGTGATTATGACTTTTGCCATAATCGCACAGCCCTAATTTATACCATACTATTTAGTTCTCATCATCATTTGCACTGTTTAGTTTAGTTTAGTTTATTTATTTATAGTGTCGTGGACAGTGGGGGCAGCTTTAGCCAACATTGCTAATTTCCAGCTGTTGTCCCCGGCCAGATGGACACCCTTAAAATCACGATACATCAACACTATTAGTTATAGTTAATATCATTTGCACTGTACTGATTGTATTATTCTTTCAGATTGTACTTCCTCCCCATTTGGAGCGCATTCGAGAGAAGCTTGCAGAAAACAGCCACGAGTTATGGGCTGTTACTCGCATTGAACAGGGGTGGACCTATGGACCAGTGAGTTCCTTCTCTTTTCTTTCCCAGTATACTAAAAGTTCCCCATAAAAACATTGTTTAACTCTCCTTTTTTAAAACCAATGTCAAGTTTCGCGATGACAACAAGAAGCTGCACCCCTGCCTGGTAGATTTCCAGAGTCTACCTGAACCAGAGAAGAACTACAATTTAGCAATGTCAGGAGAGACACTCAAGTAAGTCACTGACATTGGCTTATTTAACAGCATCTGCTTTGGTTTCTTCGTATGTCTAACTCTCAGTGTGATTCATTTCATAGGACTCTGCTGGCACTGGGCTGTCATGTAGGAATGGGAGATGAGAAAGCCGAAGAGAATCTGAAAAGGAACAAGCTCCCCAAAACGTGAGCTGCAAGGCATTTGTTTATTGGGATGCACTTCTAGCATTGGTTCTCTTCTATTATGTACTGTTAATGGCCCTGTAAAGGCTCTCTAGGACACATTCTGATCGCAAAGCATTGTTTGTTAGTTACATGCAGAGCAGTGGATACAAGCCAGCGCCTCTGGACCTCACCTATGTCAAGCTAACGCCTAATCAGAACACTCTGGTGGAGAGACTGGCAGAAAATGGACACAATGTGTGGGCAAGAGACCGGGTTCGCCAGGGTTGGACATACAGTATTGTTCAGGTACAGCCATTCTTTTTATAGAGACGTCCCTATAAGTATTTGTAGATAATATGCTGGTTACATATTGTAGAAAGTTAATTTGCACTTACTTGCCCTTGTTACATGTTTGATCTTGTTTTTTTGTACAGGATATAATGAACAAGCGTAATCCCCGCCTGGTTCCTTACAACCTATTGGATGAAAAGACTAAAAAGACCAACAGAGACACAGTTTCTGCAGCTGTTCGCACTCTCATCGGATATGGCTACAACATAGAGCCACCTGATCAGGAGAGCAGTAAGTTTGCCCTGCTGTCTAAAATGTATCTGTCCTATTTTTGCAGTCCTACAAGTATCATTATCATTACTACAAGCTCTCTCTAAGTGTTTGTTCCTTTGTTTGTGTTAATGCAGGCGGGCATGGACCAGACACTGGTGATAAGGTCAGAGTGTTCAGAGCCGAGAAGTCTTATGTTGTCACTCAGGGGAAGTGGTACTTTGAGTTTGAGGCGGTGACAGTCGGGGAGATGCGAGTGGGCTGGGCCAGGCCTAATGTTCGCGCAGACACTGAACTCGGTGCAGATGAGTTTGCGTATGTCTTCAATGGCTTCAAGGTGGGAACAAGACCTAGTTACATAATTGTAAAACATCCAAAAGCCCCTGTTATACTAAACTTACATATTTCAAATTCAGGCCCAACGTTGGCATGTGGGAAACGAGCCATTTGGTCGTCAGTGGCTATCTGGTGATGTGGTGGGCTGTATGATCGACCTCACAGAGATGAACATCATGTTCACACTCAACGGAGAAATGTTGATCAGTGACTCAGGCTCCGAGATGGCCTTCAAGGATATAGAGATAGGAGAAGGTAAGTAACACAGAACAGATCATCTCAGGTAGCGACGATGGATATTAGCACCTGTGTATTTCTGATGCTAATGATAATTTATGTTTCAATCATCCCTAGGCTTCATACCTGTGTGCAGTCTGGGCCTGTCCCAGGTCGGCCGGATCAACTTGGGTCAGAACGTCAGCAGTCTTCGTTTTTTTACGATCTGTGGGCTGCAGGAGGGATTCGAACCGTTTGCTATCAACATGAAAAGAGACATTACTATGTGGTTCAGCAAAAGCCTTCCCCAGTACATCAATGCACCTACTGATCATCCTCACATAGAGGTATTGTGCCTTATTTCTTGTAATGTTTTAATACATTAATTGTTTGTTATCATTATGAACAAGTTACTAGATCACAGCCTACCTCCCTTTCATTTATGCTCTAGGTGTCGCGTGTTGATGGGACTGTGGAATCTGCCCCTTGTATCAAAGTGACCCACAAGACACACGGGTCTCAGAACGCAAACACAGATCTGCTTTTCTTCAGACTCAGCATGCCAGTTGAGTTTCATGAGACTTTTAAAGTCCCAGCGGGAACCACACTTCTTACACGTGCACTTACCATACCCGAGGACGATGTGTTAGAGGTGGACCCAGACTCTGACTTTGAAATACTCAAGAAGTCAGCTTCTCGCAAAGAGCAGGAAGAGGAGAAGAAAGAATCGTCCGTGCCGAAAGAGACCCCTGCCATCAAAAATGGAGAGAATGAGAAGGATTCCTCAACGGAGAAAAGCAAGAAGAAAGGGTGTGTACAAATCAATGTAGAGTGACTTGAGAAGGGCACATGCATGGGGGAGAAGGCTGGTATACTTAGTTTACATTTATTTTGTACATATAGTGAGTGATTGCTGCTGTTATCTACAGATTCCTATTCAAGGCTAAGAAGGCTGCATTGATCAATCCTCCACCTATTGTTCCTGCAATGCCTCGCTTAATGGAAGATGTGGTGCCAGATGACAGGGATGACGTCGACATCATCCTCAACACCACTACAGTATGTCAAGAGCTTACATTTAAATGATTATCATATTCACAAATATAAAATCCATTCACGTTCTGCTCGTTCTGCTTGTACTGTTATCTATAGGTAGAATAATAAACAAAATAAATAAACAATGTTGCCTTCATTGCAGTATTTTGTCTAATAAACTTCTGGCTGTACTGTTATTACGCCATCTTGACCTGAAACTCTACTTGTGTGTATTTCCCACCCACCTCTTTCTTCCCTTTACTAGTACTATTATTCTGTGCGAGTGTTTGCGGGGCAGGAGCCCAGTGGAGTGTGGGTGGGCTGGATCACGCCAGACTATCACCAGTACGACCAACATTTTGACATCAGCCATGTGAGAAATGTGACGGTCACTGTGGGCGACGATAAAGGAAACATTCATGACAGGTATGAAACCTTTTTCTAGGCAGTGTTTTTATTTGTATTTAAAGGTCCCATGTCATGCTTTTCCGGTTATTACCCGTCCCCTTGTGTGTTATGTAGCTTTGTAAACGGTCTGCAAAGTCACAAACCCTCAAAGTACACCCTGTAGTGATTAAAACTCTAACACAGAAAATACCTGTCTATGCTGCCCCAGAACACCTCGTTGGAGATTTTTTTCGTCCTGGGTATGGTGACGTAACCATACCCAAATGGACCAATTGGTCCAAATGGACCAATCCGCGGAGCCGTTACATTACGTCCGCGGAGCCGTTACGTCAAGTCCGCGGATTGGTCCATCTTTTCTCAGCTGCAGCTCCTCGGATTTCTCAGCCTGAGACGGCGGGACACGGCGAGGCTGTGAGTCTGTGTGTGTGAGCACACACACAGAATCACAGCCAGGCTGCGGGTGTGTGTGTGTGCTCGGGCTGGTTTCGGGCTGGGTTTCGCTGTGTCTCGCTGTCTCGCCGACCCCACGCAGCAACTAGGAAACCACACCAGTAAGCCAGCTCACACTGTCCGCTCCTCACAGCAGCGAGCCTCACAACGTCCCGCCAACACGGCACCCAGACCCCACGCAGCATTCTCATCTGTTTGTCATTACTGGCGTCATTTTCTGGTTGCTAACAAACGCCATTGTAACACATAATCACTGATGTTCCGCTGTAACGGTGGTGGACTCATCAGAGCACAGTGGGCTCACAGGGAGGGGGGGGGGCAGGAGCTCCAACAAGCCGTTTAGGACAGAGAGTGAATAAACATACTATACAGAGATGCTGTATGAGAAACCAATGTGAGTTTGGAAAATTGCGCAATGTAAATCTATTTTAGTATACCTCAACAATGGAATTATGATCAGTAGAAATGGCCATGTCATGGGACCTTTAAAGGTGGCGAGAATTTCAGTTTAAAACAGAAAAAACTGAACTAACTTTACCAACAAAAATGTTTTTTAACAGATGGCTAACGCACTGCGTGTAGATTATAAGAAAGCATGGTCTCAGAATTTCTGCAGTTTGCTCGAATATTGCACCCTCCCTTCAGTCTTGATAACTTTAATATCATTTGTTTGAACCAAGAAGTAGAGGGGAAATGATGCGCCTTTGGAGTGCGTGAGCAGGGAATATACTATGCACCTTTTAAAATGACAAAATGCATGATTTTATGTTGTGTCTTCCTCAGTATAAAACGCAGTAACTGCTACATGGTGTGGGGAGGGGAGTTCAGCAGCTCCCAGCAAACCCGAGTCAGTCAAGAGGATTTTATGATTGGCTGTCTGATTGATTTGGACACAGGACTCATGACTTTCACTGCCAATGGAAAAGAGATCAACACTTTTTACCAGGTCAGAAAAGCTTCAACAAAGTATTAAAACAGAGCCTTTATAAAGTCTTAACTTAATAACGTAATGCAACCATGTTATGTTCCTTTCTTGCAGGTGGAGCCACACACAAAACTGTTCCCGGCTGTCTTTGTTCTTCCTTCCAGTCAGAATATGATTCAGTTCGAACTAGGCAAGCTCAAGGTCAGTCACAAGGAATCACTCCACTCAAGTCAGCGCCAATCTGCAAAATCAAGGCTACAGTTACATCTATTATGTATCTGTCTTCTTCTCTAATACATCATGTGTCTCCCTTTTCTTATCTTGCTAGAACATCATGCCGATCTCAGCCGCCATGTTCCGTAGTGAACGCAAGAACCCCGTCCCCCAGTGCCCTCCTCGACTGGACGTCCAGATGTTGACCCCCGTCATCTGGAGCCGCATGCCCAACAACTTCCTGGCTCCAGAGACAGGGCGTGTTAGTGAGAGACTGGGCTGGGTGGTGCAGTGTCAGGAGCCCCTCACCATGATGGCCCTACACATCCCAGAGGAGAACAGGTCAGAATTGTGTCCCTCTTTAAAAAAAAATGTTTGACTAATTGACCCAGCTAAAATATATATTTTTTCAAAGGGAGCCCTTGCCAAGACAGCAGCAATAGAGCGTACAATTTAAAATGTTAAACACATTTATCAAACTTACAGTATTACAGATAACATACACAAAACAGAATACATAACATTTAAAACACATCAAACAAACACACAGTAACCACTCACACACATGTTAAACTATGACTATGCATTTATTGTAAGGAGTGGTAAAAGAAAATGTCAGCAAAATGAACCTCTTAAATTCCTCTAGGTGTATCGATATCCTGGAGCTTTCTGAACGTATGGACCTGCTGAAGTTCCACTATCACACTCTGAAGCTGTACGGCTTGGTGTGTGCTTTGGGAAACAACCGTGTGGCTCACGCTCTGTGCAGCCATGTGGACGAGTCCCAGCTCTTCTACGCCATCGAGAACACCTACCTGCCCGGACCGATGAGGAGCGGCTTCTACGACCTGCTCATCAGCATGCACCTGGAGTCTGCCAAGAGGAACCGGCTGGGAACCAACAAGGAGTTCATCGTTCCCATGACAGACCAAACACGCAGTATCACACTGTACTCGGACAAATCTGACGCTTTACCTGGGGTCGGACTCACGACATGTCTGCGCCCAAAACTGCATTTTTCTTCTGTCGGGTTTATTGGAACAGATCAAAGCATCTACACACTGAGCCCAAGCATCCCCTTACAGGTGAGTTTGAACAGATTCAGCACTTAAAGGGGCCCTTTTGGGGGTTTTCCCTTTCCTGTAGTGTGTAATATGACAATGTAAATGGTCTACAAAGGCTAAAATCTTAAAGTTCGGTCCAGAGGGAGTTTCTCTCCCACACAGCCTGAAAAGCCTCCATTGGATTCCTTTGTTTATTTCCATAACATAGTGACATATAACACTTGTGCTTCTACTGTATTGACTATCGCTCCAACACATTGTACGTGATTGGCTAAGGGGCGGGACATCACAGCAGAGCCAAACGTGTCACAGTAGTGGCCCAAAATACAAATATGACCTGAAAATGAGCATAATAGGGCCCCTAAAGAAACTTGCATTTTTATCCACAGTACTGCATTTTTTTCATAACGTAATCTTTTTGTAGCCTCTTTCTCCTGCAATGTTGTCCGACTGAAAAAATGGCCTCACTTACTGGTTACCTTGATAATTGCTTAACGATTGTGGATGATAACAAGCATTCTTTGATGTAAACCTGGCCAGCAGTATTGACAAGTTTGCTTATATTTCCAGATGCTAAAGACCAAAGCCTTACAAATGCTGACTGAGGCCGTGCAAGATGGAGTTCAAGCCATGAGAGACCCTGTGGGCGGTAGTGTTGAGTTTCATTTTGTTCCAATCCTGAAGCTCATCAGTACCCTCCTCATCATGGGTGTGTTTGACGATGAAGATGTCACACACATCCTGAAGATGCTTGAGCCCGTAGTGTTCAGTGGTAAGAAAGCAGAGGAGCCGGCTGAGGAGATTGCCAATTTGAAGGAAGAAAAGGAACAAAAAGCACCCCCAAAAGTAGGAGCGATAAAGCAAGTGGAGCATGAAGAGGAAGAAGAAGAGGAATATGAAGATGATGGCTTGGGTGAAGAGGAGGAGGAGGAAGACATGGAGGAAGAATTAGAGAAAGCTGTCGTGCCACATGGAGAAATGCAAGTGGAGACTGCGCCAGTAAATGGTGAGAAAGGCGCTGAGGAAACAGAGAAAGAAATCAAAGAGGAGAACAAAGAAGAACAGCTGGAGCAGGGACTCTTTCAGATGAAGCTACCAGAGTCTGTCAAGTTGCAGGTATGACTTTTTGAAAGATACAAAAAATCGGTTCCTCCCAGTGATACTGTGTAACTGATTCACCCTTTTTCATTTATTTCCTTCAGATGTGTACTCTGCTGCAGTATTTCTGTGACTGCGAGCTACGTCACAGAGTGGAGGCCATCACTGCTTTTTCAGACCAGTTTGTCAGCCAGATACAGTCCAACCAAAGACACCGCTACAACGAGCTGATGCTGGCCTTCACCATGAGCGCAGCCGAGACCGCCCGCAAGACCCGGGAGTTCCGCTCCCCGCCACAGGAGCAGGTACACACACACACACACACACACACACACACACACACACACACACACACACACACACACACACACACACACACACACCTACACACACACCTACACACACACACACACACACACGCACGCACGCATGCACGCACGCACGCACGCACGCACGCACGCACACACGCACACCTACACACACACCTACACACACACCTACACACACACACACACACACACACACACACACACACACACACACACACACACACACACACACACACACACACACAAAGGCATACCAAGAAAGCATAGTACATTTGTTAAATTTCATTTTATTACGATTTGTTCAGTTAAGGAAAATCTCCATCCTTATAACACAGTTAGTAAATTAACTTGGAATCTACCTTTGCTTTCTGACTTACATTCTCTGGTCATTGATGTATTTTAGATAGATAGATAGATAGATAGATAGATAGATAGATAGACAGACAGACAGACAGACAGATAGATAGATAGATAGATAGATAGATAGATAGATAGACAGACAGACAGACAGATAGATAGATAGATAGATAGATAGACAGACAGACAGACAGACAGACAGACAGATAGATAGATAGATAGATAGATAGATAGATAGATAGTACTTTATTGATCCCAAATTGGGAAATTGTTGTTGTTACAGCAGCATAAAAGGCATTTTACAATAAAACAAAACTACAAAATATACAAGAATAGAAATAAAAATAAAATAAAATATAAAATATACATGTCGAAATAGAAAATATACATGCAGATATCATATATATATATACAAATATATATATATATATTCAAAATATATGGAATATGGAGTATAAATATTGAACAGATTATAGAGTAAAATGTACAACGTGGTTTTATTTCAAGAGAAACTATGGAGCAGAGAGTTCTCTTCCAGCCAGAGGTGATTTAAGAGAACTCTCTGCTCCATAGTTTCTCTTGAAATAAAACCACGTTGTACATTTTACAACGTGGTTTTATTTAATTATGTTAGAAAACCTGGCAAATGCGGATGAAATGATGTCAAACTGATCACTTTTCAGTGCAGCTGGTTTAAAAATGTCCTCGCTGGAAGAGAACTTACCCGAGAAATTCTCCAAAGAGCCAATCTTTTGAGAAAAGTACCATAACAATGGAATTGTTTTTTTGCTGTGGTCTAGGTCAATATGCTCATGAACTTTAAGAACTGTTCTGAGGACGATCAGTGCCCCGTTCCTGATGAAGTCCGCGATGCTCTGCTGATTTTCCACAATTTCCTGCTGGCTCACTGTGGTCAGTGTTTATCTATACAGTATAATCAAGTCTACCAACATCTGCATCTTAGGTAAACACTGCAGATGGAGCGTTTGAATAGAAGTTACACTATCTGATTTAAAACTTCCCTCGCAGGTGTTCATATTGAAGAACAAGAAGAGGAGGAAGAGGTGGATAATTCCCTCCGTGGCCGACTGGTCCGTTTGTTGGCAAAGGTGAAAAAAGTCCGTGAGAAGAAAGTGGAGGTGGAGCCTGAGCCGCAGGACGATAAAAAACCAAGTGAGTCTCTCTTCTTCTACATGTCACATACATCTGGAATAAGACTGCATTGTTTCACTGTTTGTCTGGAGATAATAGAAATATTCCTTTTTTCTTTCTAAAGCACTTTGAATTGCCTTGTGTTGAAAGGTGCTATATAAATAAACATGCCTTGCCTTGCCTTACTTAAAGTGGACCTATCATGCTATATTTGAATAATATAGTGTAGGACCATACCTATATAAGGCATATTTATACTTTTTTTTTTTCAAAATACCAAACATCATGCATTTTAGCCATGCCTCATTTCGCTCAATTTGAAAAATGTTAGCTCTGTTTTTGCAAGGGTTGATTCTGTGAGCAACAGCACCATCTAGAGGCCTGGCATATGTACTACAGCGTCTCCAGCGCTTTCGAACGGCAATGGCCGTGGCTGTCTCCTCCTGATTGGTGGAGTTGGCCCAATAGCCGTAGCGCCACCGTCCTGACGTCAGGACAGTGTTCAAATCTGGATCAGTTTTTATCAGATCCGTTGCAGCCCCTTTTTTAGAGATTTGGGTATGGAGGGAAATAGAGAGGGTTGTGTTTTCTGACACTTGGTGAGTTCCCTGGAACACCGGGGACACATATTCATGTATAAAAGACGCACAAAAGTGCATTTTGCATGATAGGTCCCCTTTAATGGAGCAGCTAATTGAGTTTTTTTTACCACCCCGTAAAAACGTTTCCACAGTCACTTCAATATAGTGTCTTCAGTATGATTGCTTAACTCTATGTTCTTTTGTATCCCAGGCACATTGCAGGAGCTGATTTCTCATACAATGATCCATTGGGCCCAGGAGTCTTTCATCCAGAACCCAGAGCTCGTGCGCATGATGTTTAGCCTGCTTCACAGACAGTATGATGGGCTGGGTGAGCTCATGCGTGCCCTTCCCAAGGCCTACACCATCAACGGCGTGTCAATTCACGACACCATGGACCTGCTAGAGTGCTTGGGTCAGATCCGCTCACTGCTTATTGTCCAGATGGGTCCCGAAGAGGAGAGGCTAATGATTCAAAGCATCGGGTCATTATAACATTTTAATCAATTCTGAATATCTTGCCTTGAAGAGAATTCCTAGATAACTACATGTGACAGAAACTGAACTTCATTTTTGTCTTCCTTAGGAACATCATGAGTAATAAAGTTTTCTATCAACACCCCAATTTGATGCGAGCTCTGGGCATGCATGAAACTGTCATGGAGGTCATGGTTAATGTCCTTGGCGGCGGGGACTCCAAGGTATGTTTTTTCATCTGCTTAACTTGGTTTTAAATATCCTCAATACACAGACAGACTTTGCTTAGTATTCCCACAAAGTGAAAGACGGAGTAATACAATGAGATAGATAGATGTTACGCTACTTAACCTTACATGTATAACATTCTTCCTCCAACAGGAGATCAGATTCCCTCGAGTGGTGACAAACTGCTGCCGCTTTCTCTGCTACTTCTGTCGCATCAGTCGTCAAAATCAGCGCTCTATGTTCGACCACCTCAGCTACCTTCTACAGAACAGTGGCATCGGCCTTGGTGATTGTCTTTGTAAACATTATTATTGAAGCCCTTAAAGTGTGAGCTGTTATTAAGCTGGACATTTTCTGCTGTTCTTTAGGAATGCGAGGCTCCACCCCCTTAGACGTAGCTGCAGCCTCTTGTATCGACAACAACGAGCTAGCATTGGCTCTCCAAGAGCAAGACCTAGAAATGGTAAAAACCGTCAACATGTACAAAACAAGCATTGTTCAAACTTCTTCAATGCTTAAATACACTGTTATATTTCCAGGTGGTGAAATATTTAGCAGGATGTGGACTTCAGAGCTGTCCAATGCTGCTGTCTAAAGGTTACCCTGACATTGGCTGGAACCCTTGTGGTGGAGAGAAATACCTCGACTTTCTCCGTTTTGCTGTGTTTGTCAATGGTCAGATTTTTTTTTAAATGGCTAAATGATGCAATATTCCAATTTCTATTACCCTGATTTCAAATAAATACATATTTTCTTCGCCCTTTATAACAGTTAATACGTTGTTCTTCCCTCTATAGGAGAGAGCGTAGAAGAGAATGCCAACGTGGTGGTACGTCTCCTCATTCGCAGGCCTGAGTGCTTCGGTCCAGCTCTGAGAGGCGAGGGTGGTAATGGTCTGCTGGCTGCGATAGAGGAGGCCATCAAAATATCTGAGGACCCTGCAAGGGATGGCCCTAGTGTTAAGAAGGACAGACGCTTTCCCATGTAAGAGTTATTAGCTTTGGCTTAACGGCCTTCTGATCGTATTTAATGAGGTGCCAAAGTGTGCATTACCTCCCCCCGGTGTTTGATAAAGAGCCAACATCTTTTTTCTTTCTGGTAGGTTTGGAGGAGAGGAGCAGCATGAGGAGAACAAGGTGCACCTAGGAAATGCCATCATGTCCTTCTACTCTGCCCTTATTGATCTGCTAGGACGCTGTGCTCCAGAGATGCATGTAAGAGAACACTTGGATTTTCAAAAAGGTTGAAGAAAGATGCAGGAATAGGGCAACTAGATTAAAATGTTTATTTGTGTCTCTGCAGTTGATCCAGGCTGGTAAGGGTGAGGCTCTGAGGATCAGGGCCATTCTGAGGTCTCTGGTCCCTATTGAGGATCTGGTGGGAGTCATCAGCCTTCCTGTTCAGATTCCTTCGTTTGGAAAAGGTAAACACTTGGGAAAACATTTTACATTTATACATTTCAATTGTTACATTTTAACATTTGATCACTTCTATCCGACTTTTCACATTCACAATGATTTATCTTAAATGTTTTTTTGTATCGTGCTTAGACAACAGCATCATTGAACCAAAGATGTCAGCCAGCTTCGTGCCGGATCACAAGGCTCCCATGGTTCTGTTCCTGGACAGAGTGTACGGTATTGAAAACCAGGATTTCCTGCTCCATGTGCTGGAGGTGGGCTTTCTGCCTGACATGAGGGCTGCTGCCTCTCTGGACACGGTGAGCATCACAACATTTACAAACATACGTATATGGGCTTTCGGAAGAAGAATATTCATATTACTGTCGGACTTAACTCACCAATTTCTGTCCATCAGGCTGCTTTCTGCACCAGAGAGATGGCCCTGGCTTTGAACCGCTACCTGTGTTCTGCTGTGTTGCCACTCATCACTAAGTGTGCACCGCTCTTTGCTGGCAGTGACCACAGAGCCATAATGATTGACTCCATGTTGCACACGATCTACCGGCTGTCTCGTGGTCGAGCCTTCACAAAGGCGCAAAGAGACATCATTGAAGAGTGCCTCATGGCTCTGTGCAAGTGAGTTTAACCTCCTGGCAAATGTTGTTATGTAATCAAACATATCCAAGGTTATATTGAATGTTTTCTGTGTTTTTTTTTTCGTCAGACATCTACGTCCATCCATGCTTCAGCACCTGCTGAGACGGCTAGTGTTTGATGTGCCCATTCTCAATGAGTACGCCAAAATGCCACTGAAGGTATGAGCACTTTAAAACATGTTAAAACGATAAAAACACGACACTTCTTGTATTAATGTTTACTTTCCATTTTTTTTACATCATGCAGCTTTTGACCAATCACTATGAGCGTTGTTGGAAGTATTATTGCCTCCCTAATGGTTGGGCCAACTTTGGACTGGCATCAGAAGAGGAGCTGCATCTGACCCGCAAACTGTTCTGGGGCATCTTTGAATCGCTAGCACACAAGGTGAAGCAATAGCTATATGAGTGTCTCTTTTTCAGTTTATCAGAATCAGAATCAGAATCAGAATCAGAATACCTTTTTTAGTCCCACAGAGGGGAAATGTGCGTAGTTACAGCAGGAAAAAGAGCCACAGACAGCTTAATGTTACATATGTTAAATATGTGACATGCATTTAAAAAAAAGTACTAAGTTATGATAATAAAAAGTTACATAATTTAAAAAAATGCACATCCTGTAACAGTTCTTAGGATTTAGCAGCCAGGTATATATTACACAGTTATTAACGGCATCTATAAATATTGCACATCTAGCACATATTGCACATAGGTGGTTGGTATTTAACAGCAGCAAGTTACACAATTTACAAAATACAAAATACACACCTTGTAACAGTTCTAAGGATTTGGCAGCCAGGTATATATTACAGTTATTAACGGCATTTATATATTGCACATAGTTTGTTGGTATTTAGCAGCAAGGGGTGATATAGTCTGTGTTTTGGTGTGTGTGGGGGGGTCAACTTATTATGGTATGAGCATATTTTAATTCATTCATTTACATTTTGATTTCAGAAATTTGATGCTGAGATTTTCAAGATTTCAATGCCGTGCATTTGCGCCATTGCTGGAGCCATTCCTCCCGACTATGTGGACGCCAGCTTCTCCTCCAAAACGGAGAAAAAGGCATCAGTCGATGCAGAGGGAAACTTTGATCCTAAACCAGTAGAGACCACAAAGTGAGAGGATCCTAAGACATCAACATCTCAAATAATAATAATATGTCTCATAATTATGAAAGCTAAATTCACTGATTCTCTCTCCAATCACAGCACCATCATCCCTGAAAGGCTGGATCCCTTTATCAACAAATATGCTGAATATACACATGATAGATGGGCCTTTGAGAAGGTAGAACAGGATTTTTTAATAACTTCCTATTATTCTTCAGCTATTTCAGGATCAACATTTGTGTTTAGTTTCAACAGCTAAGAATGCATTATATTTGTAAGCATAAATGACAGCTGTAACACCATTTTAAACTTGTTTCTATGATTTAGATCCAGAATAACTGGTCATACGGTGAGGTGCTGGATGAAAATGCAAAAACTCATCCCATGCTCAGACCCTACAAAACCTTCTCAGAAAAGGTAGGTTTACAGTTCGGCGTTAACGCATATAAAGCGTCCCTGGTCATGATCTCACTGACTTTTTCTTCTGGCAGGACAAAGAGATCTACCGTTGGCCGATCAAAGAGTCGGTCAAAGCCATGCTTGCGTGGGAGTGGAACCTAGATAAAGCTAGAGAGGACGAAGAGTCGGATAAGAAGAAGACAGTGTCTCGAAAAATCTCACAGACAGCTCAGGTATGAAGCAGTTGTATAAATGTACTTATATACTTAATATCTCAGCCATTGTTGTTTATTGTACAGTATGTAATGATAGGTATTTTTGTTGTAGGCAACCTATGACCCAAGCCAGGGCTACAGTCCACAGCCCATTGATGTCACACACATGGCTCTTTCAAGAGACCTACAGGTAAATATTGAACCTTCTGTGCTGTTATCTTAGTTTCTGATCCTTATTCATAGTTTATATTTGTTCACAGTCTATGGCAGAGCAACTGGCAGAAAACTACCACAACACCTGGGGGCGTAAGAAAAAGTTGGAAATACAGTCCAAAGGTAAGATATATTTGTCTGGAGAAGGGGACCTAGACGTATAGAAACTGAGAGATTTGGCTTTCTGGATGAGTTTAGATTGTGCCTCTGTTTGTTGTAGGCGGTGGGACACATCCTCTGCTGGTGCCCTATGACACTCTCACGGCCAAAGAAAAGGCACGAGACAGAGAGAAGGCGTATGAGCTGCTCAAGTTCCTGCAGCTCAATGGTTATGCTTGCACAAGGTAATAATGCAGAAGAACAATTATCAGGGAACTGTATTTTTGTGTCTATTCTAATTGATTAACTCTGATTACATGTTTTCCATTTAATATGTTAATTGTGTGGCCACAGCGGATAATACCCCCAGAGTACCTGGCCCTTTAAATGACACACATTTAATTAGAGTATTAATACAGATGAAAAAGTGAAAGCAGTCAAAAGTGGATGATACAAAACGGAAAGACTGGATGCATGAAGCCGTGAACATTTGAAGCCGTTTCAAGGCATACAATTGCCAAAGTATATTTTCTATAAAGTGCTTTATTTACTATATTTTAAAAACACTTACAGAACAACAAATCATTAAAAGATATTCTAAGTTTTCGGTATATCCTTCTGTTTATGATCCTACATTTTTGACTGTATGTGGGACATCTTTCATTAAATTCAAGCACAAAGCGTTAAACTGTGTTTCACTTCAGGGGCCTGAAAGATATGGAGTCTGACATCTCATCCATCGAGAAGAGATTCGCTTACGGTTTCCTGCAGAAGCTGCTGAAATGGATGGAAATTGCCCAGGAGTTCATCGCTCATCTTGGTACTGTGGAGCATGAATGAAGAGCATATCCTGTCACATAATGATAGTATCCCAATAGTTACACTAATAATATTATATCGTATTTTGCAAATGTGTTTTACACAGAGGCTGTGGTAAGCAGTGGACGAGTGGAAAAGTCTCCTCATGAGCAGGAAATCAAATTCTTTGCCAAGGTGAGTGTATTTAACAAAGCTCGTGTTGCCACAGTTTTTAAGGACCAACTTGTCCTCATCTCTGTACTAAGTGTGAAAACTCCCTATTTTCAGATCTTGATGCCTCTTATCAACCAATATTTCAAAAACCACTGCCTCTACTTCTTGTCGACACCTGCAAAAGTTCTGGGTAGTGGTGGACATTCTTCCAACAAGGAGAAGGAGATGATTGCGAGGTGATATCTCTTTTTTATATTAATTTACTGCAGATGTCACCTAAACCCTAAACATGATATGTCATGTTTTCATTTCATTTATTACTTTCCCTATTTCATCAAAATCTCTTTTTTCTTGTATTTCCCTTTCCTTCCTTTTCTTCCCTTCCCTTTATAGTATCTTCTGTAAAATGTCCGCTCTGGTGAGGCACAGAGTTTCTCTCTTTGGTAAGATGTTTGTCTCTCAACATCAATCTTTCTGAATCTTTTCAATCTTTTCTGTGTTTCTCATGTGTGGCTGTAATGTATTTTTCCACCACTCAGATGAAAGCAAGTGGCGTGACAGTATGTGATGATCTGAATGTTTTGTTAACAGCATAAGTGTATTTGCATGTGCAGGAACGGACGCTTCGGCTATTGTTAACTGTCTTCACATTCTGGCTCGGTCATTGGATGCAAGGTTTAGTATTTTTGTATTTCCTCACAAGATACATAAAGCCATTTGGATAAAAGTGTTTTTGTTTTTCATTATATTCTTTGTTATTTGCCTTATTAGGACAGTAATGAAGTCAGGGCCTGAGATTGTGAAAGCGGGGCTGCGGTCATTCTTTGAGAGTGCTGCTGATGACATAGAGAAGATGGTAGAGAATCTCAAACTGGGCAAAGTATCCAAAGGCAATCAGGTAATAGAAGAGCAAAATGTTTGAAATGGTCTTGCACATATTCCTACCCCCAACTTCTGCAAATTATGTTCTAATCATTATACCTTAAAGGTAGGGTAGGTAAGTTTGAGAAACCGGCTCGAGATCGCTAGAATTTGAAAATACACAACCGGAGAAAATCTGCCACTTCCTTATAGAGCCCCTCCTCCAACACACACGAACGCGCACATGACCAATGAGGGCACGAGATAAGTTTGTGCACAGACGGAAGGCTGACAGGCAGGTAGGCCATCCAGTTATTTTAGCCGGGCCGGCTAAAATGATTGGTCGTGCTTTTTACAGTATTACAGCTTCCACAGATGACATTTTTTTATGGATTTTTTGTCAAAGCACTTAAGATATTCATTGCTATCGGGATGTTAAGAGCATTCCATGGAATATAACAAAAAGTGTATCTCGAGCCGGTTTCTCAAACTTACCTACCCCACCTTTAACTATCCTAAGACCATGTTCATATATTCTCTTTTATAGCAAGTGAAAGGTGTGTCCCAGAACATCAACTACACAACCATTGCCCTGCTGCCGGTGCTCACCTCCCTGTTCGATCACGTCGCTCAGCACCAGTTTGGAGATGATGTCATGCGTGAGTGCTTTCACATAAGCACATTTCTGCTCTGTTTATTTGTATGTATCCTGACTGCTTTACATATCTCTGTTTCTATCATACAGTGGATGATCTTCAGATGTCATGCTATCGAATCATGTGTAGCATCTACTCTCTTGGGACTGTCAAGAATCCACATGTTGAGAGGTAATTCCATATCTTCATACATTGAAATCTGTAACGTTATTTAAAAGGAATCCTCAGGAGCATTTTGTTGAACACTCGTGTTTGCATTTACAGGCAGAGGCCAGCTCTAGGGGAGTGTTTGGCTCACCTTGCAGCAGCGATGCCAGTGGCCTACCTAGAGCCCAAGCTAAATGAATTCAATGCTTTCTCTGTTTACACCACAAAGACACCGAGGGAGAGAGCCAGTGAGTGCTTTGCCCTTCCCTCAGCATCATTTACTGACAACGTCTTGTATCTGAATTGAATTAATGTATCTTCCTGTTTGTGAATACCAAAGTCTTGGGCCTTCCCAATGAGGTCCATGAGCTATGTCCAGACATTCCTGAGCTGGACGCTCTACTCAAGGAGATCGGGGACCTGGCAGAGTCAGGGGCCCGGTACACGGAGATGCCTCATGTGATTGAAATCACTCTGCCCATGCTGTGTAACTACCTGCCTCGCTGGTGGGAGAAAGGACTGGAAAACTTCCCTGAGATGGAGTGCCAGATCTGCACAGATGTCACATCCGAACATCTCAATCAGCTGCTTGGCAGCATCATGAAAATTGTTGTCAACAACTTGGGTATCGATGAAGCCTCTTGGATGAAGAGGTTGGCTGGTGAGTTTCTTGTTATCCTCTATTAAGTAAAAACACTGTATACATCACAGTGTACGCCTGAGTGAGTTTTGGGGCAAGTTAGATAACGCCATTTTCTTTCTCTTTTAGTGTTTTCACAGCCCATTGTCAGCAGAGCAAAGCCAGAAATGCTTAAGTCCCACTTCATCCCTACAATGGAGAAGCTGAAAAAACGCACTTCAAAGGTGGTGGCTGAGGAAGACCATTTGCGGATGGAGGGGAAATCAGAGGGAGATGAGGAAGACGGCACTATACGTGATGAGTTTGCTGTCCTCTGCCGAGACTTGTATGCGCTCTACCCTCTGCTTATTCGCTACGTGGACAACAACAGGTACATTACAATCAGCAACATATCACACATTTTGAACTGTGAATCCTGCCTGCTAGTGACAGAAATAAAACACAATGCACATATCCTTTCAATCAAGCCACACTTGTTGCGACTCTGGGGAGCCTTAAAGTTATTTGTTCTGCAGGGCAAGATGGCTGACATGCCCAGACCCAGATGCAGAGGAGCTCTTCCGAATGGTTGGAGAGGTCTTTATTTTCTGGTCCAAATCTCATGTGAGTATGTCCCCTTGCCTTTAAATTCAGCCATATGCTGCAACTTGCACCCTTTACTGTGTTATTTCCATTTCTCTCTCCATTGTAGAACTTCAAACGAGAGGAACAGAACTTCGTGGTGATGAATGAGATCAATAACATGTCATTCCTCACCGCTGACAGCAAGAGTAAAATGAGCATGGTGAGTTAAAGAAAGGCAGAACCAGCGCTGCTGTGAAGCTGCTATAGTGTCAGATCTTAAATCAGGTATATTGCCTTACAACTAGTTTTTATGTGTTTTTTTACTCTTGTTTTTTTATCATCATTTCAAGATTTTGTTACAACCATTTTCAGCCAGGTGTAATGGCCATTAATTAAACTATTATAACCCATAGTATGGCTGTAATAATATTGTATCACAGACTATAATCAAATAAATACATCTTAAAAAGAAAGGCACAGAAATCTTAACCAGGTACAGGATTTCCATACCTAGGTGTCTGTTTTTTTGTTGTTATATTCTTTAATATCCTTTTTATTGAACTTGGTTAACAAAGCAAAGCCTCCTACAACTTATGGAGGTTGATTGTAAGTCGCATTTTTTAGAACAATAGCAGTTGTGTTAACAATATTCTCTCTTTGGCTGTCCTTTGTCCTCTTCTTTTGGGTTGCGGCTGGGTTTCCAGGGCGGGGACTCAGAGGTTAGACTTTGTTCCTGCACGACCGCTGTGCTGACCGCATGGCACCTCACTTTGGGGGAGCTTTTCATCAACCTCTCCAGCACACTGGCACATCTGATCCACATATAGCGCATCCACAAACACAAAAAGTACACTGTCACTCAGACACACACAAAGATATCCACATTCCCTACAGGGAAACATGATCTGAGACAACTAATTCAAATGCTTTTTCTGTACACGCAGCGGTATCTGCTTAGTCATGAATACCTTGCAGTCTATTCAGAGTGTAACAGTTGAGAATTTGTCATTGCTATAAATACAAAGGTATACATATTAATAGAATATGAAAATCCTTGCTAGAAGTCTCTTCAAAGGAGCAACAGATGGAGTTTGGATCCACTTACACTGTCATTAGTTTTGTTATACCCCAGTGTACCAACACACAGTCCTAGAATGGATCACTCCATGTCATACACAAAACTGATGTATGTCTGCTTGATATATCATATACAAGATTTATTTTATAGAAAAATGTATGATTGTGCAAAAAGGACGAATCACACATTATTCTGATAAAGGATCACTGGACAAATGGGCAGGCCCCATCTGTGGGCCATCCCCAGTCCTGCCAGTGTGTGAGGGGGGGAGTCTAGAGGCGCTTGATGAAAGTACTCAGCTGTAGATTTGGGCTCATGGCACTGGGCTTTACACCGAGCCCGAGGCGGCAGTGAAAGCTCAGTGCCATCATCCTGTCACTGAGTTTGCTCTTTTCTGATCGTAGTTGAGGTGGAATCTTCTAGTATGTCTTTTGTTTCTTTTTCGTTGAAGGATAGTTGACCTGTAGCGTCTGTAATGCAGCTTTTTGCCACTAGGGGATGATGTTAGTCTTCTCTGTGCTCTTTCTTCTCTCCTCCCTGGAAATGCCATGGCACATCATGGCTTAGTTTCCTTTTACACTCCCTAGTATCCACACTAACACATGACTTGATGCTTAATTTCACTGAAGCAGATTTTTCATGAAACTATTTGTTGGGTTCCCTCTTTAGAATGTGCTCAAAATCACCATGAACCTAACCAATACATTAATTCACTCTTATTTTCTATATTATTCCCCAAAATGCTTTGCACCCTGTTTCCTCTAAACTAGTCTTCCATAACACACTTGTGTCTGGCACTGAATAAAAGCAGGAGCAGTGGATGATGCACATCTGGCACTGATAGTGTTTGTTTTAACTTGGATAGGGGGGCATAGGGCCTCAGGGATTGACTCGATAAGACATGTCTTACAACGAGAACCCAACAAACACCTCCAATGAAGATATTGCCAATAGAAAGCCTGTAACCGGGCTCTTCTGTACACTTTTACATTTTCGCCTTAATGTACAGTATGAGTCTGAATTTTGATTTCAATTCATCAAAGGACTATATTCTAGCCATTATTCATACACGGCTAGCTAAGGGAATACATACTCGAGTCGCTATAAACAACACCATAATAGCCAACATGGGATTTTGTGGATAATTAGCTGCTTTTAGTTCTTTCTAGCAGCAATATATGAGTATCAATATCTCATTAATACAGTTGCTAAGTCCCCAAGTCAGTTTGACTTCTTAATTTCTCCTGTAACTTTACAATCTATACTTTTCTGTGTGGTTGCTGATGAGAAATACCAAGTAATAATACATTTGAACTGGTCTGATATAAACACGGTTCATAGTGTATTTAAAATATTGCCTTTTTGAGAATTGGGGGAAATGAATTCCTAATACCTGAATTTTGACCCCTACAATTCTATGGCTCGAATAGAAATACCATGTGACTTATTCACGGAACATGCATTTAATAGATTAAACATTCATATTTTACGAAATGCATTTATACATTGCATGCTCTCACATACATTTGCACATCTTGGAGGACTCCAGAAAGAGCAGATAACAGAAGGACTGAACTGTCACAGAAACAGAGTAGGAGCACAGGATGCAAGCAGGTGTGTGTTATTAACAGCCTGAACACTAATAGGTCTAACTCTAATTTCAAGAATTGTGTACTGTAACTTCATCTAATATTTTAATCTTTGAACAAGGGCTGCTGTTTAATTTCACAACTAAAGAAAAACCCAGGAGTTTGTTGTCGATATTTATCATGTTCATGGAATGCTGAATGGATTGTCACTTGAATGAAATCTGTTTTCTGTTGCATGTTGTTTCAATGTAATTTCACTGTTTCTTATAAGACCCATTCCCTTTCCCAAAGCCAGCTATTTTCCCACGTTGCCCACACATTTTCACAAAACCCTCTACTTACCAGTCTGAGCTCAGAGAAACAACTACTTAAATATTTGGGGAATTAAAAATGCAACTTTTCTGTTGACAGTAACATGTTTTAAAAGCCAAGTGAATTTAGCTGGGTATTTCTACGCGGGGAGATCTACTGTTTGCATACTTTCCTATTGAAGAGCTTGCAGAACTGTATAGTCATCACTAAAAGGTAGGAGGATGTTCATTGTGTTAAAACAGTCACCTAGCTTTGTCAATAATAATGTCATTGTCATACATCATACTGTATGTGATGTACAGTAGCATATACTGTACAAGGAATCAGCTGCATATTTTCTCTTGTGGTGTTGCAGTCGTTTCTAGGTTAAACTGGCGAGGGCTTATATCCATTTAATGACTGCCTGGCATTGAATCAATGGTGTAATGTCTTTCGATTCAAAGCAGTGGTAACTGTCGTTTCATACCTCTGGCATTTTATCAGATGCTGTGAATGCTTTCTGGTTATCGTCCCTTTTCTCAGGGTGGAGGCTCAGATACGGAGCGTACCAAGAAGAAGAGACGTGGAGACCGTTACTCAGTGCAGACTTCACTTATTGTGGCTGCCTTGAAAAAGATGCTCCCCATAGGCCTCAACATGTGCTCTCCCGCCGATCAGGAGCTTATCAACTTGGCCAAGATCCGATACTCCTTGGTAGTTTTATATTACTTTAAATGAACTTGATTAGTGTAAGCTTCTGTTGTCTGACTTTTAACCCTGTTGTAGCCTTAGCAAAGTAACCATTCCACTTTTAACAGTTTTACCTCCCAAACCATTTTTTAGGAGGACAATGGTTGATAAACGTTTTACTTTTCAGAGAGACACTGATGAAGAAGTTAGAGAGTTCCTGCAGAACAACCTTCATCTTCAGGGCAAGGTATAGCTCCTGTACTGTAAGCTCTTTAGTGTTGGAATCTCATTTGTGATACATAAGCAGAATACATATCAGGAAGCTCTGTATCCCTTTGTTTGGGAAAGGTGGACAACCCGTCGATGCGCTGGCAGATGGCTCTCTACAAGGTGATGGCAGGGAAGGCTGAAGATGCTGACGCTCCGATGAAAGTTGTCAAAAGAGTGCAGGAGGTTTCTGCTGTCCTCTATCACCTTGAAGTGGTGAGTTATTCTCAACCATACCTGTCTTTACTTAAAATGCATACAGTCTCTCCATCATTTGGAGTACACAGTCAATTTCTCTGAGTAAAATTGACTCAAATTGAAGAAAATTTTACTCTAAAGATATTACATTCGGTCCCAACCTATATATAATATATATAACCTATAAATGTACTCTTTGTTCAGAGTTGTATTTTTAGAGTTCATTTTACTCTATTATGTGCTTAGATTTGACTCTGCTTAATGGTTATTTACTCTATGTAGTGTATATTAAAAACAACTCTACTGCCATTTTACTCATAATAGAAGTTCATTTTACTCCCAATCGAACGTCATTTCACTCCCAATAGAATAAATGAACCATAATGATCTTTACAATAAATAAATGGGCGTGTGTGAAGCTGACCATTGAGCGGCCCGACCAAGCAAGGAGGCAGAGGCAGAGAGTTCAAATACAACCCGGTGTTGGCATTTATTCCTCTTTGTGGTACAGGATACACAGCCTCAATATGACTGTCTCACGTGAACACAGTCACCAGCAACAGACAAGACGGGAGGGGGAACACTTTTCAAACTACAACAGGAAACAGAGACAGACAAACTAAAACATAGACAGATCGTGACAAATATATGCATAAATTACATATAATCACATGCTTCCTGTGCAATGTTTTAGCATGGAACAAATGAATATACTTCACCAATAATGAAGCTATATAATCCGTAACGGAGACCGAGATCTATGGCCCCAGAGATCACCTCCGTTACAGCGTGGTCATGGTTTAACTCCAATAGAATTGAGTCTGCATTTTTGATCCCACTCTAGAAGCTATGAGTAATAAATACACTCCAAAATGATTAAATATCACTATTTCAGAGCAAAATAGTAATTACTCTGGAAAAAATACTCACCAATATTTCCTGTGATAGATAAGAGCATTCCCAAAATGCTACTTGTTGTTTTTCCATAAATTGATGGCAATCCGGATGTTCAATCATCCCTTGGGAGGGTCAGGCATGGCAAAGGGATGTTGTCAATATGATTGACTTCTTATATATTTCATTCTTTTATTGCACATTTTTCTTTATTTATTGTGTTTATATATGTTATTTGATCTTTTATTTATTCTTTTTATCTTTTTTATTTATATATATTTATTTATTTTCTTATATTTTATTTCATTTTAAAATGGAACAACTGTCATGAAAACCTATTTCCCTATGGGATTATTTAAGTATTTCTGATTATGATAACTTTTCACTGGAATCATATCTTAAAGTGGACCTATCATGCTATATTATAATAATATAGTGTAGGACCATACCTATATAAGGCATATTTATACTTTTTTTTTTTCTAAATACCAAACAGGTCATGCATTTTAGCCATGCCTCATTTCGCTCAATTTGAAAAATGTTAGCTCTGTTTTTGCAAGGGTTGATTCTGTGAGAACAGCACCATCTAGAGGCCTGGCATATGTACTACAGCGTCTCCAGCGCTTTCGAACGGCAATGCCGTGGTTGTCTCCTCCTGATTGGTGGAGTTGGCCCAATAGCCGTAGCGCCACCGTCCTGACGTCAGGACAGTGTTCAAATCTGGATCAGTTTTTATCAGATCCGTTGCAGCCCCTTTTTTAGAGATTTGGGTATGGAGGAAAATAGAGAGGGTTGTGTTTTCTGACACTTGGTGAGTTCCCTGGAACTCCGGGGACACATATTCATGTATAAAAGACGTACAAAAGTGCATTTTGCATGATAGGTCCCCTTTAAGTATTTCTGATTATGATAACTTTTCACTGGAATCATATCTTAAATGATAACATGTGAAAACTATAATAATTAGTGTTGAGGGGGAAATCTGTCAAAAATGACTTCACACTTTTCCTGCAGTACATTAAAAGTATCCATAGGAATTGTTTGGCCACTCTGCCAATGACTCCCTCCTCTGTGACAGACGGAGCACCCGTTTAAATCCAAGAAGATGGTGTGGCACAAACTGTTGTCTAAGCAGAGGCGCAGGGCGGTGGTCGCTTGCTTTAGGATGACACCTCTATACAACATTCCCAGGTTAGTGAAGCATATCAAGGTCACAAATGGGGTGTTAAAAAAAACTGTTTCAGATGTTTAAAAGTGCAAATACAAGTTGTTTATGGTTTTGTTTTTTTGCATTGCAGGCACAGAGCTTCAAACATGTTCCTCGAGGGATACAAACGCAACTGGCTTCACTCGGAGGGTTACTCGTTTGAAGACAGGATGATAGATGACTTATCTGTGAGTGTTATCTAACATCTGTTTGATCTTGAATAGTGTTTTTTTTCCTCTGACATTACTTGCTCTTCCTCTCCTTTTGCATCCCAGAAAGCGATGAAGCAAGAAGAAGGAGATGAAGAGGAAGAAAGAGAAATGAAGCCAGATCCCCTCCACCAGCTTATTCTGCATTTCAGTCGTACTGCTCTTACAGAAAAGAGGTTGGATAGATCATCGCTTTTACTAAACTGAAATGCTGGAATGTGGTTTAAACACAGGGTGGTAGGTTGTTGACCATTTGTCTTCTCTTGTCTTCATTTCAGCAAACTTGATACAGATCATCTGTATATGGCATATGCAGATATTATGGCAAAGGTGAGTGACAAAGGGTTTTGACCATAGAACTAAAACGATTAGTTGACTTATCACTTAGTTGTTCAAGAGTGAATCAATGTCAGACTATTTTGGATAATCGATTAACCATAAGAGTAATTATTCATGAACAAATAGCAAAAAATGCTGTTTTCAGCCTCTCAAGAGATTTCCTTTTTCTTTGTTCTCTCACAAAACAAGACATTAACTTCATTTACAAATACTTCCCTTGATCTTTGAGAAACTAGAATGACATTTTTTTATTTCTGACATTTTACGAACCAAATTCTAAATAATAATTGACAGATTAATCAATAAGGAAAGTCATTGTTGGTTGCAGCTCTATTTGACTATGCTCTAAGATAGTTGTTCTTGTCTCCATCTATGTAGAGTTGCCATATTGGTGAGGAAGAAGAAGGAGGAGAGGAAGTGGTGGAAAATGCGGAGGATGAGCTGCCATTTGAGGTGCGACAAACAGAACTGGTAATGGGCGGCGAGGGGGGCAAGGGACCAGGAACACAGAGGAGCGGTAGCTCTCAACGCATTGAGTGACCTCATCATCAGAACATTACTCCACAAGCACATCTCTCTCTCTGTCTGTCTCTCTTTTATTTATGTTGTCTGTTCTGTCTGCTCGTCATCTCTTCTGTTAGTTCTGCTTCATTCATTGTGATTTTATTCAGCTCCAAACTTGAAGCTCCAATCCAGATTTTTTATTACTGCATCAAATACCATTTGTACCCTAATCTCTTTAAATCACACTACTTTCGGGACAAAATCATAACACTCACTAGAAATGTGTACATTTAAGATTAAAAGTTTCAGAAGACCCATTGGTCCTGTTTGCCTCAAATCTGGATTGGGTCTAATAAGATTAAATTAAATTAATGTTCTAACATCAACAAAATTAACTATTAACTAATGATAATCACACTAATAATCATCACACTAATAATAATTCACTTCGAAATCAGTTATCAACTTGATGGACATGTAAACCACTTTGGAAAACGTTATGAAAAATGAAGCAATGTGTAAGAAAAAGAAGCTCAAATGTTTCTGTCACACCATGGCCTAACACACTGTCCCTTCCTCGAGTTTTATACTTTACAGCTCATAGAATTTCAGTGGACTGGCAGGGCTTTTTAACTTTGAAGGAAACGCCAGCTGCTACATTCCTTGTGACAAGTTTATGAGTCGCAGACACCTTCTCAGACACCCAGTGCTGACTTCACTCTCTAATGCAGCTGAAATATTAAAACAGATTTCTGTTTGTTTGACCATAAGCTATTTTCATGCTTTGTCAACGCATATTGTTTCTTTAAAACACTAAAACAATATTTGTATATTTAAAAAACCCTTAAAAAAAAGTGTGTGGGCTGATATCAAACTGGGGAGTTAGACATGCTAAAATAAAAAGGCTTGAGATGATATTAGATGTTTTTAGAGGCCTTTCAAATTCAAATCTTTACTGAGAGTGATTTTGAATGTGATCTAACGCAAACTCACTGACTAGTGATGTCATTCCTCCCAGTTTATATAGCTGTCTTGTCTTTGTCTTTCTCTCTGTCTCTTTCCCCATTGCTCCATGTAACCCCTCTCACCTTCATAACACTTGTCTTCACTAACTGAATGCTACTGATCAATGTTCCCTTCCCCCACTCACATAGCATACTGACAGACTACAGTGAAAGCCAGTGTAGAACACGCAACGTTGAAAGGTAAATATTCACATACATCATACAGTGCATAGTTTATCACCAGATGTCATCAGATACTCAATAGGTATTATATTTCGAGGTCCAACTGCACTACACATTGTGGGTAGAGCACGGACAGGCATACGTGGGTGGTTGGGTGGGGGGTGGACTTGGGAGGGGGGTGGTTTAGGTTCATAATGTGGGATGTTACAAGTTGATTGTGATGTTGCTGAAAAGAGGAATATTCATTTGTCCTCTGAATTCAGAGATATTTGTTTGATTGCCATTTTCTTTTTAAAATGGCCTTTCATACACAGTCTGCTCAATACAATAAATAAAGAGTAATGCATAAACAGATGTAAAGATTGAAGGCCATTCAGAGCCAGGGCTGTCATGGTCTTGGGGTTTATTTTTGTAAGTCCTTCTCCTCACGTATCATTTCTTGTTTTAGTTCCTGCCTTTTTCTTTTCCACATCTGTGTGATGGTTTGCCCCGCCCCAATGAATTTCACTTGATTCTTCTCTGCCCTGCTGTCATCTGTCTCACGTTATCACCCTTATTCCTTCATTCATGCTGCGTCTCAATTTGCGTTCCACTGTACCACCATTTGCTGTTTTAAATGTACTAGTATGTCAAAATACAGTGCGCTATGTGTATCCAGATGGGACCAGCCTTGTTGCAGTTTGTCCGGTGAACACAGTACTTTTTTAATAAACACGCCTTAATACTGGCGCTGAAAGAAGCCACCATTCAATTTTTGGATACATTAAGCGGTCTGTAATGATTTGCTACTACGAATGAAGCTATACTAACAGCTGCAATCGTAACTCATGGTTGGAGGAAGGACTTCGGCCTTGTGTGATTTGAGACAGCACTACAAGGTCACATTTCACAAAAGTGTTCACAGTGTAGGCCTGGCAGGGTACTAAGAGAGAAATCAAAATTGAGACACAGCATAATTTTCTGTGCTCGCCTTGTCTTATCTCTGGTGAAATGGTAGACCACCCAGTATTACAGGTAGCAATAAACACGAACTGACAAAAGACAATGGGAGTACAGAAACACAATGTAAGGGGGATGAAATTGAAGGACAGGCGACTGCTGACTGATGAGAATCGAGTAAAACACTTTAGAGCGGGGCATATCTGGGGGAAAAGACAAAGGCAGTTCACACAAGAAAAACAAGAGGAAATTCAAAGGAAACAAACTTCAAATAAAAAAACTGAGGAACTAGACACAAAACACGTTTTTTGTGTTTTACGTTAATATTTTAAACAATTTGCTTAAGAAAGACCCTCTGCTATGAAATGCCAAAGAAATATCTCTGATACAGAGGGATTACAGCTCTTGCTCAAAGTGTCTTTTGTGCAGAGCTTCTGCAGTTAATACACTTTGGTAAACTATATGGCTGAAATGCTAAGCCAATCAGGTTGTTTCCTGTAGTCTAACGCTTGCTCTAGCTAGCAAACGTGAAGAAGTAGAGTAACAACTCCATGACTAATAAAGTGAGGTGATAGAATGTATGCAAGAGACAGATTTTGTATAGTAAAACAGTACTGACAGTAAAACAAAAATATAAAAAGACAATAGTGTTGCACATAGAAGAGAAAAGAAACTGCAATAATTGTCCAAATATTTTTGATAAACCAAAAATAAAAGCATGAGATGTACATTTATTTATTAATAGTTAATCGACAGAACTTACGAATGAATAGATGCCTTTTCTTTTAAAATCACTTTATGTATAGCCGGTATCTGAAGTGGAAAGACGGTAAGTTGATAACACAATGATAAGATGAAAAGTTAGGTACTTGAGAGAGAGGAGAATGAATGTGAATTGAAATCGGGAATATGAATTGATAGAATGGACACTTTTCTTAATAAATATTTAAACACCTTGAGCCTCTCCCACCAGCTCTTAGTATGTTCAGACTTAGACTTATAAGTGTTAGGTTGAGTAAAAAGGGGTGCTACCCGATTGACTAAATCCCCCGTTTGATTCTAGTACTTGGAACTTAGGACGGACTTCATGTCCAAACCTGGACATGGGTTTAAGAAAAGCTGGTGCAACCCAAACCTAGTGTATTTATAACTACTATTAAATATTTAATCAAATATCTGACCTTGAAGAGTCTATTCTATCCATTCAAATTCTCTGTGTGAAGTGAAACCGTACCAAATGCTCATAGTGTTTGCATCCACCTCAGGAAAAAGAAATGGAGAAACAAAGGCTTCTGTACCAGCAGTCACGACTTCACAATCGTGGCGCTGCAGAAATGGTTCTGCAAATGATCAGTGCTTGCAAAGGTAGGCTTGTTTACACTGTTTGTCTGGAAGTTTCCTGCACTGTGAATACGTTTATGCTAAGTTTACGTTTTGTACATGTAGGTGAGACCGGCCCTATGGTGACTACCACCCTTAAGTTAGGCAACTCCATCCTTAATGGTGGAAACTGTGAGGTGCAACGGGTATGTATTCTGAAAACAGTTAAGTCTTTCTTTAAATTAGAATTTTTCTTTAATAATCTTTTTCTTTTTCAGAAAATGCTGGAGTACTTGAGGGACAAGAAGGATGTTGGATTCTTTTTGAGTATCCAGGCATTGATGCAGACATGCAGGTCAGTTTTCTTTTTAAATGACACCATTTTCAACTAGGAATAGTTATGTGCATTAATTCGAAGAGTTGGGAGTGCAGATCTAATTTTATGTTTATGAATTTTGCAGCGTCCTGGATCTCAACGCCTTTGAGAGGCAGAACAAAGCAGAGGGGCTGGGCATGGTCTCAGAGGAGGGCTCTAGTACGTTGTTAACACTCATCCATCACTTAGATCCAGCAGACATTACACCACAGATACTGTTTGAATATACAGTGGGTAAAAAGCTTCATTTTTTATCATTTGGGCTGCTCTAAACTATTATAAATGATAATATAAAGAGGATTTTCAGTCCTGTGAGAGCCACAGATACCAGATGGTTTGCTTTTTATTGTAAGAGCTTATGATTTATTGATTGCTGTTGGGTTGTAAAATCAATTTGAACAAATAAAATGTTTCTAAAATACTTTACCCACTCTAGTTTTAATACTATCATGTAATAAATTGGAACATTTTGTATAAATTACATCTCAAATGTGTACACTGTAGACCACATCAACAGGGTAAACACAATCAAAGTATCTGAAAAGTCTATAAAAACTATTTTACAACCTAAAAATATGTAAGAACTAAATTATACCGTTATTATATTTATCACAACTTTTCAAATACGGAAGGCAAACCCTGTTCATATACGCAGAATTGACTATTAATTCATTTATACATTATACGGTAATTTGCAAATTTCTGAAGAGAAAACAAGAACCAAAAGCAAGTGATGTTATCGTTATGTGCCTCATTAACAAAAGAATACATGAATCAACATAAGACATGAATTAATAAATCAACATTCTGAGAAAGTATTAATTCATCTTCCTCTAACATGAAATATTAACACTTAAATAACGGTTAGAGGGATTTAAGGATTGAACTTGTTCTATGTCTAGTTGTATAACTTGTTGATTGTTTTTCCGACCTTTTGTGCTCTAATTCTGGAGGTTTTGAAATCTCCCCTGAATGAACATGCCATGGAACATTGTTAATCTCCCCCTCCTCATCTCTTAGTCCTCAACTGTCAACACACTGATCCTCTCTCCCTTCCCCTCGATCACTGCCACCTCTCCCTTGCCCCTCCTTTCATGGCCCTCAGACATGAACCCAAATCGGGGTAAATCATCATTTCTGTCCATCTCTTATTTAGCTTTCTCTCCCTCCTCTGTCCCTCCTGCTCCCTTTTTCTAACGCTGAGAGTCCAACAAGAGAGGATTGGATGTGTCTGTCCATCTTTCCTTTTCAAAGCTCATGCCCCTTACTTGCATCCATTTTGAAAGGCAAAGAATGGAATCTGGTTTTATCCGCTAATAGAAAAAGACTAATAGTCATTATCTGAACTCTCAGACTCACACTGTACAAACTGACTGAGGTTCAGCAGTCCCATTCCTGGACATAATGGGCTGGATTCCATTCAACATTTTGATGGACAATGCCCTAACCTCTCTGACAATTAACCCTGCTGTATTGGAGCTAAGCTGGTGTGTGTTGCATGGTTGTGTGTCTGTGTGTGTGTTCATTAGTGGTGGACTGGGATTTATTATTATTTTTGAGTTACACAGAATGTTGGAACTCTCATATGATCACATTATATGGGATATTTTGGGAAGAAATGCTAAAAAAAATAAAAAATTGGAAGCTATTGACAAAAGATAAGGCTTTTCAACTCCAATAAAAACAGCTGTGTCCTATTGGTCATATCGCCCACCTTCAAGGCCATGATATATTCAGTATGCAGCCCTTTTTCACGATATATTTCTAAATGGTACAGTGATTTTATATAAACGATGATACTGATTTAGATTAGATTTGTCATTATCAACCCAATTTAAAAAATGTTTACATGCAGTATAACAATAAATGTACAGGTTGATGTTGCTGCCTACAAGTAAAACTAGACCAGTTTACCCCTGACCACTGCAATGTTTTATGAAAAAACTAACTGTCTGTCTCTCTGTACAGCAACCAATATTACTGTCTGTATGTTTATACATGTTGTTCAAGGGATAGTTTAGATGTTTGGACGTGAGATTGTATGATTTACTATAAATAAATGTCAACCTAAGTGTACGCTATATTTAGACATTTTTCACTTTCAACTTACCTTGAGACAATCCTTCTGACGGAGAACTGAAGGTGTCATATCCATTTATGCTTCTTTCAAAACCACCACACTGCCTTCAAATAAACCTTCACTAAACTCAAATAACTTTATACAACATCACATAAAGACTTCCAATCTTTAATATCCCTTTAAATGCATTGTGTGTGTCATTCGTTGTTGTCTTAATTATTTTGACTGCACTTTGTTTCTACAGTATGTATGCTGATGTCTCCTGTATGTTATTATTACAACATCTCATTACAACTCATTCTTTGATTTATTGGGGGTGGGGATTAAAATGTGGTATAAGGTGGTCACTGCTGTGTCCTATACTAAACTCCATTGAGAGTTGATGGTAAGTTGAGTAATCACTTCAGTTTACTAACCCTTACACTGCTTTTACTCAGGCAAACTGTTTAAGTAACCAACAGTAAGACCTGTTACCCTTGTATGTTGTCTTATCTTAATGTGATCTTAGGATGTCATTTAACCATTTATTCTTTTCATTTTCTTTTAGATGAGAAAGTGATGTCGGACGATGAGTTCACCTGTGACCTTTTCCGGTTCCTGCAGTTGCTTTGTGAGGGCCACAACAACGGTGAGGATGAGTCATGTTTCAAATGAGAGGAATATGAAACTCAAACCAAGTTGAACATTTCATTACAGCCAACATTGTCAAGCCTTACTGCCTTTCAAAATAATGTGTCCTTTGCTGCAGATTTCCAGAACTACCTGCGAACACAGACAGGAAGCACAACCACCATCAACATCATCATCTGTACCGTAGATTACCTCCTCCGACTCCAGGTGCAACTTTTCATTTAGCTTCAAGTTAGTGCAATAAGTAAAGAGTAAAATCCAAAGTTTTAAAGGTTGTCACTAAAACTAGTATGTGTTGATTAATGTGTGGCTGATCTAGACATTGTAAGTACTTTGTAAATATTGAAATAGATACAAAAAATTGATAGACCTTTGTCCCTATAAGAAATAATGTTTCAAAGTATTTGTATGACTTACCTCTCATTTTGTTATAATCCAGGAGTCTATCAGTGATTTCTACTGGTATTACTCTGGCAAGGACATCATTGATGATCCCGGCAAAAAGAATTTCTCCAAAGCTATTATGGTGGCGAAACAGATTTTCAACAGCCTGACTGAATATATTCAGGTAAAATCTGAAAGAAATCTGACATTTGCTCTGTGCTTTTATGCATGTAACACATGGTTTCTCTCTCCAGGGCCCGTGCACCGGCAACCAGCAGTCGCTCAACCACAGCAGGCTGTGGGACGCTATTGTCGGGTTCCTTCATGTCTTTGCCCACATGATGATGAAGCTGGCACAGGTACACATATATTCAATATATTATACTTTACAAGTGAGAATTAGTTGCTAAACTTCCTTCCCCGGCCCCAATTTACATGGATTTGATCAAAATTGACAGAATACAACTTTGATCTCATGACACTTAGTTTTCTGTAAAAATGACAGAAATCACTGAAAAAGATTATGCTCCTTAGGACTAGCTCCAAGTGTTGCAGTGATGCCCATTTTTAAATCTAGCTCTGTGATGTTATCATGAGTCTTAAAAGACAGGGTCAACTTATTGTGCATCATGCTAGTGAAGTTTACTAAAATACTCCATCATTACTTCAGCAATGTCTCTCTGGAGGCATATAGTAGTTTAAACCATATGACTCTTTATATATGCATGAAAAACACTAAGTGGTTACAGGACCTACTGTATAGTAAAATGTTTGTAAACCTTTGTTCAATAGGTTCCTGGGTACCACTTTACAATAAGACTACCCTTATAAAGGGTTTACGAATAGTTTGTAATTCATTTATTAATTAGGTTGTGAACACTTTATAAATCATTAATAAGCTTTTATAAGACATGAGATAAACAGGGCGACTGTGACCGGTTGCTTGCCAAATAGTGAGCCCACATGTATCTGTACTGCTAAGTCTTATATTGGCTACCTAGCTTACTTCGTCTCCTTCATCAGCCAGCATCCTTGGTATCTGTTGCTCACTGAGTTGATTCTCGCTAAGTAGCCAATATAAGGCTTAGTCATCTCGCAAAATAGTGAGCCTGTGTTGATGTATGAACACTATGTTAGAACTGGTTTATAAATGGCTCTTAATGATTAATAAAGTGTTTACAACCTAATTCATAACCTAATTATGAACCCTTTATGAATCCTTTATAAGGGTAGTCTTATTGTAAAGTGGTACCGGTTCCTGTATACACTGCATACAAAATTACAATGAGAGAGCAAAGCCACTTTAGATTTCTTGAAGTATTTCAACCATTTTGTTGTGCCTGTATAGGCTGGTTTCAAAGGATTTTTTTTATTTTTTTTATCCCTATATATATTGAAATAAATTTTAATGGATGACTTTTTTTTAACAAAAGACATTTTGATCTGTCACAGCAGGAACATCACAAGTGTACATCTTAAAATGACGGATGGCTGTTTTGGTTTCAGGGTCCTGGTGTTTGCATGCTGGCTCTCGGTCAAACTGTCATGGCTTACCGGGACCCTTGTATAGTCCATAGTCATTTTTAATGTGCTTTTCCGTCCATGACAAGTCAAAATGTCTGTAGTGAAAAAAGAAGAGAAATATATGCATTGAATGTATTAGACATTATATATATATTTTCAGACCACTCTTTTACTTTTAGATTATACAATGCACTCAATCTTTAAAATATTAGACAAACCAACATGACCAAAAGTGAGGAATCAAACTGATTTCATATTAATGTTACTCAATTTCTACAAATAAAAGGTCCAAATACTTGAAGGGAAATCCCAGGGCTTTTCCACTTTATACAGTGCCGTCATCGAATGAGGCTAAGGCCTTTAATATTAGCACAATATCCTGCATGTATAACCCTTTAATCGTACATTCAAGCCGTTGTTCATCAGTTTTCAGATCAGCATTCTCCTAACACACGACTCACACAGAATTACTTTCCCATGCGCTGTCCTCCTTGACCTGATAGTATCAGCTGTTCTACCTTGCAGTCATCATATTTAAATACTATGATAAACAAGTAAATATGCAACATTTTAAATGTGTAAAAAAGTTAAATAATCATAGTAAAGGTTGTAAAAGATAAATGTGTATGATGATATAAATGCATTTTTTAGTGTGTAGATCTATTAGAGTCCAAATGTTGTTTGATTGTCAAACTAAAGCAAATGTGTCGTGCACAACAGCATTTGAAATGTTTTAATTGTGTAACAACTGAATATTTATCTATTATTTAAACTGTCTTCCACATGGTCAATGCAGGGTAAAGTATGTATCTATTTTATTTATCTATTGATGTGATATTGTCTATAATCTTTTCAATGTTGGTTTCCCTTATCAGGTTGTTTTGTACCCACCTGCTTTTAAATATCAAATACAGACCATTTTTAATACTTTAACTTGTGCATTGTATTATGACATTGATCAATGTCATCAATGCAACAATGTTTTTGTATTCAACTGTATTTATTTGTTGTTGATTTAATTTAATTTAATGTGTTTTTTAGTTACACTTATTTATTTTTGATTGCTTTGTTTTAATGTTATTAGCATTTTATTGCACGGCTTAATTTAATACACAATTCTTATTAGTCAATTTGGACATTTCAGAGGTTGTAAGGGATCATGTTCAGCAAGGTGTTCATGGAGCCCTGTCGGTACTATTTGTAGGTACTTAAATACAATATTTAACACCTACTCATCGATACTGTACCACATTAGGCAACATGGAGAGCATACTAAATATAAATTCTCCGCCCAGTAATATTTTCCTTACTACACATTGTTTTGCCTTGTTAAGCATTCATTAAATGTACAGCAGAGAGAAGTGTAAAACCATCATTATTGTAAGTAACAACACACATTACTTTTGCTGAATCAAATATCTTTAGAAAAAAGCAGGTGATTACAAACTTCCTGTGAGAGGGGCTGACTTTTAACCTCCACTGTTGGAGTATACACTTTAATATGGGATTATTTGGTGTTGAAATATACATTTTGATGTGAAATCCACTTTGTGTGCACACATTTAACACGGTTTACTGTAATGCTGCCGTTTCCTTTTACTAATGATTAACCTGAAGCGATATGCTTTTTATTTGGCTTGTGTTGATTTGTGGCTTCTTGTGGCTTGACACTATTTTAACCATAACATAACATTAGTATATACAGTATATTATACTGCATATACATATTTAAACATATATATATATATTTATATATATGTATATATACATGGATGTCATGGATTTAAACTGAAATTGTGTTTTGGTTCATAGCAATCCATGGCATATTTAGGTTGAGAATACTATTGGACATTATATCCTGAGACTATATCCAATGAGTTTGCATTTCTCTGGATAAAGAAACAATGAATTAACAGGTGGTATAATGTTTGTTTACAATACAAACCTGCAGACCTTTTTAGACAACATGTTTGCAGATGTAACCTTTTCTTAGTAGCCAGCAGGTGCAAATGCACGACAATGGCCTTGAACACTTCCATTCGGAGAAAACGCGCTGCACTTCCAAAAATGACATAGAAATATACAAAAACAGTCAACAAGTGCTCCGGTCCCAGCTGTTTGTTTCACTTTGTAGTGTCCCCGCTTCATTAGCATGTGATTTCGCACATTTGTGTTCTTATATTTGCATCGTTGCTTCAGCTGCAGTGCGTTGCTCATATATTGGAATTGTTTTGGGCCATTGTAGCGCGTTTGCACCTGGTGGTGCTTTCCTGAAAGGTTCTTACATGCCATGATGTTCTGTCTGTGTCACAAAAGATTTAGCTAATAAATCTACCGTCGTGAATATTTCATTCTGACATTTAAGTTTTCCTAAACCACATTGACACTTTTATCCCAGCGTGAGGGTTTGGTGGATGAACTACCTTTTCCAGCACCTTATTTGTTGTGAATGGGACTTTAAGCAAAACACAGTATCATGAATGTACATCTCACATCATCACATGAATTTTAGTTACTACAGTATATGATAAAAACATTCTGTGTGACTGCTGCTGAACCTTTTGAATGTTTTCTCCCTACCAATGACTATTACATTTCTATAAGTCCATGTACATTGAAATTATATAATGTTTGCTGTCATTACTGTAAGACCTTTTGCATTTCTTTATGGTCACAGGACTCAAGCCAGATTGGTCTGCTGAAGGAGCTTCTTGACCTCCAGAAAGACATGGTGGTTATGTTGCTTTCACTGTTGGAGGGTAAAATAGTTTTTTAACTCATGTTTAGCAGTTTTCATCTCTCCTTGTCTTTTCCTTTGCAAATCAATATTTGAACTATCACTCTGTGTTATTCAGGAAACGTGGTGAATGGTACAATTGCCCGCCAGATGGTAGACATGTTGGTAGAGTCCTCAAGCAACGTGGAGATGATCCTGAAGTTCTTTGACATGTTCCTCAAACTGAAAGACATAGTGGCTTCGGATGCTTTCAAGGATTATGTCACAGACCCTCGAGGGCTGATTTCCAAGAAGGACTTCCACAAGGCCATGGACAGTCAGAAACAGTACTCTTCTTCTGAGATCCAGTTTCTTTTGTCCTGCTCCGAAGCAGATGAAAATGACATGATCCACTATGAGGAGTTTGCTAATCGCTTTCAGGAGCCTGCCAAGGACATCGGATTCAACATCGCGGTGCTCCTCACAAACCTGTCTGAGCACGTCCCCCATGACGTCAGGCTGCAGAACTTCCTAGCACAAGCGGAAAGTGTGCTGAACTACTTCCGCCCCTTCTTGGGCCGCATTGAAATAATGGGCGCCAGCAGAAAGATTGAGCGCATATACTTTGAAATTACTGAAGTTAACCGCAAACAGTGGGAGATGCCCCAGGTCCGAGAGTCCAAGCAACAGTTCATATTTAATGTCGTCAATGAGGGCGGTGAATCAGAGAAGATGGAAATGTTTGTCAACTTCTGCGAGGACACCATCTTTGAGATGAATATAGCTTCACAGATTTCAGAGCAGGAAGAGGAGGGAAAGGGGGAAGAAGATGACGAAATGGACGAAGTCGCGGTTGAGGGAGGACCAGGAGGGGGAGACAATGGAGGAGGGGATGAGGAGAGTAACGGCGATGAAGGGCAGCCTGAGTCGAGCTCTGCCTTTGCAGATTTCATAAACAGCCTGCTAAGCTTCTTCAGCATCTTCACCTTCCGTAACCTTCGCAGACAATATCGCAGAGTGAGAAAGATGTCCTTCAAGGAGATTGTGGTTGCTCTGTCCACGTTTTTCTGGACCATCCTCATGAGTATACTACACTTCATTTACAGTGTGTGCAAAGGCTTCTTTATGATCATCTGGCAAACACTGTTTGGAGGTGGCTTAGTCGAGGGGGCTAAAAATATCACTGTGACGGAGATTCTGGCGAGCATGCCAGATCCCACGCAGGACGATGTGCATGGAGACGGACCAGGAGAGATGAGGACAGGGGAGGAACAAGACACTGGGGGGGTTACGGACACTGGGGACGCGGGGAGTGGAGAGGAGGAAGAGGAGGATACCCAGGACAAAGAGGGTGGGAGGATACCAGGTATGGATGCTCCAGGTGGACTTGGAGACATGGGGGTAGAATCACCTGTTGAACCTCCAACCCCTGAAGGAACTCCCATAACAAAGAGAAAAGTGGTAAGATTTAGAAGATAACTAAGTTGAATACAAATATGTAAATATTAACTAATTCACTGGGTAGTCATCAATCCAGCTTCAAGTGTATTCTTTTTTTTTTTATCAATATGTTTATTGATTTTTAGCATACAAAAAAATCCCATACATAGGACGAAGACATAGAGCCCAAAGCAATACCTACATATACACAGGACAACTACATTACTTTACATTAAAGTTGATATCATGCTATATTTGAATAATATAGTGTAGGACCATACCTATATAAGGCATATTTATACTTTTTTTTTTTCAAAATACCAAACAGATCATGCATTTTAGCCATGCGTCATTTCGCTCAATTTGCACTTTTTTAGCTCTGTTTTAGCAAGGGCAGATTCAGTGAGAACAGCACCACCTACAGGTCTGGCATATGTACTACAGCGTCTCCAGCGCTTTCGAACGGCAATGGCCGTGGCTGTCTCCTCCTGATTGGTGGAGTTGGCCCAATAGCCGTAGCGCCACCGTCCTGACGTCAGAAAAGTGTTCAAATCTGGATCAGTCTGTATCAGATCCGTTGCAGCCCCTTTTTTAGAGATTTGGGTATGGAGGAAAATAGAGAGGGTTGTGTTTTCTGACACTTGGTGAGTTCCCTGGAACACCGGGGACACATATTCATGTATAAAAGACGTACAAAAGTGCATTTTGCATGATAGGTCCCCTTTAAAGAAAAATAACAACACTAAATTAAATTGGTACATACATACAAGGGCACTTTAATACATCGGCAACCATCTAGTTTTCCAGCAATAGGACCGTATTTCTGCAGAGGCTATCACAGTAATACAAATATGTAAATATTAACTAATTCACTGGGTAGTCATCAATCCAGCTTCAAGTGTATTCTACTCTTTTTATTGACACACATCTTCCTAACATTAAGACACAAGGTTCAAGGTTTTTATTTGTCATACGTACATAGCTACAGTGTAGTTATGTCGATGAAAATCTTAGGTCACAGGCTCCACCAACAGTGCAACACAATAACACTGAAAAAAACAGAAAAAGTAGTGCAAGTAATACTTGATTGGAATATGATATATTAGATAAATAATGTGTAAATTGCAGCCAGATTAATGTTATGGATGTTCACAAAAAAAGGATCAAGTCAAGTTTAAAAGATAACTCTATTTGTAAAATAGAAAGGCTAAATTGTTAGTGGCTATGTAATGTTTTGTTTTTTACAGGCACCACAAGAGGCTGAAGCCAGCCAGAAACCCCCTGAACCGGTTCCTGTAGCAGAACCCGAAAAGGCTGAGTAAGAGTTTTGAGTTGTTTTTCTCATTTACGTTAGTTTGCTCTGAATATATAATCTCACTTCAATAGTTCGAGATAACAGGCTAGACCTTTTGCTAGGATATAAAATGTATTTGGCATGTAAAGTTTATTTTCATTACACTTGTTAAATTACAGAAAATAGGGGCTTCTTTGTGGGGGTTGTTGAGACTCATGGCAAATTCAGAGTCGCACATCTGCCACAGTGACAGCCTTGATTTGTATGTTGACGAAAACCAGAAATAAAACAATAACTCCACTGTGTTTTGGTTGTCAGTGCTGAAGCAGCAGAGAAAGCAGAGAGAGAATCCCAGAGCAAGGAGGAAGCACGGCCAGAAGCCCCAAAGAAATCTGCCAAGAAAAAAGAAAAGAGGCCGAAGAGGGAAGGAGGCTTTCAAATCTGGACTGAGCTGGAAAACCAAAGAATTAAATTTATGGTGACACATTTGCTAGTTTTTTCCCAGAATTATTTGCTAGCATAATTTCAAAATCTCTGAAATTACCTTCTCACTAATCAGTTGAAATAATTTGAATCTCTCTCTCTTGTAGAACTACCTCTCCAGAAACTTCTACAACCTGCGGTTTTTGGCTCTGTTCCTCGCATTTGCCCTGAACTTCATTCTGCTGTTCTACAAGGTAAAAAGATAATATTGTCTTTATATGATTATGTTGGAATTGATAACTAAATAATACTTTCTTCAGGTGTCTGACAGCCCGCGTGACGGTGAGGAGACGGAGGGATCTGGAGCGTCGGAGGGAAGCGGGTTCTTCGAGGGCTCTGGGTTCTTTGAAGGTTCAGGGGAAGAGGCTGAGGGATCGGGAATGAATGAGGGAGAAGAGGATGAGGAAGATGTACCAATATATTTCTATTTAGAGGAGAGTACTGGCTATATGCAGCCTACTTTGACCTTTATTGCTGCCCTACACACAGTCATCTCATTCATCTGTATCATTGGCTACAATTGCCTCAAGGTATGATTGGCGCACAGTAAACAAAAACAGTTAATTCGATGTGTAAAATGTGACTTTTGACCACAAATTTGACTCCAAAAACGTGCATTCTGTGATTGTTCTGCCAGATTCCACTGGTGATATTTAAAAGGGAGAAAGAACTTGCTAGAAAACTGGAGTTTGACGGCCTCTTCATCACCGAGCAGCCTGAGGACGATGACATTAAAGGCCAATGGGACAGACTGGTCTTGAACACACCGTATGTAGATAAATATAAATAATTTGTCTCTAAAAACTGTCAAGATTTAGTACACACACAATTCATCTTTTCAAAATAACAACCAAAATGAATGTCCCTTTTTTCACAGCTCTTTCCCAAACAACTACTGGGATAAATTTGTCAAAAGAAAGGTGAGTTGTGTTTGATTTCCGTGGTTTTGAAATGGCTGTGTTGAACAACTGTTACATGATGTGTAATCTAATGTCTGTGTCCAGGTTCTGGATAAGTACGGAGACATTTATGGCAGAGAAAGAATAGCTGAGCTCTTGGGTGTCGATTTAGCCTCCCTGGATGTGAGTCAACAACATGAGAAGAAACAGGAGGAACCCGACATCTCTGTGTTTGCATGGTAAATAGTTTCAATAATTCAGGACCTCTTTTAATAACACTTCGTCTGCCATATTCATCACATCACATACATATTGTTCTCTATGTGTGGAACATGTTGTTTGAATTCATCTTCAACTGCACCAGAAGCCTTTCGATATACTGCCCAAATATTCCACAGGTTTGACTTAAAACTAAATCGACTTTAGGTTAAGTTTACTGCAGATCAAACAGAGTACAATACACCGAGATGCGGAACAACTTACTTACAACATCAAAATAATTGAACTGCTATTTATAACTCCTCCTAATATAATGCCTGCTGGCCCTTACTTTATTTATTTACCATGCTGTTTACTTTCTTCTTCTCAACGACTCATATGTCAATACAGACGAGTGTGGTTTTTCTCAAACCATAGGCTGCATAATTACCTGCTTTTTCATTTCCTCATTTAGTCTTACCCAAAATATATTTGACTATATTGTTTTGTATAGTTAAAACATTTATAACAGAAATAAATTGGGATTTTAGCCTTTGAGAAAAACACATGACAAAGAGAAAACCCTCAAAAGCAAAAGAATATCAAGCAGAGGTGATCAGAAAGTAAGTATACAAATGAAGGTAGAACGATCAGCATGAAATGTGCTATGAATCTTGAAGGAAGACGTCCCGTTAGTGAAGGAACTTCCCAAAGGGTGCTCAGAGAAAATAACAATGATCGTTTTCTGGGAAAATAAAATGCAGGAGAGGCCCATTGTGAAAAAAAGTGTAGCATAACAAAGAGATATCTGTGTAGAATATAATTGGTAGGTGCAGCTGGCAGGCGAAGGTTAAGAGAAGGTAAAAAAATGACCTTGGGTGAAAGCGTGGGAGCGCTGTCTTCAACTACCGTGCATTTTTCTCAAAGTTTCCTTGTGTAATGACAAACACGCCTTCATGTTGCACAAACAAGCAGCACGCCTGCACAGGCCAGAGACTGATGATGTGTTTTAATTCAAGGTTATTGTGAAATTGTGTGTGTGTGTGTGTGTTCGGGAAGAAGTAAACATACAACTGGATTAATGAAACTTGGATTATTCAGCACCAGTTGTGTGAAAGTTTTTAAAGGGGCACTATTATGTTTTTAGGGTTAATTTAGAGTCCCTTTAACTAACTTGACTTTTTTTCTTACATTTCAAACAAATCATTTAAAATAAAAACCAACCAATAATGTATCTCTGTAGGACGACCACCGTTGACATCAAGTACCAGATCTGGAAATTTGGCGTTATTTTCACAGACGGTGTAAGTAAATCTTTACTCACATGTATATTGCACTATATACTGTGGTATACTTACAATTTAAATGCGAGCTGACCTTTGACAACTGAAAAAACCTTCCCCGTTATCTCTTTGCAGACCTTCCTGTATCTCTGTTGGTACACCATCATGTCTCTGCTTGGGCATTACAACAACTTCTTCTACGCCTGCCACTTGCTGGATATTGCAATGGGCGTGAAGACTCTGCGCACCATCCTGTCCTCCGTCACACACAACGGCAAACAGGCAAGTGCAGACAAAAGCTTAAAATTACTCATATTCAGTATTATTGTACTTACTCTGTTCCCTTCTTGTCTGCACTAGCTCATGATGACAGTGGGCTTGCTGGCCGTGGTGGTGTACCTTTACACTGTGATCGCCTTCAATTTCTTCCGCAAGTTCTACAACAAGAGCGAAGATGAAGGCGAACCAGATATGAAATGCGATGATATGATGACCGTAAGCCGCTTATGATGCAAACAAATGCACTTTGGTACATTTGTGACAACTCCACTTCTTAAGCGATGTGTATTTACTCAACTTTGCAGTGTTACCTGTTCCACATGTACGTGGGCGTGCGTGCTGGCGGAGGCATCGGAGACGAGATAGAAGATCCTGCTGGAGATGAATACGAGCTTTATCGCGTGGTCTTTGATATCACTTTCTTCTTCTTCGTCATTGTCATTCTACTGGCCATTATTCAGGGTAAAGACACTCTTAAATGTCATGTGATTGGTTAAGAGGAAAGCACGGAAAGAGGCACATGTAAAGAGCCTTTTCAGACTTGCTTGTAACTGGATATAGGAAAAGGATTCAAAGTTATGTTGGGAACCTGACATATCTTGCAATGACTCCCCGTATGATTACTTTAGGTTTGATCATTGATGCCTTCGGAGAACTCAGAGACCAACAAGAGCAGGTCAAGGAAGACATGGAGGTATGACCCTTTCATTCATTGTTCATTCATTCAACATTAAGCTGTCTTTGGCTCTTTGTCTGCTGTAACAACGTAAATGTCCCCTCTGTGGGACTAATAAAGGTATTCTGAATCTGATTCATTTGACCCTTGTATACTATGTATTCACCAAGTGGCTCTAACCCTCATGACGGATTTTTGTGCAGACGAAGTGTTTCATATGCGGCATTGGAAGCGACTACTTTGATACAACACCGCATGGCTTTGAGACCCACACTTTGGATGAACACAACCTGGCCAATTACATGTGAGTGTACCTCCTCTGCGTTCAGTGATATGATGTATCAATGAGGAAAATATTAACATGTGGGTTCTTTTCAGGTTCTTCTTAATGTACCTTATCAACAAAGATGAGACGGAGCACACTGGTCAGGTTAGTCTGAACAGTTTTATTGCCTTTTTCTTATTGGTGTTTTGATGTATTAGTCAGATTAAAACTGACTGATAACCAGGGGCAGCGGGTATTGGAGACTAGAGAAGACTTCCCTCAATTATTGGTCCCTTTACTGTTGTGCACACACCATTGTTGCCTAAAAGTAGCATCATATACAGGATACTGCTAGGGTATATCACAGAGGTGTGGACTCGAGTCACATGACTTGGACTCGAGTCAGACTCGAGTTACCAATTTGATGACTTTGGACTCGACTTGACAAAATCACAAAACACTTGCAACTCGACTTGGACTTGAACACCAATGACTCAGGACTTGACTTGGACTTGAGCCTTCTGACTTGAGGTGACTTGATAATTTAATTCAGGGGTCTCCAACACGCCGATCGCGAGATGCCGCTTGAAGAGCAGACTCCCGTCGGGGACACACTAGGATCATACCATTATGTGAAAGAAGGGTGGGGGACAGACGCTCCAAAGACAGCAGGTGTAGTGGTACAGGCCAGATACACAGAGCGACGGGGAGACGGATTTAAATGCAAGCGCGTCGGAAGAAGTCAAGAAATTTGCGAAAACCGAAAAAAGGAGCAGCTTCTGGCTGCATTTCAATGATATTGGAGAAAGCAAAGCTGAGTGCAGGATTTGTAAAATGAAAATAACCTTCAGAGCAGGGTTTTTTTTTTTGGTAACCACTCAGGATTTATTGCCAGAGGTGGGAGAAGTTCAGATCTTGTACTTGAGTAAAAGTACCAGAGTGTAGGAATACTCGGTTACAATAAAAGATCCTGCATTCAAAATGTTACAAGTAAAAGTACAAAAGTATTAGCATCAAAATACAGTTAAAGTACCACCTGCAGAGGGATCTAGATTCAGGTGTTCTTTTCCCCATAGAGACGCCTCGCTGCACATTATCCCTTGCATAAAGATAGGTTGTGGGTCCCTTATAACATGTTGTACACAGTGGAAATAAACATTCTGGTTACCTTAACATCAGGGATCTTATACATTAAACTCCTTCTGAATCAAACCGTCACGGTAGCCTTACCTTACTGATCCCTCTTACAATAGAAGAAAAACATGTTACTTTACCAGCAGAGAGAAAATGGATTATTAAATTATTAATGTGACTAATAAAGAGCAGTTTGATTATTAAGTATTATTCTGTTGATCGATGTCATTACATTTGTTGAAAAGCACATAAGGACTTGTTTAAGACTCGTTTTGTCAAAGTTTAGGACTTGGACTTGACTTGAACTTTCCCATCCTGACTTGAGACTTGACTCGGACTTGAGCGCAAAGACTTGAGACTTGAATCGGACTTGCAAAACAATGACTTGGTCCCACCTCTGGTATATCATGTTCATCATCTACAAATATCAGCCTGTAGTACAAGGCTACATTTTATATAGACATAGACAAACACATTTAATTATCAAATAACTATTAAGAACTAACAGTGTTGGAGGAAGGACTTAGATCCTGTACTTAGAGGTAAAAGTATGAATACTACAGTCTTAAAATATTCCTGATTTCAGTAAAAGTCCTGATTTCAAAATGTTTGTAAAAGTACAAAAGTATTAGAATCAAAATGTATTTAAAGTACAAAAAGTAAAAGTATTCGTTCTGCACAATGGCCCATTTCAGAATAATATAGAGTACAGAAATCTTATATCACCTAAATGTACTTCAAATACTTACAGTAAAAGTACTCGTTATGCAGAATGGACCTTTTCACAGTATTTTATTATTATGGTTATAATATTATCCTGTTTTTATAGAGGTAAGAGCCTTTAAGTATTCTAGATATGTGAAATACTCTGGAGAGTAGTAGCACAGTACTGTATTATACCATATTTGTAATATATGTGTTTTTATATGTACCAAATACCTAGTAACTGTGAGTGTTAACACGAATGAAGTGGAGTAAAAGGTACTGTATTTGCTTCTGAAATTTAGCGGAGTGGAATTATAAAGAAGCAATATATGGAAACACTCAAGTAAAGTAGAAATATGTTTAAAAGTATTTAAGTACAATACTTGAGTATGTGTTCTGCAAACTCAACGTATACTTCTAGCAGGATGTATGTGTGTACATAGACTGTTTACATGTTTGGTGTCTGCATTACCGTCGTTTGAGCTTACAGCAACAGTATTTTGATTAGCACCTGCTAAAAGCCTCATGCCTCCTGTTCTCTGTATTATTGTTGTTCAGTAGGTGCATATCATTCCTGTTATAAACATAATAACGTGTTCTGTGTTGCTTAAAACATGTCTGATAGTTGGTCAAATATTAGCCTTCCTTATCCTGAGCCTGTGCTGATAACACAGTTTGCTTTCTTTTTGTTTATTGTCTCACGCTCTTTTAGGAGTCGTACGTGTGGAAGATGTACCAGGAGCGTTGCTGGGACTTCTATCCTGCTGGAGACTGTTTCAGAAAGCAATATGAGGATCAACTTTCCTAGCCTACAAGTACTTGACACAAATGCAGGGAGAATAACAACTGCTAAATACATGTGTTTTTTGTCACTGGCAAAGTGGATGTTTAAAATGTTACCAGCCAATCAATAGAGTACTTTTCTTTTGGCTGGTGACAGATGCAAATCTACTAGCTATTTGCATATGTTTTGCATATTTCACTAGTAAATGGGGGGTTCATTTTGTGTCTTATGTACTGTTGTACATCATTCCTGACAAAACTCACATCAAATGGATTTTGTCATGAAAATGCTAAATAAGTTTCATCAACATACTGTAACTCCAAACGTTGGTGACTTCAGCGTCCTTGAGATGGCTAAGATACTTTTTATATGTGAAACGCATTCACACCAAGTTTTTTTAAGATTCATCATGTTATTTCATCATTTATCAAAATGCGTGAAAATGTTTTACTAGTTTTAGTTGAATGTGTTGGCTGTTGAGGAGGAAAAGTGCCTAAACTACCACATTTATAAAAGCATGTAGTTGCTAGCAGCTTAACACTTTGCCTTTCTGTCTTTATATGTAGTTAATTGTTTTTTCTTTGATTACTGTTACTTTCACTTAAACATATTCATTTTTTTTTCTCTCTGTTGAGATTTCTTTAGATACTGTAGCTTTTATTTGATTTTAAATTATTTTATTTATTGTTTCTCAAGACAACTATAAGTCTACAATGATTAATACATTCTGTATACAGTAAGAATAAGCTTCATTGTAATCTGACACTTATTTGACCTTTTACTCCTCAGCATAATAATGTGCGTATTATGTATGTAGATAGTACTTTCCAGTATCAGAATCCTTAAAATGTGGCTCCTAATTTGCAACATTTACAGAATGGATTCAGTTATTTTTCCGTGAAAAGAGGTAAACTAAATGACATGATATGTGGTGATCAGAAGGAAATATATTTTATGTCGATTGTCAAATGAAAATCCACAGAAGGTTATCTAAAGTAAGGCTACATTGGCAACCATAACAACAGTTTGAACAAATCAAATTATTTTAAACTTAATTTATTTTCCCCTCAAATCAAGTATGTACCAAAACCTGTTTGTGGTAAAAGTGAGAGATTCTGGAGTTAGACTGTTGACATTTCAACAACCATAATAAAAAAAAGAATGTCTGACTACATTTGTTTTTCTTTGTACCAGAGATGGAGTACTCGAGTCCTGGACTCGGACTCGAGTCGGACTCCAGTGTCGATTTTCGGGACTCGTGACTTGACTCGGACTCGCGCACTGATTGACGCGACTCGGACTCGGACTCGTGAATTCTCGCGCACGATGACTTGGACTCGGACTCGGACTCGTGAATTCTGGCGTACGATGACTTGGACTCGGACTCGTGAATTTTTCCCCCCACGATGACTCGGACTCGACTTGTACATTGACGCTCCGACTTGGACTCGGACTCGAGCAAGTTTTCTCTGGAGTCTGATGTCCTCTATCCTGGCGTGTGCACCTGCGAGGCGAGTTCACGTACTGGGCCCCGCTATTCCAGTCTAAAGATGTCTAGAGACACACCCCGCATCGTGCTGTATGCTTTCACACATTCTGCTTCCACATTGGAAAAGAGCAGCGCAAAATGCTCGTTATGTGGAAAAAATATTGAAGAGAAGGCTCCGTAACACATTACTCTAAGGATCGAGTTCAGACATATAGGCTGTCTTGAACACTATCATCAGAGTAACGTGATCTAATCAATAAATAAAGATTCAGCCGATAACACGAAAGCACATGGCTACTTAACATGCAGAATGACGTCATTTTGCATGCTAAGTAGCCAGGTGCTTTCTGGGGCTTAATCTTCATCAGTAAACCGATTTAACCGGTAAATGTTCTTTCAAAATAAGAGTCCCGATCTTATTACTATCAAAATAAAAGTGCAAAACGAAAACTTTACCATAGGAAAATATTGGCATACAAATATAATCACTTCTCTAAAAGGTAACTAATTTTAAATATAGTTAGACATATTATAGGTCATTTACAATAATAATAATAATATTAGTAATAAGCTTTATATTTGTATAGCACCTATTACAAGAATTGTAGGCAAACTGGCTTCACAGCAGTTCAATAGACTGATTAGTATAACATGACAGGATAAAAGCAATGTAGAGGAGCAGCTACATTACAACACATATATCCACGAAGATTAATACATGAAGACTTGTGACTCGGACTTAACTTGGACTCTTCTTAGGGGACTCGGACTTGGACTCGGACTCGAACACAGGTAATGATGACTCGGACTCGACTCGGACACTCCTGGGTGACTCGGACTTGGACTCGAACTCGAACACAGGTAATGATGACTCGGACTCGGACTCGACTCGGACACTCCTTGGGTGACTCGGACTTGGACTCGGACTCGACTACGACTCTCCCTTGGTGACTCGGACTTGGACTCGGACTCGAAGAGTGGTGACTCGAGAGTGACTTGGACTCGTGAATTGGTGACTTGACTACAACACTGCTTTGTACATCCATGGCCTGTTTCCTGTCCCGTACAGGAGCATGTATGCCCCTGTGGCTGATTGGCTGGAATAGTGCCCCTTTAATTAACATTGTGCTTATATTAGCCTAACGTTCACAGTGATTTATACTGTATTGATACTGATTCAAAATGACTAAATAAGAGACAATATCAAAAGAAAATGTAATGCTGTTGAGTCATTTAACACGGTAACTCTGAACACACTGGTGCAGTTTTTTTGTAACATCTCATCATCACAGCCCATTTTCATCCCGAGCTGTTGAACTGTGTCCCTGTGGAACATCCTTTATAAACTGGGATTAAGGCTGAGCATAAAAACTCACATTGAGCCCATTCTGTCCTCCAACATTTCTCTCTGAGCCTGAGATACAGCGACTGTCAACATGAATGCCTTGGGGATGAACGGTGAGTCAATCTCTTCACTGAGCAATCATCATTACAGCTGTGTGACATTTTATATGCAAAACCACCAATAGGGTGATTTATAGACTGCACCAACAGCAGTACAAAGATGCCCTCAACAGTGCACGCTCCTTCCACTACTCCTCTGTAATACAATCTGGCAGCAATAACCCAAAGACCCTTTTTTCTACTATTAACAAGCTCCTCAACCCCATGGATAATATCTCCAACTCCTTCACCACCTCAAAGTGTGAATCCTTACTCTCATTCCTCCAAAGCTAAGTCTAAATAATACACAGCAACATAGCCAACTCCTCCGTCTCGGCCACCACCCATCTTTTCCGGAACCTGCCTACCCTCATCCTTCCAGGCACCCTTTTACAGCCTTCAGACAAATTAGTCACCGGCATGAATACCTCAACTTCCATCCTGGACCCCATGCCCTCCACCCTTGTCAAGGCCTGCCTCCCCCAACTCACTCATCTGATCACCACACTCATTAACTTCTCTCTGTCCACTGGACTTGTCCCCCCTGCTCTGAAACTCGCTGCTGTCCCTCCCATACTCAAAAAACCTGGTCTCAACCCTGATTCCCTCAATAACTACCGGCCCATTTCTAACCTCCCATTCCTGTCAAAAATTCTGGAGCGAACTGTTGCCTCCCAACTCAAATCCCATCTGGACTGCAATGACCTTCATGAACCTTTTCAATCTGGTTTCCGTACTCGCCACAGCACAGAATCTGCCTTACTCAAGGTCACCAACAACCTTCTCCTCTCTGCTGACTCTGGTTCCCTCTCAATTCTCATTCTCCTTGACCTAACAGCCGCATTTGACACGATCAACCATTCCATCCTCATCAATCGCCTCCAGTCTTCCATTGGCATAACCGGTACTGCCCTCTCCTGGTTTAAATCCTATCTCTCTGACAGACATCAATTCATCTCCATTAACAACTCCAAATCCCCCACAGCCCCCGTCAATCATGGCGTCCCTCAGGGTTCTGTACTTGGTCCCCTTCTGTTCATCATCTACATCCTCCTAATTGGACAAATCCTCCGTCAACACCAACTCCAGTTCCACTGTTATGCTGATGACACACAGCTCTACCTCTCAACAAAATATATTTCTCCAACCACACACTCCCAGCTCAGCACCTGCCTCACTGACATTACAATTTGGATGCAAAACAATTTTCTAAAACTTAACTGTGACCAATCGGAAACTTACTGTATAATCATCGGCCCAAACTCACTTGCCCGCTCAACCCAAGATTTTTCACTTACCATCGACGGCTCCATTGTCAACCCCGCTGCTCACATTCGTAACCTTGGCATCGTCCTCGACCCCACCCTCACTTTCCTCCCTCAAGTCAACCAGGTCACAAAAAAACGCTTTCTTCCATTTAAAGAACATCGCCCGCATCAGACCCTCCCTCTCATCGACCGCTGCTGAAACTCTGATCCATGCCTTTATAACATCCCGACTGGATTACTGCAACAGCATACTTTTTGGATCACCTGCAGTCATACAAAAAAAACTTCAATATGTCCAAAACTCAGCTGCCCGCTTGCTCACCTCCACCCGACTCTCCGACCACATCACCCCTATCCTCCATGACCTCCACTGGCTCCCCATCAAACACCGCGTTGACTTTAAAATCTTACTTTTCACTTTCAAAGCCCTCAACAACCTTGCCCCGCCCCTACCTCTGTGACCTCATCCAACGACACACCCCCACCCGTCGCCTCAGGTGTGCTGAAGCTAACCTACTGCAGCCCATCAGGACAAAGCTCCGGACCTGGGGTGACAGGGCCTTCGCTGCAGCCTCCCCCTCACTCTGGAACTCCCTCCCCAGCCACGTCAGATCTGCCAACACTCTCACATCATTCAAACAATCCCTCAAAACTCACCTTTTCACTCTTGCCTTCAACTCCTAATCCACTAACCCCTCGCCCTTAAAAGTTTAGCACTTTTTACTTTTATTGTTATTTTGTTTGTAAGCGCTTTGAGCACCAGGAAAAGCGCTTTATAAATGTAATGTATTATTATTATTATAACCATCAAGCATGAATGAATGGAAGTCTTGTTAGAGGAAGAATGTTGTAGAAGTTTAACTGGAATCTGCATAAATAAGGTGTGATGAATAGTTGTTAAGGATGATGTGCTCAGTTTCTGTATACATTATTAGAGCTTTTTGTTAATGACACATTTCAACATGTTATATTGTTAAAAGTGTACAATGCCTTTCAATACAGGTTTTGATTTTTGAGAAGTAAATCTTAATCATTTTCCTCTCTCCTTTTAAAAAATGTAATAAGAGAAAAAGTAATGCATTTCCTATTTGTTTGTGATAAACATATAAAAACAATCTCAGGATAAAGCTGGAAATACTAAACAATATTACAACTTTTGTGAAATAGCTCTTCATATTATTTTAATCGCTTTAATAAAATGTGCCCATGTGTTATTTACTGTATGTTTATAGATTAGATCCAGATGTATGTGTGATGATGATAGCTGATATTTTGATTGGTCGTGTCCCACATGCAGACCCCTTGATCCACCAACCATCTGACCGCCTCTTATCTGTGGACATGATTTAATAATTGGGCGATCATGCTCCCACTGCACCAAGATCACTGACCATGTGTTATACTATCAATACACTCTGGGTGTTAAGTGGTTATAGTTAGAATTGTTCAGCCGGTTAGCTTTGCTTCGTTTAGTTTAAAGACCTGAAACTAGGAACCAGCTATCGTGGCTACACTGAAGAGTAAAAACAACAAGACGACAGTCCAGGAAGTACATTTTCCCAGTTGAAAAGTATTTCTAAGTAGGACATATCACACAGTTAACAACAATACCAGGAAGTAGCAGGAAGTTTGCTAGACTGACAGGTGCCAATGCTCATTCCTGCAACCAACCAGTTAATTGTTTTATTGGTAGCCTGTGCTCTTGAATTGATGATGATGAATTTGTCTTACTTTTTAGTCAATGGCTGAATATGCTGAAAAAGGTGAGTTAATAAGACATAAATGTAATTGTCTTGAAAAATGTGCTAACTTAAAAAGGGTATACTTTATTTACACTTGGAGACTCGGTAAAGTTACACTTAGCGCCCATATTTTTCCTTAACAGTATTATTATTATTTTACCTCTTATACCTCTTTCGTCAACTATTAGTCCTTGTACAGTAAGCGACATACTGTACGGTGCCACCACCACCACACATTTCTCTCCAAGATCTTGTGTGTGAGCATATCAATGACAAAGATCCACCAACTCCACCTGTCGCCCCAAGGCCTGTGACCTGTGTGTCCCAGAGGAGAAAGGTGAGTTCAGTGTGTCGGCTTGTTCTCTTTTAACAGTTGCTGATAAATTAAACTGAACTGTTTACTCAAACAAATGTGTTATTTTAAACCACTTAATCCCAACAGGAAGGAATTCTCCCCTTTCAATAAACTACAAAGGAGGTGCAAATTCAGCAGGGTGTCTGCGCCATGGCAGTTTCAGTAACGACGAGCAGTAAGGGAGATTTATCTGCTGATGGGAGGTGCTGCTGCTTCCTCTGCTATGGGTTAGCTAGGCGCATGCTCGCCCCCCAATCTTGACGCCAAAGCTACTGACCTGCCATCCAACACAAATGTCTCTGGCATGGGACAAGTACTGTAGGAGCATACACCAACAGCGATAAAGATAGTTTAAAAGGAGCAATGTGTAATACCTAGCCACTATTGAACAAATACAAATGGGGCAGAATTACTCCAACTGTATTTCCCTGATCAATGCGTGGCTGTTTCCTTCTGCAGCGTGTAAAATATCCAATATAATTGAAATAATATCAATGAGATTTGGGAGATTTTTGCAACATGAGATACTTTTTTCTTCATAATGTTGTGAGTCTTCTGCTCATGGATAGATGAAAAAAGATTTGCAACAAATGTTCATTTTAGCTAGCTTCTGATTGTGGACAAATTTCTCCATTTGAGCCTATTTCATTCCTATTAAAAAAAACTTGACAGTGACTTTAGCAAGGTGAATGCAATCTTGATAGCTTGCCAACAATATACCACACATCTACTGTGTCATCTGCAGCAGTAAACATTTGTAATGCTGATGATTGAGCTCAGTCAACAGTGAACTGTAATAGTAGTGTGCGGCTTAGCACTTCCTCAAATCCGACTAATATAAACTTTCATTTAATATATGTTTTAATTGAGGGTTTTCCCCAATTGCAAAAACATGTAAACACATGTGTTCCTGATGCACCCATCCTCCTGTCCCTCAAGGCTAAAAGGTGTGTTCACCTGAAAGCTGTGTTATTATCCCTTTCCCACTCTTTTTTTGTACAACACAGACATTTGCCCTATTATTTGGAAGGTGATGCGTCCACCCGAGGAGTCTGGTGTTCATAATTGAGAAACTGAAGCAACCATTTGAACAAAATAAATAAAAAAATATCAAGGATCTATTGTCAAAAAACTGCTGTTGCCAAACATGGTCCTCTAGTTTTGGATCAAATGTACCAAGATGAAAAGTGAAAGTCTCTATTATATTCAATTTTATTTTATTGTACTATTTTATCTGTTTTATTGTGTTGCACTGTTGGAGGGAGCCTGTGACCTGAGATTTTCATTGTCATAACTACACTGTAGCTATGCACACATGACAATAAAAGCCTTGAAACTTGAAAGCAATAAAAACACGTGCTCACTTTCAAAATGTTTCTGAACTGTATTTAAAAAAAAATACCAATCATGACTGGCTCTTGGTTCCCTTTATTTAAGTGATATTAAATAAGTTCATGTTAAACCGTGGATATAAATAATGATAAAAGAGAGATAGCTTTCACTTGTTTTCACTTTGTGCGCCAGTCCAAACACACCGGCGGAGGATTTCTCTCTTGTGGCTTCCTGACTCTTTGCTCTCGCCGCATCGCCCGCAGGCTGTGCAGTGGGCAGTGATAGCAGCAGCAGCGGTAGCAGGGCCCTCCCTCTGTCTCTGCAGATAAATACTCGCCGCCTGTCTATTCCCAGGCATGGATGACGGTTGCACTCAGACATGGCTCTGCGACATTATACCCTCGACTTCAAGCTCTCTACGCCAGGTAAAACGAGTGCGATTAGCGGCTTAATGCAGTCAATTCATTCTGGTTACATTCAGTGCATCAGGGCTGCATGCTAGCTCGCTGGCTACCATGCTAATACCTGCTAGTCTGTCACTGCCCTTCAAAACAGAAACGCGGTATTGATTTTGATGAAACGAGGCTGATACTGGCATATACATAAACACTATTTGACAAGTGGGGGTTAAAGCTTAACGTTATTATAGGCTAAACATTGAATTGTAATGTCATATGCATGGTGGTGTGTTAGACGTTATTTTTTATTCAGTCTTTGAATAGAAGCCCCTCTGGCTAACAGTATGAATAAAGTATGCTGCTCAAGCCAGCTCTGTCGCACAGGAAGTGGCGCATTTTCACCCATTTTTGTAGTTGATTTATGTGTTGATCTAAAACTATGTAAAGGTGAGCAGTGTGCTAATACCGAACAGGAGAGGTGTGCCGAGCTCTTAAACCGCAGTCAAACGAGCATTAACCTACTTGTCTTTAAATAGCACTTCCAGGGAAAGTTACCTATGTCCTAGGTCACCAATAATAATGTGTGGGACTCTATGGAAATACACATGTTTTTCTATAATTGGGTTTCGAATCACGTGATGGCACATTGCAAAAATATTAATAATTATTTAAAAATAAAAGCAGTATTTTTAAATGTCTTCGTAAATCAAATATACAAAACTGTTAGAACAAACTAATCTAACTGCTTCATCTATAACAATATAAATGTAATTATTTTAGTAGTTCTTGATTTGAAAATTAAGTAGACTTTCCATCTGATGTTTTTTACTTTGCACTGCTCTGTTTTTACAATGTGTTAATACATAAGGGATTATCCAGCAATGTTAAGTATTATAGAACACTGTCATTGCTATTCTTACCAGATAAGTTGTACTTTTAGTTGACCCATAGAAGTATTTTGTTAATAATACTTTTACTTGAGCAATACTTTTACTTGAGTATTACTATGAATGGCATTGTTATAGAGCATTTAATAAAGGATCTCGGTACTTCTTTTACCACTGATTCACAGAATGTTTAAAGCGAGTCAATTATTATTTTTTTTTTTATTGTTCTTCATCTCTTTTCCCAGTTGACTCTGCTACGACAGTCCCTCACCTACTGTCCATATTTCATGAGCAGGAAATGACAGAGACTGTCCATGAAACAAATGGACATGGATACCTCGGTACTTTTGTAGGCAAGAATGGCCGGTAAGGAACAGCGTTTTCTGCCAAACAAAAGCTTTGTGTTTTCCTTGTGTCTGCGGCATAAATGCAGGAGTTTTCAGAAACATCTCAGAGTTGTCATTACAAAATATTAGATTTTATTACTACCTCCATGTGGTAGTAATAAAATGAAACTACAGGTTCCATGATGGAACCTGTAGTTTCATTTTATTACTACCTCCATGTGGTAGTAATAAAATGAAACTACAGGTTCCATGATGGAACCTGTAGTTTCATTGTAAATATCATCCGGGGATGCTTATATTTAGCTTACCATTTGGAAATGAATAAGTGGAATTATTGGGCTAGGCTTTGTTTGTTTTGTAAGTCTATCCTACATATATAGAGATATTTAGTTTTCCCAGTTTTTCTATTTGGCATGCTGAGCCCACTGATGGTCAGCAGATCTGGTTAAGTGGATGTATTGATGCTTCCACTGTGAAAACGTGTCCTCATTCAATGTCCTTTGCAAAAGAGGAAACGAAAAACCTTTCAACACACCAGGGTGTGGGTTTGTTCAAATATAGATTTTGGTTAGGGATGACCCTGAATTGTTGCAGTGGCTTAGAAATGTGATCATGTAGCAAAGGGTCCTTAATTTATGATTTGATATAGAATAGCTTTAAATAAATCATGATATAGTTAGCCTGTTTAATTACAAATAACAATTGTAATAAAGTCTACACAGTCAAAGTCAAAGAAAACATTTATTAATCAGTACATTCTCATCATAGCGCTGAATATAATTTCAATTTATGAACGATTCTGTTTAAAATGAACTTGGGGAGGCAACAGAAGCAGCTGGTCGTGGCTCGCTGCTCTCTTTATGTAAATGCTCAGTCCGGGACAGCCCTGATTTAGTAATCAATTTAGCTAAATGTAATGTTCTTCTCACTTAACCACTTTGTTCTAACTTTATTCTGTTACTTCTCAGGCTTGCTATTCTGCGTGTGCACTCCCACGGGCTGGTCACCGTTGATCTTCAGTGTTATGAAGAGGATAACATTGCACAACTAGACAATGTAGGTGGAAAAAATGAAAAAAAACATTACGTAATACTTCAAAACACGCAAGAAGTCCCACAATGCAGCATGTCATGTGAGGTTTGCAACTTTTGAGCTAGGGAATGTAATAACGTTATCACTCATACAACGTGCATTCACATCTTAATAGCTATGCAGAAAAGCAAGTTTATACTATAAACCTTTTCTTTTGTTTCCAGGAAATACTATTAACTGTGTTTTGGTGTTAGAGTGCTGCCCATAAATTATCCTAAAAGTTGACATTTTCTTTTTCTCCATAGCTTTTAAATGCACTGGAAACAAAGCTAAAGATGATCCTAAATGTCAATATTACACGGATAAAAAGGTAAGGATATGCCCCTTTGCTAATTTTGTTAAAAAGCAATAGCATATATTCATGGTGAAGTAGTGTTGGTTATTTCACCGCTCACCCTTCTTCCCAAGGCTCCCGGCCCTCGTACGAGGAGCAGAGGTGGACCGATACTGGCCCACGACTGACGACAGACTGTTGGAGTACGACATGGACCAGCTGGTGTATGAAGAAGATTCTCCATACCAAAACATTAAGATATTGCACTCACAGCAGTATGGGAATGTCCTGATACTTGATGATGACATAAGTAAGTGTATACAGTAGGGCTGAACGATATATCGTGTCATGGCGATAACCGCGATATGCGCATGCGCGATATTCACATCGCAGGGACGTGCGATTTTCTTCTTTTTTTTTAATATATATTTTTTTTTTTTTTTTTTTTTTTTTCATTTTTTTTTTTTAGGACGTGCGATATTAAGTAGGTAAATTAACTCAAACACGTCATGTTACAATAATTTTGCTGCTTGCTACAAAAGGAAAACTTGCGTGGCTCTCATGTCAGGGGTACTTGAGTGAGTGACATGCAGTCTCTGCATGCACAGCAAACCACCAATCACAATCATTCTTGATCTCGATCAGATCACAGCAGGCCCCGCCCCGCTAGTTTGCAGACCATCAAAACACCGGTAACAAATGAGCGAGGCACAGGAGGACAATACCGGCGAGAATGAAGATTTACTTCCAAAAAGAAAAGCAACATCTGCCATCTGGAACTATTTTGGATACAAAAAGGTTCTTCTCTTCTTCATTCACAGATGAACCCCCTTATTTGAGGGTAAGCAACATGCATTATCATGACATGTTAGATCATGACTTAAGGTATGATGAGTCAACCAGTTAAGATCCAGACGTCCGTGACTAAAATCCTTCATCCGGTTAAATATGGTTTAAAAAAACCGCAATATATATCGCAGGGGAAAAAAAAAAATATCGCAATGTCAGTTTTTTTCAATATGGTGCAGCCCTAGTATACAGTGCCTGGCATGTCTGTCACTCTCGAAAAAACAGATCCAGTTCGACTCCTTTAACTTATTGTAATTTAAATGTTATTTTAAGTACACCATTAGTGTCAATTGATTCAAATGTACCAGGTCATATTTGCATCAGTGTAAATAATCTGTGTTCCTTGCAGACTTGGCAGAGAGCGATTTGACTTACACCCAGGCCATCATGGGTAATGGAAGAGAGAGCTATGCTGGAAAAGAGGTGCTGATATTAGGTGGAGGTGATGGAGGCATCCTTTTTGAGATGGTCAAACAGAAGCCAAAGATGATCACCATGTTGGATATATCCTTTTTGTATTATTGTGTTGTGACTCTGTTTCTCTCACAGCGACTTTAATCAGTCTCTAAGCTCGATCACGTAAAAAGCCAGTTTTCTATTTTGTGTTGTATTTTGTATTGTTCATCTACACTTGAATGATATTTCCTTTACAAAGTGTGCACATTGACCAGAAGGTGATAGACGCGTGCAAAAAGTACATGAGACGAACTTGTGGCAATATCCTCGACAGCCTGGAGGGAGACTGTTACCAAGTGAGTGCTGAGAGAATATTTATATTTGACTGCCATCTGATGTTTGCCTCTCACTCAGCTGAAAGAGGACATGTTATGCTCATTTTCAGGTTTTGGCTTTAAGGTTCAAAAAGGTCATTTTTCTCATACTGCCTGTGCTGCAGCACCTCTTTTCACCCTCTGTCTGAAACCAGAGCCCAGTCTGCTCTGATTGGAGAGCTGGCTGGCTCTGTTGTGATTGGTGAAATGATTAGTGATGCCCCGCCCCTTTAGCATATCACATGCAATGTGTTGGAGCGGTTGGAGCGCTAGCCAATATAAGTGCAAGTGTTCCATAGTGATGCCATTATGTTACTGAAGTAAACAAAGTGTGTGGGAGAGAAACTCTCTGGAGCAAACTTTAGGATTTTAGCCGTTGCAGACCATTTACATCCACAAAAACCTAACACAATACAAGAAAGGGAAAAACACAATACGGCCTCTTTAACATCGGTGCACCTAATATATCATCCGACTGTAAACAATTTTGATAGCAGATTGAGTGTTTTAAACACAGCATTGTTTCCATCCATGTTTACTTATTTGCATTGTTCTTCTAACCTGTCTTCCACCATCCTTGGTAAAACTGCATCATGTTATCAGGGTTAGGGTTAGACAAACAGAATAAGGAGAACCTGAGATTGCACTGAACTCGTGCATGTTATGTATCAAGCATATTTGTCTAATGAAGTAAAGTGTGCTCTCGGTGTCTCCTGTTTGACAGATACTAGTTCAGGACTGTGTCCCTGTGCTGAGGAAGTATGTGCAGGAAGGAAAGACGTTTGATTACGTTATTAATGACCTGACTGCAATACCGATATCCACGGAGCCAGAAGAAGGTTTCTGTATTTTTTTTATAATATATATTTTCTGTACTTATATTTTTAAAAAGGTTTATTTAAAAAAAAAAAAAAATCCACATTTCCACCAGGCACTTTCTCTTTATTTGCATTAGTTACATTTCTGAAACATAATATTAATAATTAGGCTGTATTTGTATAGCACTCTTCATACACTAGGTGCAGCATATATTGCTTTCACAACATTATACATTTCAACAGAAATTAAATTTAGGTTAAAAGAAGTGCTGGGCAACAATTACAATGTTTCTCAACTCAAACATTAATTAATTTAATTCAATCAAATATCAAACCAAAGCTATTTGCACACATGCAGCATAAAAACATAATATAACAGCTCAAGGAATATAAGGGGGTAAAAAAGCTATGATAATAAAAAAATGTTGAATAAGTAATGATTCAAAAGTTGACAGTAATATCTGGAAGTAGAAATGTGGAATATATAAACCCTGACTATTTTTAACTAAGGAATAGTAGTTTGTTTAAAAAAGAATGTTTGTTTATAAAAGGAAGACCTGTCTAACATAATGATGTTCTACCAGTTAGTCAACCTTTACGCTGTGGTTTTGCCTGCTGTGAAGGCTATTTTCATTCCTTTGCTGTTACATAAATGATCTGAGCTTGTTGAACTGGTGTCTGAGCCGGTCTTATCTGCTTGTTGCAGACTCTACATGGGAGTTCCTGCGTCTCATCTTAGATCTTTCAATAAAAGTCTTGCATCCCTCGGGGAAATATTTCACACAGGTGAGTCGCTTTTTTAATCAACTGCTGATAATGTTGTGTAATTATTTCTTCTGAAAACTTGTATAGCACCTAGAGTAATATTTCAATCTGAAGTGATTGCATTTTCTTATTCCATGTTTTATTTTATTGTTGATTAAACAGTCTGATATCATATTTAGAGAATGGTATGCTCCGTATCTCACAATATAATGTAGTTTCACACAAGTAATATTTCATCACATTGGACATATGTCAACAAGTGGCAAATGCATCTTATTATTTTATTGCAGCCAAGCATCGTAACCCACCACTCCCACTTAACACCCTCCATTTGTGTTTAGGAAGAATCCATATCTACAGTACGTGTGTCCCGTGACATTTATTTTTTCTTGTGCCACCTGTCACCAGGGTAACGCACAGACCATGACGGAGGCACTGCGTCTGTATGAAGAACAGCTGAAGAAGCTCTCGTGTCCTGTGGGGTTCTCTAAAGAGGTGGTGTGTGTGCCCTCCTACTTGGAGCAGTATCCTTTCATCAGTATTTGGACATTTTAATGTTTTTAATTATGCTCATGATAAATGTGGTGTTCATATCCCATTACAACAACACTCAAATATTTTGTATTATACCTTATTTCTGTCTTAATACCTATATTTGTGTAGCTTTGGACCTTATTTGTATTGGTAATAATGATATACTAGTTATTTGCAGTGATCTGATGGCTTTTTTTAGTGTCTGTTCGATCTTATGATGAGCCAAGTTGAGTTAACAATTGTTTATATATTTGTGAATGGGCAAAAAAGATTCCATGCTGTCCTATTTTGTTGTGTACAATCCTTAATTCCATTGTGTCAGATGGGTTTTCTACTCTGTATGGAAGAAGTAACGACCAACAAGTTTCTCTGCTTGAATCCCCATCAGCTGGAATGTGAACGCTCCTCCCATTTCTGCTGTAGCCTTAAAGATGTGTTCAGACTGAACGTGACATTAAAAATTAGAGGCAAGTAAGCGTTTGGGTAAGCGCAGTGTTAGCTGGGCTTTAAAAGAGTCGATCTGCAGAAATATAACGTAAATAACTGGAGCTCCACACACAAGTGGCAGTGTATGCCTGATGTGTGTGTGTGTGCCTCTCCTAACTGACTACAGCTAACATATGTACTGTAATCTGCTGTTTTTTTTTCTTCAAAACGCTCCATCATTTTAGTCAATGTGCATTACACAAGATAACATTCAGTCTGAGCACATCTCAAGGGGTACAATGACGGTTTTATTTTCCCGCTCTTATTGACCCCATTCTGCCCTGATCATCATTCAATTTCTTCCTGTTTTAGTTGTCTTACCATTTTTTGCTACAACCTCTCAGTTGTATTTCGTTTGTGTTACTTGGAATGTCCATTTGCATGTTCTCTGAAGGAAACAGTTAGATGTGTAAACATTGATTTGATACACACAACTCATCGTACGACAGGCGCGTGTTCTCTTGTTTTCAGACGTCTCTACACTTGAGTTATAGGCTCATGTCGTGATGTTTAGGCTCAGCACAGCTAAACTGAGATGCTTTTAAGCGCTGTGTTTTTTTTGTTACTGCCTCTTAAATGTGATTTGATTCTTTCAGATTGTATCAAAGCAATGTGATCATGCCCAGTAAGACTGACGTGTTTAAGTCCAAATGTGTTTTAAAAGGGAAACTATTCCACCACTTTAATGCCACCTTTGTGCTTGTGCTGTTTTTATGTCATGTTCTGTTAGCACCTTTTGGGTTCCTACAATATATATTACGTTTTTTTTTTTTAATACTGTATTAGGTGCATGTAAAGGACAGTGAATGTAGCTTGCATATACAGTACACAGCACGTTTACACGTGATCAACCCTGTGGGACTCGGTTACATTTATTTATTCAATATAATTTCACCAAATGCTGTTCCACTTGAGTTATTTTCTGTGACCTCTACAATTAAATGTGTTTTAGGGGGAAATGTGTGATTTGTTATTTTCTCCAAAATAAATGTAATTGAGAACATGCCAATACAAACAGTGGGTAGTAAAATAATAAGAATAATTCAGTTTCAGTGCGAGCCATTGATAAAGGTTGGCACTGTTGTATTGAAAACCAGTATGTTCTGCAACTATATATAATGGAATATGAATTGGCTATAATTGTCTTATTCAAGCAAAAATGGCCCGGAGAAAAAGGTACTGGCTCCAGCTAGATGTATGAAGGTTTCCACCTGATATTGCCAAAACTACTGAACCTGCTGACACAAGTGTGAACATGCTTCATTTATTTCCACACTCAAAAAGCAAGGTGCTAATATTGAATAGTTTACAATGAGTCAACATCAGTGTGTGCAATGTACCATTTTTATTCAGCAACTTCTCTCAATAACATCCCTATACAAAGGAATAAAGGTTCTCCAGGTTCCTTCCAGATACAATAGATTTTAATTTAAATATAGCGTGTTAAAATCAAGTGCTATAATGTAGGATTGCTCATTACAAGTCATATAATACAAGTGACAGGAAGATGGACAGTATATAAATTAGTCTTTATTAACATTATATACAAGTATTTCAAAAATAAGAGCCTTTCAATATTCAGTTCTGGGCTGCCCAAAACGAACCCGGTAGAGATTTAGCTGAGCGCTCCCTGCAGGGGTTCGACTCCGACCTGCGGACCTTTGCTGCATGTCTCCCCCCTCTCTCCCCCTTTCCAATCCATCTGTATCAATAAAGGCAAAAATTGCCCTAAGAAACCCATGAAAAACAGTCAAGTCCTTTCTGGATCAGGGCGTTTGTTGGTTTCTGTACTGCATGTTGATCTCGTTGAGGACGACATCCGTACTGTAGTCTTCTTCTGCTGTGATCACATTGTCTTCAAATTGGCTACCTGTAACACAGCACTACTGCATTATTTCTGTTTTTTCAAAAGGACTTAAATGAACCACTCATTTAGTCAATATACTGTAAATATTTGTTGTGTTGTACACTGGTATGACAAGTCTGTAGGAGAATAAAACATAGGTAAAAGTGTTGGGCTTCTGTTCTGGCCACTTTGCTCAAGAGCCTGCAGTATTTGGTATGTAACAATATATGACGACTATATTATTGTATTATAATATTGCAGTGCACAGCCTTGTTTAATATTTGTATCCAGTAAACCGCAGCAATAATTAAAACCTGTTTTACATGTGTTGAGTCTTGCTTAAGGCAAAGCTAAGGATTATGTGTGTGTCAGTGTATGAATCGGTAGTATAACAGTCAACATTTCCCATGAGTGTCTCCCATAATCCGGATGGCAGGCAGTCTTCACTTACTGATGCCATTAGTGAGCTCTGAGGAGTCGCTGACCAGGAAACAGGAAGAGCTGGATGAGTTATTGAACTGGGACGAGTTTGAGGAATGAAGAGATGTGACTCTGTTCACTGATGACTTCGTTGCGGTCTTCTGTGTCGCAGTGCGGCTCCATTCTGTTAAAAACATAAATTCCACAGGATAAAAGGTGAAATGTTACATAATAATTGATGAGTAATTATTACCATAGATGTCCAGCATGGTTATGAAATGTAAAAACCTGAGTTCTCTGCCAGCCTCATTCTGCCGCAGCACAGGAAGGTCCTCCACTGCTTCCTCACATTCTCCTTCCCCACACAATAGAAGATAAATATAAAGAAACCTAAAAAACAGAAACAGGGTTTATAGGTTCAGTATATCACCTGCAAAGTACACTTGTTTAGGTTTTGGGCTTACTTTTTACACATTGTGTGTGAGTGGTGAGCACTATAAGATAAAAAGCTTTAGAAAAGTGGATTAAACTCTTTTTAATGTCCTCATACATAGGATTCAACAATCCCTTTAGATTTTGTTCCCCATTCTATCCTTGTATACAGGCTCATTAAAATACACCGCCCATTATCTGAGTATCCCCTCCTACCGCCTGAGAACTACCTCAACTACCACAACTTTTCTCAGAAGCCAATCAGAGCAGACTGGGCTTCTTCAGGAGAGAGTCTTAAAGAGACAGGTGCCAAAAATAAGCATTTTTCGACAGAGGGTGAATACAGGTACATTCAAACTAAGATTATGAGAACAATTAAGTGTTTTGTAACATTCAAGCATGAAAACATGAACCTGAAGATGTGTATTACACTATATCTCCTTTCTCTGCTTATTTAGTTCACTATTATGTCAATTTACTCAACCCTGTATGAGTCAACTCACCTTGGAAGGAGTTAAAGATGGCAAACAGGTACATGAATGGCAGGTTAAGGGGCCCCCAGGCAAAAAAAGCGAAGCCCCATGTAAGTCCCAGGAGGATGGTGATCCCCGACACGCTGCGCATGTCCTGCAGTATGCTGCGGTGCTGCAAATTGTGAGGGTTCTGCCTCTTTATCCGACACAGCTGGACCAGCACCACCACGAACATGACGAAGTTGAACACAAATATGAGGCAGAAATAGGCCACCACTGACACGTAGAAAGCAATGTCATTTTTCAGCCAGCAGCTGTGGGAGAGAATGAAAGGGTTAGCTTATTGTTTTGTGCAGAATTTGTTTTTCATGTGTCTGGATATTTGTTGGTATCGTATCAGAAGACTCACAATCCATCACTAGTGCCATCGGAAAACCTTCCATAGGAGACAAGGCCGTAGTTATCCTTGTCAACCGCGATGACAATAATGACCACAATCATCGGGATGCCCCAGCCGACGAGCGAGAACTTCACCATGTAGTGGGAAATGTAGCTATTGAAGACTTTCACCAGGGCCAGGTACATGTGGACGGCCTCTAGTCCCATCCAGGTGAAGGTCACCAGCAGGAAGTAGTGCAGGAACCAGGCGGTGGAGATGCAGAGGCCCACAGCCTCCGGGTAGAGAGCCAGCCAGGCGTCCACCAGGAAGACCAAGTTGAGCAGAAGCAGAGCCAGGCACAGCTGGATCAGGATCTTAGAGGGAATGTCCTTACGCAACTTCCTGCAATGTTCAAACAAAAATCATCAGTGAACTTTTCTTAATCAGCTGTTTGTAAAGAGTGATCTGAAAAAATATCAGTTTCATTTTTTATTCGTAACTACAAGCCCACGATCCATTAGGAAGTCAATACAAAGTAATACAGATGTGTTTCCAATCACTATCTAATTTATTGGTTGTTCAAGATCATTTAGATTGCAGAAGTAGTACAAAACTGTTACTCATGTGTTAGCAATGTCTAGTTTACAAACAACGTCAGATATTGATTTGAGTATATTAAAGGTCCCATGTCTTGGCCATTTCTTCTGATCATAATTCCATTGTTGAGGTCTACTAGAATAGATAACATTGTTCAATGTTCCAAAATCACATTGGTTTTCTCATACAGCATCTCTGTATAGTATGTGTATTCACTCTCTGTCCTAAACGGCTTGTTGGAGCTCCTGCCCCCCCTCCCTATGAGCCCACTGTGCTCTGATTGGTCAGCTCGCCCACTCTGTTCTGTCAACCACCGTTACAGCTGAACATCAGTGTTTGTTTTACTATGGCGTTTGTTAGCAACCAGAAAATGACACCAGTAATGACAAACAGATGAGAATGCTGCGTGGGGTCTGGGTGCCGTGTTGGCGGGACGTTGCAGGGCTCGCTGCTCCGCCCTGTGAGGCTCGAGGAGCGGACAGTGTGAGCTGGATTACTGGTGTCGTTTCCTGGTTCCTGCGTGGGGTCTGAGCTCGAGTGTGTGTGCGGAGCTCAGGCTGAGTGAGTGTTTGTGTGTGTGTGTGCGGATTGGTCCATTTGGACCAATTGGTCCATTTGGACTTAGTGACGTCAACCTGCCCCGGAAGAAGAAAATGGAAAAAGAAAAATCTCCAACGAGGCGTTCTGGGGCAGCATAGACACGTCTTTTCTGTGTTAGAGTTTTACTCGCTACAGGGTGTACTTTGAGGGTTTGTGACTTTGCAGACCGTTTACATAGCTAAAAAAAAGCTACATAACACACAAGGGGATGGTAATAACCCGAAAAGCATATGATGGGACCTTTAAGGACCCAAGACCTAATGAAATATATATATAATATATGCTACTTCAATGGTTATTATAACAGTTTTCACTTCATGCAATGTATCCTAAAACTCACCCAAAGGCCAAGTAGGTGAGGAGGGTGATAGAGAGGAAGATGGCCGACACTCCACAGCCAATATATGTGATAAACGTTAGGATGGTGGCCTGCGTACGGCTGGTTAGAGGCTGTCTGGCGAGGTCCTGTAGGCAAAAGAGAAATAAAGACAAGTTACAGTTAGCAGAGTGGAAAAGTGTTCACCAGATAAAAGGATGCAAATTCTCATTTTCTCACCAGCAGGATAGCAAAACTTGTCAAATGGTTGCAGCCACAAACCGTCTCGTTGTCTGTGCTTTTTCGGACAGAGCAGCCTCTTGGATTCCAGCCCCCTGAGTCGTCTGCAGGTATAATACACATATTAATCATATTTTCATCTTTGTTTATATTTATTTAATTCTGATTGAGATAGTCGGAAAACTTACTATTGAATGTGAAGTCCCAGAAAACGCAGATAGCCACAAAATTAGCCTGCAGTTTCAGAAAAAGCAAAATAAGCTAGTATTTGTTGACAATCTCCAATTGTACAACTTTACATTTTAATGTAATATGCAGCTGCTATAACGTATAACACATTGTTTGAAAAAAGGAAGTTCAGATATTCTCTTGTGATCTTATTTGCTGTAGTTGCTGGTTTACCTTTGTCTAATATTTAAAGATGAAAAGACAATACGGCTATGAAAATAAAAAACAGTAAAGCAAACATACTTTTCCTAAAAAAAATTAAATAATCATTCAGTCTTGCTTACTGGAACAGGCTCTGTGTTCTTCAGCTGAATTACAACATCATCTTGGAGTTCCTCTATTGTCAGGTTGGCCGCACTCGCTCCCAGGATCCCACTGTTGAGTTTGCGTTTGCCTCTCAAAGAGCTGTCCTAAATATTTAGAGACAACACAACACAACACAACACAACACAACACACAAAAGGGGTCAGTTTGTGAAGACAATGTTATAATATTTAAATTAAACGGTTTCCTTATCAACTTAAAACCAGGGATATTAAATCCAAAACAGATCTGATGCACAAGTCTGCATTGTAATGAGTTATATTTCTTGCTTGGAATGTGATGTTCTGTTGATAGTATTGACCTGGTAAACTGTGTCCTTCTGATAGAAATTGAACTGGACTCTGGAGACCAGCTGCTGCTCCTGGCTGGTCAGGTCCTCAGTGAGGGAGGGGGGCAGCTTGATTGAGCCCTGCGGGAGGGGGGGGTCTGCTCTCACCTTCCTGCTGGGCCTGCTGGGAGCCCCACGGACCTGAACAGAGAGACACTGGCTTAACAACTAGATTGTATCATCAGACTGTAAATCCAACTTCTATTTGATTTGGGGTAATTGATGTCAATCTGTCCAAGCTCAACCTATTTCTTCTTGTGTGCAAAAACAACTGTAATCCAGGGATTTACCATGACATATAATTGTAAGTAATGTCCTTGTTATTAAAGGAAGAAGGTGACCTAGTTTACTGCAACAACCTTTTCTAAATGTGTGGAATCAACTGAATCTAGCTCTAACAACCAGTGTATGTGTAATGCAGGGTCTTGTTTACAGATATACATTCTTTTGTAATTGTTTAAAATTGAATTGATGGACAGTTTTTCCATGCTGTGGCATGTCAGTGTTTCTGTTTTGTAATGGGTCTCAAGCTGAAAAAAACTGCTTAAATGTGATCTAACAAAGTGTTGTATTTCGCTCTGGAATTAAATGGATTTGAAGCATCGAGTAATGGAAATATTGAGGTCAAGTACAGAACCTAAACAAGTTATGTATGTTGTTCAGGCTAAAAACCTCTAAAACATCCAACATCTGCTGTAAAATATCTATAAATTCAATCAATATCATTCTGGCAACAAACAGCATGTTATATAGACAATGCTTCATACAGGTATAATCAAATGGACTATTCATGTCATACCTGTACAGTCTTAGGGTCTGAGATGGAGAAAACTGTTTCCTGGAAGTTGCTGCCATCTGCTGGTTTCACAGACAGAGCCACAGCGGAGGACAGGAGGTACTCAACCTTTCCATCAAGGACCAGCTTCAACCCCACGGTATCAACAACCCCTATAATGCTGATTAAAAAAAGGAAATGTAATTGGTATTACGCAAATCATAAATTATTATTATATTAGAGCGAATTCAGTTACACCAGTGGTTCCTAATCTCTGGGCCATAGAAACAGGCCTTTGTTACCAGCTACCAGGTTAGAACTATATGATTACATTCATTTATAAAACGGACAAGTCAAATCAAGCAATCTGATTGGTTCTTAGCCGTGATATACTGAGCGTATACCACGGGTAGAATTGTAGTTACTTTTCACAACAAGTCAGTATCCCTCCGCGTCTGAGAAAAACTGTATACAGTTGGGCTGAAAAGCAAACTGCTTCGCGTCGGGCCGAACCACGCCCCTTAGCTGTGATATAATGAGCATATACTGTACCACGGCCTGTCGTGAGCTATTGCTTAAATATACTATAGGATACTATGGATTTTTTTGTAGGCAAAAACAGGACATTTGGTGCTGTCGGTGCTGCGTTTTGTTTTCACCCTCACTGCCTTTCACACTCCAACAACAAACCGACTTTGAATTGAAATAGGATCTCAGAGTACAAAACAAAAATCCATTATCTATTTGGATATTAAATACATTCTCATGCATGTGATGTAAAGATAAAAGCCTCTTTTAGGAGAGGATGTATTTTTGCTACCAGTGGAGTCGCCCCTTGCTGGATATTAGAGAGAGTGCAAGTTTGAGGAGCCTTTCCATTGCCTTCATTTATTCAGACCTTGAAGTGAACTGCTTCCCAGGGGGCAACTTGCAACTGAATTGTCAAAATAAAGTTCTCAAAAAGGTCTTGAGTTATACCATCTAATTTCTGTAGACAACAAAATAAATGAAATGTGAAACCTGTTGGAGGAGTCGGACAGCACCTCAGGAGTGGCACCGAGCAGATTGCTGACAATGTGGACGGAGATGTTTCCGAGAGCAAAGCTGACCGTTGGGCCCGACAAAAGTCTCTCCAGCTTTGACACCAGCTGACGCACCTGGCTGGAGTTCAGCTTGGACATGTCTTTGGTCAACTCAAGCAGTGCATTGGCTTGGCTTTCAGCTGCAGTCAACAACATTTGAAGAGTACACTTTAATGATGCTATAATGATGTCAATGTTGGGAACAGAGTTGTACACAGTGCTGAGGTGAAAACAAACCTGACTCGGGGACATTAGCAGTAGTGAGGGTTGCATTCACAGATGAGGTGGAGGTGCTTGGTTGTGAGGTTGTCACATTCGGGCTGGGTGTACACGACTCCACATCGCACGAGTCTTTAAGCTCCACAAGCATATTTTTCCCGCCATGACTGTTAAGAAAAAAGGGAGAAATTAGAATCCTGGGTGCAAGTATTTGTTAAGATTTTAAATCAGGTTTTTGTTGTAATAGTGCAGATCATACAAACCAAGTCAGGATGTTAGACTCTACTATTGTTTGGCAAAAGTTAACATGAGGTATGTTCAATTGGGTCCACATGGTGATAGAATTCAATGGATTGTCACTGAAGGAATTTCCACAAATGGCTGTGGGACACAAAAGAAAAAACACAAATGAGTAGTTTTACAGCATAGACTTGCAGGTATTTTCTTGACGGCATGAATTGCTGTTGAATTGACTTGTTTTCCCTGTATTAAGTTCACACACCAGCTCGAGTCACGTGTCCATTGTAACTTATTCCTGGCTCAGATTCAAACAAATGAATCACAGCTTTCGACAAATGACAGAAAGGAACCTCATGGCCAAAGCGTAAAGTCACTCTGCATATTTGAAGACTTAAAGTAAAAAATCAGAAGTGTACAGATTTCAGTCACTGTTCAAATGCATCAATGCAAAGAAATGGTCCAGCAAAGCTATGAGTAGGATTAGACTCACTTTGTTGATGTGCTTCCACATGTCACATTGGCATTCTAGGAAGAAATGTTCATTGTTAAAAAGCATAATATCCACAGTGTCAATCCAGAGCAAAACATTTGTATTTCATGGACATCTGACCAAAAAGAAAAAGTGCAATATAGATGCACATTTGCAGTGGCCAATTGCCTCAATGACATGCATCACATTGGTAAAATCAAATGCAAAAAAAGATTTTTCACTTAATATTCGAATTTGATCTTTCTTGTAATTGCCTATTTAAACTAAAATGTGAAGTTCAGGCACAATTATTACAGTTTGGTCGTCGGTTACCCTGTATTCTGATGCAATGACGGACAATGGACATGAATCGCTGCAAAGGAACATTACAAAGATTGTGATTTATTTTAATTTTAACAAATGGTATTTATTGATGTCAAATTTGATTTGATTTGATGAATGCAAATACTTACTCTTCCCTTGAAGGGCAATCTGGTTTAACCAGGTTATGAATCTGGAAAAATTCAAGAGATTAGAGTTAGATAATTCATTAATGTATAATTTGAGACATTTAAGAAAATAATTGAACATACTCTACACGTGCATGTTGATTTACCATGGACAAAACGTACGAAAAGTTCATCATGGAATCTTGTACCGAAAATCGAAAAGTGTAGAATGCCTCTGAAAACAAAAAGATAACACTTGACAAATGTCTTATTTTATCAGGTGGTTTTGTTGTTAATAAAACACTCACCAACTCCATTGCAGTAGACAGAGCAGTTGCAGGGGTTATGAACTGGAAGTCAAAGCATATTGGTTTTCTTTATTTAAATGATAGTATGAAAACAACCACTTAAATATTAAATTACAGTATTCAACCTGCCTTTGTCTCATTTTTGGCCACTGTGCCATTATTTCACCTATTATTTACACACGAAATAATAAACTATAGCATATAAATGTGTAGGTTATATAAAGGGTCAGTTTTAAAGAGTGATTTGTGCAGGACTATATAACTCGGCCGGCTGGGCACATTGACTTCCTGGAGGTTCCGCTGGTTGCTGTTTCTCCATGGTAACAAAACTAACCTGACGCGCCAGGTGATCTTGTGATCGCGCGATTCTTGCGTGATATCGCGAGATGCATTGAAAGGTAAACAAAACACTGCACGCGGCCAATAAATGAACTTATACATACAAAATAAAACGTGTTAATTAGTGACCATCAGTGGTCTTGCCAGGGTTTGTTACCTACCGACAAAGCCGGACTAGTTTCTGCACGTTTCTAGCCTTTATGCTAAGCTAAGCTAAGCTAAGCTAACTGGCTGTAACTGTATATTAACGGTACATATATCAGATGGGTATTGTTCTTCTTAAAACATTATAGCCTAAGCAAGAAAGCGAACAAATCTGCTTCACACATTTTTTTTAAATACAAACCTTGGAATAAATGTTTAGCCTCACAACGGCTCTTCCAATTAACTGTCCAAGTTAAGTCAACATTACTTACTTACTTACTTACTTACTTACTTACTTACTTACTTACTTACTTACTTACTACATGTAGGCTAACCTAGGCCTATGCCACATGTCTACATTTAAATTGTTGGTTAATGAATGTAGCCTAGATCAGAAGAATTTTCTTTACTTTCAGTTTTTTGAAGATTTTCAAAGGAAATGTTGAAAGCTCACCTGCCCCACAGTGTGCTGAGTTGCCTAGAGGAGCCACAGTCCCAGTGTCTTCACTGTGGAAAGATAGGCGAATTTGATTAATAAAAACAAGACAACCTCATAAAATCTTATAAAAAGGCAGCACATAACATGGCCATACTGTATATATTTACCCTAAAGATTAACCCATAAATACCCCTTAAAAAAACCTTTTAAAATATACAACAAATACAAAAAAGATTTTAAATACCAAACACCTTACCATAATTCAACGTCTTGATCAGTATTATTGGAACTGCAGTCCTTTGGTATACCTGTTCAATGACACAGAAGGTTGCTTGCATTATGAGAATTTGTTAGGTAGGTTATTATCTATTTTCAGACTGTGCAAACACTCACCGGTTTTATTTGCTCCCACCACATGGATGTCAGAGGAGGATTGACTGGCCTCATAGAGCGTACGGAAGATACAACACAAAGGGACCTGCTGCTTCAGCCTCAGCAACACAGAACAGTTGGTCTCTCTGAAGTATAAGGTCAGTGTTAACAACAAAACAAATCTTTACACACATTTTAGTCATTTGAAAATGTATACTTCACCTACTTTATTGCAGTCTTGTTGATGCATGAAACACAAAGATCCTGTTAAAAAACAAATTAATTCACATGATCGTTCTTTTCACACACACTGTTAACCACAGATACATCTTAGTGTTGACTTACTTGAAATAGATCAGATGTTATGCCACTGATGGTCGCACTGAAAATCAAATTGACATAACAAGATTGATTTAAAGTTGCTATAAAAGTCTGTATAACTTTTGGTAGATGAGATATCACATTTTCCTCTTACAAAGTTGAACTCATAAACAATTAAAAACAAGCCCTTGCTTAATTGATTTCACATTGATTATGATGACATCATGAAGACAGCACAATTACAACATTCTCCTCCTACTGAGAGAAAAAGCAGTATTTTTGTACTCAATCATGAATAATATCAACAAAACCTTGGTATGACTATTGTTGTCTATCACCTACACTGAACCCTTTCAATCATTAGTCTGTTTAATCAAAAATTGTCGTGAGATACCTGTTTTTTGTCACACTGGCCCGAATTTCCCGAACTAGGCTCTTGTTGTTTCCGTTATCTGGTTTTGGCTTCTTTGTTTTGCGGTTCCCAGTGGCTTTTGTTACCAATGTTGTTTTAAAAAAAAGTGTGCTTCCAGGTTCGTTTGTAGTGAGGCCTTTTAACAAAGTTGCTCCAACTGTAGTTTTGGTGATGCTTTTAAACGCTGTGGTTGATGCAGCTGGTCTTCTGGTGATACTTTTTAACTCCGTAGTTGATTCAGTTGGAGTTCTGGTGATGCTTTTTAACGCTGTAGTTGATGCAGCTGGAGTTCTGGTGATGCTTTTAAATACTGTAACTGTTGCAGCTGCAGTAGTGTTGTCCCTTTTTAACGTTGTAGTTGTAGCATTTGTAGTATGGTTGTTGCTCTTTAGCCTAGTGATTGCCAGAGCTGTAGTTGAATTATAGCTTTGTAATGTTGATGTTGCTGTCTTCACGAGTGTTGTTTCATATGAAGTGTATGGAGAGGTAGTTTGTGGGGAGGTAGGTGCGACAGTGGTTTCTTCAATGTTTGGAGACAGACAGGTGTGCAGCTTGTTTGCAAACACCTGTTTAAGCTGGGGAAAGGAACACAATGCTAATTATATTTATTTACAGGGTATACATATCATATATCCGATATATTAGTTAGCAACAAGTCCGGAACCTATTCCTAAACATACCCAGGCAACGATCTCCGCTTCATCTTTCTCTTCCTTGACATCCACAGTGACAACAAAAAAGGAGTATACTGTGAAAGGAGGAAAGACAGAATGCAGTTGAGTAAACAGATTGAAAAAATAATAAATAACCTTGGATAACACAGATGATATCAGCCATATCCCCGATCCACAAAGTTCATTATAAAGCTGTTTTCACAGGCAGAGTTGTACTTGCCCTATTTAGTAAACTGATCTTGAAGAGGACATATTATGCTCTTTTTCAGGTTCATATTTGTATTGTGTGCCTCTTCTGTGACTTGTTTACAGGATTTAATGTTCAAAAAGGTCTTTATTTTTCTCATACTGCCTGTGCTGCAGCACCTCTTTTCACCCTCTGTCTGAAACCAGAGCCCAGTCTGCTCTGATTGGTTAGCTAACTGGCTCCGTTGTGATTGGTGAAAAACGTAGAGATGTCACGCCCCTTATCCGGTCACGTATAATGTGTGCCAATAGAAGCCAAGTTTTTCTTGATGTCCTTATGTTATGAAAGTAAACAAAGGAGTACAATCGTGGTGTTTCAGGCTGGGGGGAGTGTGTGGTAGAGAAACCTCCTCTCGCGTGAAATTTAGGATTTTAGACTTTGCAGACCATTTACACCTATATAACACACTACACCCCCAAAAGCATAATAGTATGTAACATATTGTATTTCCTGTCATCAGTCTTCAATGGTTACTGAGATCAGAGTGGATGAGCGAAGTATAAAGTTGGGTTTGACCCAGTATAACATAATGCCCGTGCATGTTTACCTGAAGGCTGTGTGTTTGTTGGAGGAACAGTGGGGAGAGCTTCATCGGTCTCAACACAGGAAGCCTGACCTGTCGGCGTAAAAGACAGAATAACTGTTTTTAGTTCGCACAGAATGAACGACTAAGAGGAACATTTTAAATGTACACTTAGAGTCATTTCTTTTTGAAACCTTTGTATTTTACACTACGCTAAAATAGTCATTATTACTGAATGTGTAAAGTCAAGTTTAAAGTGATGCATCTATAATACTGCAGACTTCATCAATATGTTTCATTTTTTTCACAAGTGATTATTTACTATGTTATTATGTGTTACAAAATACCAATAATGGTCCATAGGACACTTGTAATTCATTCTAAATCACATCTAAATATGTTACACTTAGATTTAAACTGCCATGTACATCGGAACGTTTGTTCAAGTATATATGGTAGTTTCCCAAAGTAGTTGAATTACAACACATCTTTTAAGTTTTTTCCTATTACTTGGTCATGTTGTCTGCCTTCCTCTACAAAGAAGTTACAGTAGGAAACAGACAGATATTAGAAAAACCCATTGGTGTGTGTGTGTGTGTGTGTGTGTGTGTGTGTGTGTGTGTGTGTGTGTGTGTGTGTGTGTGTGTGTGTGTGTGTGTGTGTGTGTGTGTGTGTGTGTGTGTGTGTGTGTGTGTGTGTGTGTGTGTGTGTGTGTGTGTGTGTGTGTGTGTGTGTGTGTGTGTGTGTGTGTGTGTGTGTGTGTGTGTGTGTGTGTGCATTTGTGCGCTGAATGACTGGCATTTTAGACATGGGAGACATATATAAATAGAAGTGCGAAGTTGTCAGTCCAGTTGAGATGACGGATGCTGACGCTCCATTGTCTGCTCTAAGATGTCATAGCTCATGTCAGAACATACCTGCCAATAGGACGGCCAGCAGAAGTATGTGCAGACAGTGGTAATGTTTCACACCAGAGCCTGCCTTCTCCAGTCTGTAAGATAACACATACAATCATTTAAACACTTTGTCAAATGTCTATATGGAATTAAATAGTCTAGTTCAAACGCCATTGTAGTGACATTCAATTGAGTACCTATTGTTGAACAGCAGATCACACGGGTGAAAGAGTGAGTCATGTAAAACATATTCTCAGACTAATCTTGAGCACCTATCTCCTTCCCTCTCACGCTGATAATTGCTAAAGCCTTTCCTGTATTAATTTTTTAAGAGCTTTTCTCTTTGGTTTCGGATCATTCAGTAATTTACCGTATCTTATAATGTGCCTAAGAAATGGATAATGCCAAATCAAACACTATTATAACACATATTGCTGTTAAGCATCACCTTTAATCAGAGTCCACTACAACAGAGCAAACACATTAACTTTATCACAGCTTAAGGAAAAGTGCAAACAGTAACACATCGAGAGAAGTACATATCGCACTGTCTAGAAACACATGTTGGGTTTTATGAATAAATGAGGAATGTTTGCTCATGTCGCAGTTTTCCACAAGTGTTTACATCTATTATGAAACTGTGCTTATACCATGCAGTGTATTAAGAAGTTATGTGGTAGCAGAAGAGTTTTATTTTACATTTAAAGCTCTCTAAACTTTGGTACCTGCTTTAATATATGTTTTTTTAACAAAATAACCTATGAACGTTATGTAATATATGTAATATTCAACTACGAATACGACCCATATGATCGGTTGTTTGTTCACACTAGTAGGAAATCAAAACATCCTCACAGCTATACTTTATGTAATTGTTATCAGAATGGATGAGTGAGGTTTGAAATTGTAGTTTCAAACAAGTGGTTAACGTTGTGAAATGATTTTTAGGCAACAAAACGACTTGCTTTGGTTCATCACAAGATCATGGTTTACATTTGTTAAGTAATTAGAAGGACAACAGATGAGGTGTAAAGGATAAGCCTTAGAGATACTAAATAACAACATCATAAAGCTGATGTTTGAAATCCAAGAATACATTTATTTATCAGAACATAACAATGTAGCACTAAATACATTTGTTGTTTCTCATTATCTTTCTTTCCATTTCTCTGTGGATTGCTACAATGTTGAAGATGGAAATTATGCCAAAGGTTTTGTATACAACTACCAAACCAGACAAAGTAATTCGTTTTTTATGTCTATTAATCTGCCATTGCTTTGCTCTGGTCAGCACTCTACCTAACACGCACACCTAGGGCCACAACACAGCGAGACATATATACTGTAGATACATGAAGCTTCAACTGAGAGGGCAACAAATATAACTTAGTCAGCTAAGCCCTTTCGAGGCAGTGGGCTCGACTGAAATGTAATTTAACCCTTTTCACATCCTGTACGTAATGTAGTTAACGTTAGTACATTGACTTGAGGAAGAATAGAGTATATTAGAATTAGAGAAAAGGAAAATGAGAGAAGAAACATCTAAGCAATAGCTGTGACAGGTGAGAACACGATGATTAGAGTAGAGGACCGATGTTGCTCAACAAATCAAAATCTTTTGTTTCAGTATGTAGATGATGAAGAAGAATTTTACATCAACAGTACAAATCCACAGACCCATTCATCTTGGGAATGTTTTCTTTTGCCCCTTAACGTTATCTGAACTGCCATTATGTCTGGAAATATTATCCTGAACTTCACTTAATATACCCAAGCTAAATATGAAATAGTATATTCACAATCAAAGCCAAAAAGTAAAAGACGACAACATACACTTTCTTTAAATGAAGACAAATATGGTGTAAATAATAAATATGTAAATAGAAGAGCTTGGTGGGTAATCCAGTTTCAAACCAGCTGTGGGCACTATTAAAGGAAAAGCAGACACACCAAAACCAGCCGCACCTCTTTACCTGACAGAGGGGCCAAACGTGTGTCGACTTGAAGATCCATAAGAACAAAAGCCAGCAGATGTCCTCTTCATTTTAGCCTCATTTCCTTGGGACATCACTTCTCGAGGGTGAATACTAGCCTTGAAAACAAAGCCAAAACACAAACTTTATGTGTGCATTTTCTTCTCCCTGCCGACACAAACTCGTTGTTGCTTGCGTTGTTGACAGACTGCTGAGTGAGTTCACTGTGACTTTCCCATGCAGGATCAAAAGCTGACACATATGGCACGCCCCTGGAACGTCAACCTGAACAGGTGCAAACATTCACTTTACCTGCTCAACAATGTCTACCTCCCAAAACTGGAAATGATTTGAGTTTAGACCAGTTCAAAGAAGGCTCATTGCTGTACAATCCTCCAAAAATGATTAGCCTAAATGTCCACCGCTAATGTCTGTGTAGGTTTATGCAAGGGGTTTTCTATCTAAAGGTATTCTGATTCTGATTCTGATTCTGATTTGTTTGTCAGTAAAGGTGCGCCTAAGGGTGTGTCCTAGCCTTGTTAATGTAACTAGTGACGACATGACTTGAACTAATTGTAGAAAGGGCATACAAATATTTACTGTTGCGTAATACAAAATCACATACCAGCATTATGTGTATGTCCTGTTATGCACCTGCTTTTCATGACTCTTAATAGGAGGGGTTTTTATGTGACGCACCTGAACTCACTTACTTACTTACTGTGGCATTTTAAATTATATTTACACAGGCAAACCTCTATATTTATTTTAATACAGACGCAGCTCCACTCATTGAATCACGCATAATAATTTAATCAATTATTGTAGCAGTTTAAATTATATTTACGTAGGCTAACCTCTATATTTACTGTACTGTAATACAGTTACACCTATAGAGTGCACACACACTTACCTGAACTTAATGTCATGTGGTTGTGTGTGCAAAAGCCACACTGCTCATGTACTAAATAAAGTTAAATTAAATAGTAAATATGGAAAAATGCTGGCAGCGGATGTAAACAAAGGGTTCCTGAATCTGAACATTCATATCCTGATAGCCCAGATTAGTTATGTATTCTTTTTTTTTTACATTCAAAAACGTACTATTAAAGGTGGGGTAGGTAATTTTGGAGAAACCAGCTCGAGTGTGCTAGAATTTGAAAATACACAGCCGGAACAAATCTGCCACTTCCTTACAGAGCCCCTCCTCCAACACACACGAACGCGCACATGACCAATGAGGGCACGAGATAAGTTTGTGCACAGATGGAAAGCTGACAGGCAGGTAGGCCATCCAGTTATTTTAGCCGGGCCGGCTAAAATGATTGGTCGTGCTTTTTACAGTATTACGGCTTCTACAGATGACATTTTTTTTATGGATTTTTTGTCAAAGCAATCGGGATGTTAAAGGTAGGGTAGGTAAGTTTGAGAAACCGGCTCGAGATCGCTAGAATTTGAAAATACACAACCGGAGAAAATCTGACACTTCCTTCAGACTTCCTTATAGAGCCCCTCCTCCAACACACACGAACGCGCACATGACCAATGAGGGCACGAGATAAGTTTGTGCACAGATGGAAGGCTGACAGGCAGGTAGGCCATCCAGTTATTTTAGCCGGGCCGGCTAAAATGATTGGTCGTACTTTTTACAGTACTACGGCTTCCACAGATGACATTTTTTTATGGATTTTTTGTCAAAGCACTTTTGATATTCATTGCTATCGGGATGTTAAGAGCATTCCATGGAATATAACAAAAAGTGTATCTCGAGCCGGTTTCTCAAACGTACCTACCCCACCTTTAACAACACTTATTATATTGTGGTACCAAAATAATTTGACAAGGGACCAGCTTGCGTTACCGGTAAATAATAAAGGAAGGAACAGTGGAATAATAGGTGTTCCCAGTTTGTACACTAGGGGGCGACATAAGGATAAAGATCAGATGTACACACACACAAATGAGACCAGAGCAAATATTAAAATGTTCATGTTTTCCTATTTTTCAATTTGAACTATATTGTGCACTGATATTCCCCCCTGCTAAGCTTTTAGAAAATAACTCTGGTCAGGTTTCTTCACATTATTCATCATAAGCTTTGATGAAACGGACTTCCTGCTGGCTTCAAGTACATTAACACCATGTTATGCAACCGGGGTATGACTGACTTTATGAACTCTAATCCCTTCCCTCCATATTTTCTCATTTGCTCCAATCCTTTAAACTCATTTCATGTTAACATATAAAAGTGGGTATCTTTTTGTAAAATGGTATACAGCATAGCATGTAATTGTTTTTTTTGTATATTGTTGAGTGTATTGTCACTCCTGTCACACTGAGACCTTTAAAGAATAAACAATAATGTATTATTGGGTTACGGCATCATATAGGCTATAAGTTTAAAAACTCCCAGCAGCACATAAAAGCTTCTATCCAATTCCCATACATATACTGTTAAATGTCTAATGTAGATGTGCTGTATGCCTGCTGTTATGATCTATTAATCCTCTGTTATGTCACTCTTGGTTGTCATATGGGCTTGCATGTGTTTGATCGATAGCATGAAGTAGTGTCTGTTCTACATGCTATGATCGTCATGAGATGGTGGAGGAAGGGCTTTGACATTAATCCCTTTCTCAACTGCTGTTTCCACGATCGATAAAGCAATTTAATTCCTCAGCTTTTAATCCTAAATGGGCAATAATTCCTTAATAGAGAACATGACTACTTGTATTTTGAAAATAGTCGCACATTTTAGCATCTTTCAGCTCATTGTTTCGTTTTTTAGGGCTGCACCTTAACTGTGTTTGTTCACCGCCACAGCAGCGGAGCAAAGATAAATAATGCCTTTTGGCTAAGACTGACACATTGTCGTCAAATTGATATTAATTAATGTCTATGGCTAAAGTACACAGATATTATTATCATAGGGACAACCGCAAATAGGATGACAAGAGGTGCAGCAAGAGGAGATTGCATGATTCCACCCAGGAAAGGTTATTTCAGTCAATCTTCATTTTCTGTTAAAGCTGCTAAACAATGGAACTCAATCCCTAATCAGAGAACATAATACATTCAGTGTATTTAAATCCCAATTAAATAGTTGGTAAGGAATCAGCTCTGTCAACACTGATACAATCTTCTGCACCTTACAACCCACTGTCTGTCTGCACTGCCTGAGCTTTAACCTGTTCTTTTTCATAATATGTATGTTTTGTTTTATTGTTTTTTTATTAACATTTCCAGTATTGGATGTTGCATGTTTTTATTGATTGTATTTACTCGTTATTTTAAATGACATTTTGTCTCATTAGGGTGACTTACAAAATCTGTCCGGTTACTACAGATGAAAAATAGCATCTTGGCTAACTCTGGCACTAAATGAAAAGGAATGTTGATTAATGTGCACTGTCCCTGTTAAAGGTAGGGTAGGTAAGTTTGAGAAACCGGCTCGAGATCGCTAGAATTTGAAAATACACAACCGGAGAAAATCTGCCACTTCCTTATAGAGCCCCTCCTCCAACACACACGAACGCGTACATGACCAATGAGGGCACGAGATAAGTTTGTGCACAGATGGAAGGCTGACAGGCAGGTAGGCCATCCAGTTATTTTAGCCGGGCCGGCTAAAATGATTGGTCGTGCTTTTTACAGTACTACGGCTTCCACAGATGATATTTCTTTATGGATTTTTTGTCAAAGCACTTAAGATATTCATTGCTATCGGGATGTTATCTCGAGCCGGTTTCTCAAACTTACCTACCCCACCTTTAAATAAATAAAATAAGAAAAAAACTAAGTAAAATGAAGCAAAGTAAATATTTGTCAGAATTATATTTTTAAACTTGACACACAACATCCATTTATTTTTCAAGACAATGTACAGTTATTATACTTTAAGATGTTCTGTGTCTAATCAAGAAATAAAATAGAACACATTTGTTTAAATAAAACTATGTTTCTTATAAAACAGGCATGCGAGAAAAAAATATAAACATCAGCAAAAATAGCCAGCCATTCAATGCAACAGCTGATCCCAGATGTTTTCCATGTAGACGACATCATGCACGATATCATCAGCAGACAGACTTGAGGTCGAATCCCATAGCAGAGTTTTGTTAATCAGTTTATTGCAGCCTGTTGGTGTTAAACTGTATTGTGGTGGAAATAGTCTTAAATAAATAGTTTCCTCTGATGCATAGGTGATTTACGATGCATACATACTCCAGTAAATGATGTTGAAGAGCAGGTAAGCCAGGGGGAAGATGACTCTGGAGTAGGAGTCGATCATGTAGCTGTTGCTCATGATGAAGCTAAGGTTTTGTAGTAAAGGGTGCTTGCGGCGTAGCCTCGTTCCCTCGGTGGGTCCGGAGACGGTAGAGTTTCGAGACTGCGTGTTCCTCTCTGTGTTTGAGGTGCTGGTTGTGTCTGGAAAAGGAGTCAGGTCGATGTCATTGTCATGGAAACAGCCATCGAACGCCATAGCCTGGTTGGCGTCGTAGGAGTCTGGGATCTGAAGTGGCAAAAGCAGACGAGGAGTTTTATTTAGTATTTATTTGGTATTATTTATTTATTTAACAAGATATTCTAGGCCACAAACAGCTGAATATGACCTTTGCCTTCCTGAGCCTCTTCATCTCCTCCACGGTAGTGAAGTAGTTGACAGCAGCGTACTCGATGACAGACAGGAAGACAAACAGGAAGCTGGCCCACAGGTAGATGTCTACGGCCTTGACGTAAGACACCTGTGGCATAGAGGCTGTGACACCGGTGATGATGGTGGACATCGTCAGGACCGTGGTGATGCCTGCATACAAAGGAGCAATTAAAAAAAAAAAAATTATATTGTGGATAGCCCTATCCACAATATCATTATCAAGTCCTCATATCAGAAACACCACACCAGTACTCAATAGGCATAAAACAAACCGAAGTTGCATTATAAATATTCTCCGTGGGAATTGTTAGTTTTTTAATATCTTTATAACTACAATAATTTAATCTTTGATCTGAACACTACAAGTCATTTTAGTACAGAAGAAAAACATACTGCTGTTTAACAACATAACTACGTCATACCTACGAGTGATTGATAAAACATTTCAAATGCTTTATTTACTATTTAAGACCAGGTCTTGGGATGTAGTTTACATTATCAGATTGAATTGGGTTAAAGACTATTGTCATAATATCTGCCTCTTGAATTCACCATTGTTTTTTCATTTTTAGCTATTAAGTGTTCCCCCTATTTTCTATTGTTGTGCTAAACAATAGAAGCTAAACAGTGCTCTTATCTCTCCATAATAAATTAGAAAAGGTAAATACCTAAATTGTTAAGCATTTCTTATAAGTAAAACTGATGATTTTGGATAAAGTTGACAAGTTAAATTGTATTTGTTGAATAAATCTGTCAACATGTGTTAAAGGTCAAATTAAGACGTAGTCTCAGTACCCAGAGAGACACGGGCAGGTACAGCCCTCCTGTCTATCCAGAAAGACACCCAGGACAGCATCACCATGAGCATGGTGGGAAAGTATGTCTGAAGCATGAAGAAGAAGATGTGCCTCCTGAGAAGGAAGTTTATGTAGAGCCGATTGTACCAACCTGAAACAGACAAACGGACAGAAAGTGGAGGTGGGGTAGAGAGTGGGTAGCATGGCATAATAACAGTGAGAAGCAGCAGAAAACTCTGGAAAATGTTGCAAAAAAAACATGAAAAATAAAGTATAAGTTGTGAATGTAAGAAAGTACTAGATGGATCTCCAGGGAGAACCTAGACCTCAGTTGGCAAAGTGATTATTTTCTGTCTAGAGCTGCAGTTATATAACAAGCTCTCAGAGCGGAAAGGTCCCCACAAGATTACTTCACACTCAGAAGAAAATCTCCCTTGCTCCCCTTGCTTTCTGCTCATATTGAAATTGCGACAGTCAAAGCAGGCAGGGTTTCAAAAAGTGGGCTTAGTCAATGCTTAAATGATAAGGCAACCCACAGAAACAACATTGCACTATAGTTCGGGATGTTTAGCCTTAGTGTTACTGATTCATTTAGGTCTGGGGTGTCAAACTCAAGGCCTGCGACTTCATTTTATGTGGCCGGCAAGAGCTTGCAAAGAATATAATACGTTGCCCATAAACTACATGTCGCACAATGCATCTCATTTTGTGACATGCGCACTGAAGAGACCTGTGCTTTCAGATGTAGTTAATTATGAAGTTATGACCCTATCTGATAATAATCCAATACAGAGGCAATAACGTAATATAATACATTATTTTATATATATCATATATTTATATTTATATAGTCTTAAAGTTACAACCGGCCCTTTTGAGTGCAACAATAATGGTGATATCTCCCGCGATGAAATTGAGTTTGACACCCCTGATTTAGGTAGAAGAGGAAAGGTCATGCATGAATTTGAGGTGATAAACTCATTAAAAAATATCATACTCTTATCGCTCATCATTTAAAGAACAGTAACAGCTCTGGTGGCTTATTTAGTTTGACTTTTTTGTTTGTGTTTGAGGGGCCCTCGCGGCTTTGAGCTCACATACCAGTGCTGCTGTAGAAGGCGAGCCCGAAGGAAGGCTGGAAATCTTCAACAAAAAACTGAGAGAGCACGATCTCGTCAGTCCTTAAAGAATCATTCCCATTCTTCCAGTAGAGCATCAGGTCGTTTTCATTGTAAGCATCTTTAGGAGAGGAGAGAGGGGGGTCAACATTTTGATGTTGACAAAAAGAGTCATGGATCAGAGGAGAGGAAAGATTGCACAGAAAGGGTACTCCTGCCTCTCCTGTGAGATCAGGATCCATGCTTCATCCATGAAATAATTTAAGACAGATAAAGAGAAATGGAAGCAGTAACAAAAGATTCCCAACATGGAAATTAATCCCAAATTCAAGTTCAGGGATTCAGAAAAACAGAATCCCCAGTAAGTCCTTCATTAGAAGAGCAGACTTTTATAATGGGCAGAGATAGAGCTGAATGAGGATTATGATATATTTACTCAGTGCAAAAAGAAGATGGCGGGGGTTACAGTGCGTTTATGAAGCTTGGCTACTGCTTCATGTAATTTAGTGAGCTCAGCAGTATCACTAGCCGATGCTTTTTGAATTAAAAACCAGCGTATCAAAAGTTATGTAACATGTTATTCAGCAAAACATGCCAAGCAAGCATTGCAAAAAAATGTACATAAATCCTCAGGAAAACCGATTTAAATTCCCTATCAAGCATTAACAACAGGAAATGTTCCAACTGTAGTTTGGTACTTACAGCTCTCCAGCTCCAGAGAGCAATTCTGTGTGTCCAGAGGGAAACTACTGAAGTCCATGGAGCAAAGTGCAGTCACCGTGATCCTGAAACACAGCTTACAGTCAGAGAAACACCCACATAAATCAAGCAAGATGTCAGAAAGTGTATAAAACAATATCACTGGACTGATTTGAACATACGGTGGTGGAGAGGGACATTCAATTATGTATTCATGCACTAACTTTCTCTCTCAGAGGCCGCTGGCGCTACAATCTGTCGGGAAGACGCCATATTGACGACATCTGTGGCTGAAATGGATATGATGAATGTCGTCTGAAAGCTACTTATATTTATTTCAGGCGATGCCCATTAAACCCTGCATTAACAGTCCACTGGATTGTTTCATATCTTGGTTGACGTCCTTTTTTATAAAATGGTTTTATTATTTAAGGCGAAACCCTTCAGTGTAATGCACTGCGCAATTCTGGGCTGCTTTGTTTCCATAGACTGGTGGAATGAAAACAACCAAAACACACCTTAAGGTATTCATTTCACTTTGTCTTTATTGATCTGTAGATTTCCTCTAATTTCCTCTAATATTTACAAAATAAAACGAACGTGAATTGAATTACCGGACTATATGCAAATGATTCAATCATAACTCCTTAAATTAGATCTATATGCGCAGGTACACTTAAAGCTGGACAATGAAAGCTTTGGAAGTACAGTAGGAATCACATTCTTCCTCTTCGGATATGCAGTTGAATTCAATTGCAATAATACACATCACATACTGCAAGCTACTACATTTTCTTTTTTGCTAATGTGCTAAGGCATTTCAAAATATTGATGACCATTAAGGTGTCCTTAAAAGTGACAACAAAAACAAGCAACTTCCATGTGCCACATAATATTAACAAAACGTATTTTTGTTACCTGACACTGTAGAGAATATTGCCATCAGGAAAAACCCTCAACATGATGTTCTCCATGGTTGTGTCGTGGATAAAAGAACGCTTAGAGTGGACGAAGAACACGTCAGGAACCCAAATCTTCTTCACAAGACGTGCGTCGAAGGTACGACTCTTATTGCTGCTGGAGGGGAAGGCCAGGCGGTCGTCCTGCCAGTAATGCCTCAGGTACAACGTCATGGTGAAGTCCTGAAAACCAAACAACCCTGATGTTCAGATGAGAAAAGGAAACACTGTTCCTAGACTAAGTGCATATATCCTATTAGCACGTACCATGTTTACTTCAGATATACCGTCAATGCTCTCCACCTGAACATCAATGCCGACAGGAATAGCAGAACCTACAAAAGGTCAAACGCAGTGGATCAGCTTTTCAGCTACAGTAACACGCTGTCCACGAATCACACATCTGCCAGGGATTATTTAAGTGTAAATCCCACATCGTGACATATACAGTACGACATAAACTAGATTTGACAGAATACAAAGACAAAAAGTTGGATTAGAGCGATGCCCTGGCTAGTTCTTAAGCATGACTGAGTTTAGAGATGCCTTGAGACCGTTCAGATTTAAATCACAAAATTCTGTCTCACCAGAATCTGCATGGATATAAATATCCCTTGTGTTACTCATAACAGACTACCATAACAATCACTGTCATAAAAATCCTATTAGGGGGTATTTCAGTTCACATGACCTGATAAACCCGAACTGGGAAAATATGTCAAATGGGTTCAGAGCCAGGAAACAAACTAAGGATTTGTTCTTCTCTCCGAGCATGTGTTGCCAGCCTATTATTGACCAGCGCAACAAAAGAGGATCTACTTCGATTGTGAGCGCATATGCCGGCGGCTGTCTGCATTGATAAACCCAAACATCTACTTAAACAACTGAAATGTTTCAACGCCAATGTACCCATTGTAAAGTTATCTAAATATTCGATATAGTGTATAGTTGGACCTTATCCCTCATCGCCCAGTCACGCTGTAAACGTATGATGTGTACTAAACATCCCGTTCCCTCTGTGCCATTATCTAATGAAGGTAAGCCATCAGTCTACGATTACATTGGAGTAGTGGAGTGGGAGTGATTATATCAGGCAGGTAGGGTCCTGGAGGTAAAGGCTTTAATTTCTTTAATAAGGTTTTAATGTTATGTCACTGAATATTGCTAAAAACATGACAGAATATTCATTCAGAATCGGTAGGCAAGAGGTGTTTAAACATTTCTGTTTGCAGTCCAATTGGTATCGAGCGAACACATTAGAGCACGCTTTGGTTGTACGCAGCTGAAAGGCTGTGCAGAGAGCAAAAGTGAAACGCATTAGCCGTAATGCAATGCTGCAACCCTATCATTTGATGTCAATTTAGCTTTTCATTGGCTTAAAATGAACTAGGAAAAAGCTGCTGGGGAATAAAATATGTTGTAAACGCTGTCTCTCAACTCTAACTCCATTGTCACGACTTTAGTTGCTATTTGAAACATCAGCGTTGCATGAAACGGAAAGTAATGGTTACTGGCCAAACCTTTACAATATTTTCTCCAGACAGACTGTTTTCCGATGAGAAAATGTAATGTTTGACAAAAGGTATTCAGAAAGCAAAATGTGTATTTACTGATGTGCATCAAGAACTATAATGAGAGGAACTCATACAGTTCACAAGTGTACCAGAAGAAAACCAAACACACACTGATACACCAGAAATACAGGTTTCTACAGAACATTAAATTCAAACCAGCCACACAATGCTGGTTTTGTAAGACCTTATTGTTTGCAAAGAAAACAGGTGACATAAGAGTTGACACATGCAGGAAGTCTGTTACAGTCTAGTTGTCAGAGGACAACACCTCGGCAATGAAGGCCTTTAAAATAGCTGCTCGTAAATGTCAAGAAAGAGTCACTTGTTGGACTCGGAGACGACTGTTATTTTGTGCGTCTGATTAAAAAGAAACGTAAACACATCCACTGAAAGGATTAAGACAGCCACCCAATGCTTTGCAGACAAAAACAGACAGTTTCTGAAGCACCAGAGCATTTTCTTTTCATGTAAAGTTTGTTTTTGATTATTCATGGTTTATGAATGTATAGTTAAAATCAAAACTAAATCCTCACCCGGCTACGAGGCACAGAAAGAACACAAAGCTTGTTGTGTACAGATTTGCTACAGTCTTTGAAACGGGGATACAAATAAAACATTTCTAGTTTTAAATTCTAATAATTATGCAACACGAAAATGTCATATAACATTAGGCTTTTCTTCCCGTCCTCCACAGAATTAGTACACAGATTATTTTATCTGTAGCCTACTAGGCTGTCTGTCATCGTCTCACACAGCAGACAATCTAGGTCACCAGTGGTTTTTGTGGTTGGCGTAACAGCAGCACAGTAACCTACTTAAACTTCCCTGAGTTGCCAGGAGAGCACATGTTACGAAAATGCATTTCAAAAAGAGAAAGAATATTTGATTAAATATATATTCAGGCTTTCTGTGAATAGATATATTTGATTTGTGTTTCTTACCTCCAAAGCCAGGCCGCATTGCAAAGTCATGATCTTCAATCCGAAGCAGCTGCTCAGATTTAATTAGCAGAGACTTGGTGCTGTCCAGCTTTTTCAGTTTAAGATCAACTCGTCTGAAAAGCAAAGAGAACAAATGACAGATTAATGTAGAAACTCCTTCTCTGACACGTACGCATCATTGAAGCAGAACTGACATCTGGTCGAGGGAGTTAGTGATGGTTAATTGGACTTTAGCACTCTGATTACAACCCAAGGCTTTGGTCTAGAGGAAATGAGAAGTTCCATAACTGTTCGCACATAACTGGGTTGGAGACATCGTGTTGCCCTTTCTTGTGTCTTATAGGTTCACCTTGCACCTTTTATTTATTCAAAATGCACATCTGTTTTTACTGTCTTCCTAGAAATCCTTGTGATCTTTTATTTTTCAGATTTTCACTGCTGTACTAAGCACTACACTAAAAAAAATACCTGTTCAGTCTCATGTCCAGATTACCTTTCACCTCACATGATAAATCACCTGCTCTTACATTTCGTTATTTGTATTTCAATATTCATAGCCATATATTTGATGACATTGTGAAGTAGAACACAGAGCCACAAAATGATATAGGTCGACATTTCAAACAGTAAAAGCAGCTCCAAATATTAATTTAACAATGTTCCTGATAAATAATTGTGTATATGAGAAATCGTGTATATGAGGTAGTGAATGTAGGGGATTACTTTAGTCGTTGTTATTGTTGGTTTGTGTTTTTTGTCATTCCTTTTTCTCTTTGTACATACAATCAGTACAGACCATTGTCTCATTTGTATAAATATATTTTGCTTTCCAATTCTAAATGACAAACATTACTTATGCATTGTCGAAACGCAATAAAAATATTTTTGATCAGAAAAGCAGCTCCACGATTACAAAGCAAAGAATCATAAGGAGAAATCACACTTTAGCTCACCCTCCATGCTTCTGCTTGGTGCTCTCTCCAATGTGCTCCTTGTGTCTCCTCTTTTTTGCTGAGTGGCTGCTGTTGTGGGTGAGGGGCCACAGCCAGGCCAAGCACATCAGTCTGAAGGCCAGGAGGGCCAGTCTCATGGTTAGGCTGGTGCTGGAGAGACGAGAGGAACCCAAACGTTCCTCCCGCTGCGTCAGTGTCTCGCCCAGGGAATGCCACAGCTGTCCCTGTCCTCTACTGGCACCTCCATGACCCAGCAGCACTCATTCTGTCCCGCCACGCACATACGCATCTTCATTATCCTGCTGTTTCATCTCCTCTAACATGGTGAACATCGGCCAGATATCCAGCGCTTAGCTCCAAGTCACAGGAATCTCCCTGGTTGCATTTGCTGTCCACTGTGCCATCCCTCTGCTGACGTCTGCTGACACAACATGTAACTCCCCGCTGTCCCCACCCTCTGATTTAAAACCAAATATCAATTTATTCCTATAATGACAAAGGAATACCATTAATTCCTCTCTCTAATCTTCTTATCTGTGGTTGGTGAAATCTTTCAGTAACCTACAAACTGGAGGCAGCAGTGGGCGGGGATAAGGATAATACAACCAGCGGTTTCATCATCATTCTGAGCAGATACAAATAAAAAGCCTGCAGCCTACTTTTATACATTGCAGGATTTTCCCTCAGTACACAGTTCGATGGTTGGAGGACGGATCCTATCCAAGGCAGATGCGAGCATAACGTCTCGACAACATCAGCAAACATTGCAGCAGAGACCATTCACAGCAGTGGATATGCTTACTTAACGGAGGCTTTGAGCTGCTTCCGTCCAGCTAAATACAAGGAAAAAGGGATTACAGATAGAGTTAGTACAAATGATCCTTTGCATTCAGCTCATTAACTTAGACATGAAAGATTTCAGATACACATTTTTTTGCAAAAAGTGTATTGACATGTTACTTAAATGTCCAAAAATGGCAACAACAAAAAAGCAATGCTTAACAACACAGTAAAACCCAATCCAGTTCATCTACAAAAAACAATATACTAGTATTATATATATATATAGATATATACCATTATGTCCATTTTAACTTCTGAAATATGATAAAAACTGATAATAGTTTTTCTATTATTCTGTCCAAGCCCAAAACTACCGGTAGTCAATTTATTTTAGGATTATGTGGTTTTTATACCCTCTCTGTATACGTCACTTCATCACCTCATAGTCACATCCAGCCAAATATAGCCTGTTATCCTCTCCTAATGGACGCTCGCAGCCCCATTGAACTGTCTGTTTACTGCCCCCCCCCCCCCCCCCCCCCTATTTGTTGGCATTTTTTTGAAGTCATACTCAATCTTGTAATGATTTATTGCATTTCACACTTTTCACACATTTATTTTTTCAGTTTTCCTACAGATTTCAACCCACATGAATGGCGAGTGATACCGTACAAGCAAATTAATATTATTATTTTTGGGGGGGGCAGCCAGTGCCTTTATTTCAGGTTATTATGTTCTCATAATTATTTATGGTCCTGAGCCGGATTCAATCCTGGGTCCTCTGCTTGTAGCCCTAGCTCTTTATCCTTGGTATTTTTCTAAATGCTTATAATAATAATAATAATTATCAGCATTCAAATGAACTAGCAAGCTGTCCACATACAATAAGCAGCATCCACATGACAGATTGTTAATGGGCCAATGGTCATGTGATGCGCAATAGACATATAGTAAATGACCCTGTATTGCTAATGACAATGAAAGGAAAAGTAAACTACAACTTGTTCAAATTGATTTGAATAAGTAGTTTGAATTTAAATTCAAGTGAGGAATAACAGTAAACTCATAGAAAAAGAACATTGAATGGTGCTATTTTAAATCAAGGAAGGAATGAAAACCTGCAGCAGAGAAAGATAAACTTTATAATCAGCGATGGAAACAAACTGTAGTGGTATGCTCCCTTTAATCTGGGATTACAGTTGATTGAGGGCTGACATGAGCAATGCCATCTTAAAGAATATGCACGTGGCCCTTGGCTCTTGACATGTGACCCGTCAGCTGCTGGACCGCAGGCGGACACTCATTTATGGAAGTGACATCTCATCTGTGCCCTCTAGAGGTCATCATCTGTCAAAGTATGTTAGGAAGTGCAATGCATTAACACACACACCGCCCACTGTGTGTTTAAACCACAATATCAGCATTACAGCATTATCACACACATAGAAAATATGTGTGCAACTTGTAAATGACAGAGATTAAGCATAACTGAAATATTTTGGAGACAAATACCATCACATCCTTGCATTTTTGTAATACTTTTCAATGCCTCTGCAGGGTCACATGGGACTGAAGCCTCTTACAACTGGCGCTAAACGAAAAGTAAACGTCTATATACAAAAAAGAGGGGGATTGATTTATTCCAGAATATTTTTCTTAGGGGAATATAGTACATTAACAAGGGATTTATAACAGTGTAACTTAAATGTGTAGCTTAATGTCCTGAATTTTTGTCCACCTAAACGTCTTCATCTGCTTTTTCTCTGAAAAATTCTCTGTGTTTTCTTTCTCCTTTAAAAATACTGATATTTTTAGCCAGAAGATCTTGAATGTGATGAGTAAGTCTATTTTCAGAAGGTGTTTCATGTGTTCTTGTGAACTATGTCACTAGAGAGGTGTGATGAAGCATTCACAAGGAGCCTGGTTAAACTTTTACCTGCCTGGTTAATTAGTCAGTGTTTCATTAGCGTTAGGAAGGATGTGAAGTGGAGTCCCACAGAAACACTTCACTGCACACCGCTGTGTTTTCACACTCATGCCAAATACTGTGACTGGAGCAACAAAGGAGGCTGTCTGACATGGCAGAGGCACACGGACTCATTATAATGCTGCTTATTTTCTTGGAGAAATTGTCACAGACACACTCAAAAGGTATTGTAATACTAGGTTCATTAAGTTCACAGATGAGTGATTTATTTTAAACAAAGGGAATGAAATAGATTAAATGCTTTTAAAAGCTACTGCAATGTGTCTTTTTGCAGTAAGATTTTTGATTTATTTTGGTCAGCCAATGTTTATTTTGGAAAAATAAATCACAATCACTTCATAATTCTGGCAAATACAAAAAAAAAATTGGGTTAGGGTTTCTTATTTCCTATTGAAAAATCAGTTAAGAGTAATAATGGTCTTATTTTGCAGGCAGTGTAGATGTTACCCTTTTAAGAGGTATATGTTTTTATTGTAATAACCACAAAGCTATGATATCATCCTTCCAAAGATGATTGTTATTGATTTATGTGTATAAAGAGCATGGCACACTGATTTGTATGTCAACACTTATTTTACAACTCAGTGAGTATATAATGTCAGATTTGATTGAGAATGACAAATGCTGCAAAAAATACATATAATATTAGTTTGCTTTTATATTTTCACAACAGCAGTAAACACAGCTGCACTTTTTCCTCAGAGAGCTCCCCAGCTGTGAGCTGCACACAAGTGGGTCACCGATTAAAAAAAGTCTTTATTGTAGTTCAACTAACAGCTTAGATGTTTATTAGACAATAAAACTCAGAGGACAGAGGCTCTTTTGGAGGAATTCTGCATTTCACAATTGTGTAAAATCAGTAATACATTATTGCTAAATCTGAGGATTCCTGATTCTGACACGCTGTTGTTGTTGTTGTTGTTCTTGTTGTTGTTGTTGTTGTTGTTGTTGTTGTTGTTGCAGCAGCTGTGTGTCTTTGAGGTTGAATTTAAGGATAGTGCAGCAGCAGTGACCTAATAACAAGACAAATAATACTGTTTTGCAACCAATTTGAGCATATTCCCAAATGTTAAAGTTCTTCACGTTGATCTAAACTGTTAGTGAGATCTGTTGACTATGAACTCTTGACATTTGCAAACTCAAATCACACATGGCTGGAAATGGTTGAAATGATGTGAAGTAAAACACGTAGTGTACATATCACAAAGTACAGCTGTTAAAACTGACCCGGAACATTTGATAATAACTAATTCTCTCATTTATTATTATATAAAGAACATACATTTCTTTCCCTCAAAAATCCAGGGGTTAATTATACCATATGATAAAACATTCAAAATAATGTGTTAGTATTAATTCAGGTGTTACAGGAAAACAACAGGACTATCAGATATGGTGATACTTGAATTTTGAGAAGTACAACTGTAATTTCTCTAACAGTTATAGTGATATAAATATATAAACAATGCAGTGCTATCAATACTGACATAGAATTGTTTGTATCAAAGTTACTTTTTTTTAATGTATGTTTATGTATGTTTTGTGTGTGTGAGGACCCCTGGAAGAATAGCCAATGCAGTGCTAATGGCGATCCTAATAAAGAATCAGATATGGCGATACTTGAATTTTGAGAAGTACAGCTGTTATTTCTCCAGCAGTTATAGTGATATAAATATATGAACAATGCAGTGCTATCAATACTGACATATAATGTGTTGTTGGTATTTTCACATTTATCTTGTCATTTTAATATATTCTCAGATATGTTTGTTGTTTTTAAATTATCCTTCATGTTTTTTGATTTTTGAAGCCCTCTGAGACAAATGTATTTTGTGATATTGGGCTATATACATACATTTGAATTGAATTGAATTTTGTATCACAGTGTTATTAGCCGATGCCAACGTGACGTGCATCATCCCTGACGACTGCCTCCTGCCCTGCAGCTTCAGGCCCGTCGGCACCGTGGTGATCCACTGGTACAAGCAGCAGACCCCCGTGCACAGCTACTACTACAACAAGGACCAGTTTGGGCACCAGAACAAGCACTTCAGCGGCAGGACCTGCCTGTTCAACTCTCACATCCCTCAGGGCAACGCCTCCCTGCTTCTCAGGAGGGTCAAAGTTCAAGACAAGGGCCGGTACAAATGTTACACGAGCACGAGGAAGGGCAACCAGGAGATGTTTGTCAACCTGGAGGTGAAAGGTCAGTATCATTTCAGCCAATTGTACTACCCTTCTGTGTTGTTTCTGGTGTTTTTCTTTCAAATATGAATTTGGCGCTGATGTAAAAACAAAAGTGAAATATTCTATAGCTTTGTTTGTCATAATGAACAATAGCTACAGTGTACTTAAGGCAATAATAATCTTAAATCCCAAGCTCCCCAAACAATACATACATATTCATTAAACAATAACAAAGAATGAAAGAAGATACATAGAAATTAAATTGTGAAAGACAATGTGACCAATGTGCTAGTAAATGCAGAAATTAGTCAACTTTATTCTTTTAAAATAAAAAATAAAACCAGAATGTAACATTAAATACTAAATTAAATACAGTGGAAAACCATACTGCTTATTGTAATAATAAATAAACATATGACCAGTGTATGCTATAAGGTGAATGCTGTCTTTTGGCCTGTGTGATAAAACTGTCCCTGTCTCTGTTGGTGTTTGTCCTGAAGCTTTGAGTAGTGAAGTGTCTCCACTCATAAATTACCATCAAGGACGTGACAACAAGGCGGAACATTTTGCACTCTTTTTTTTCCACTACTGCCCACTAGAAAAGCTCTTGGCCGTGTGTTAATGGCAATGCAGTGGAAAGCGTACTACAGCTATCATTGTAAGATTGTGTTATCATGTCAAAAGTATTCACTCAGTTTTGGGGAAATTAAAGGTTTTAGATTGGTGATTTTCATGTTCATTTTTGGAAGATTTAGTCTCTGGTGATGTCTGAGAGAAAATGTATAAGGCAGGAAGGACATTGAGATTTGTATTTAAAATTTCTGGCATCAGGAAGAGAACTAGAAAACAGCTTTGATGCATTAAAATAATGCAAAAAAGAAGATGTTAAGTGGCTAAATACAGAAAGAAAAAAACGTTGATGCTCTAAAACAAAACTGTACCATTTCTCACGATTTTTTAACCATTTATTGCGAAAACACAAGCAAAAATACAGTCCAATCGGTAGAAGTATTTCAGGTGCGATGGCTGATTGTGGTGAAAAATTGTAGGAAAGTATTGTAGAAACACGATCAACAGAAAAATGTCACCTACCAACTCACCCCCTTTCAACCACCACTAACTCCACCCCAAGCTCCACTGCACGATCAATAATACATGAAAAGTGACCTACGTTTGGCTCCTACACAAGACATTGTTATAGTGTTGCATTTTAGAAGGATTCTAATAAATGTGCTTACACAATGCCAAATAAATCATCATAAAAAGGGTGTGAAGGGTTAGTTTAATTTCTGCCAATGTGAGGTCCATTTAACAGTCCAGGTTTCATGTTTTGGGTTCTAGATGTGTGCTATTAGAACACGTATCTAGATACAGTCTGCCCCAGCTAGTACTGTTATCTGCCCTACTAAACTACAGTGTAGCTAGTACATCAATAATAATTTCCCCTTTATTATTTGCCCTACTTGTTTGTTTGTTCACAGCATGTAAAGCGGCCTTGAGTCCCTTGAAAGGCGATATAAAAATGTAATCTATTATTATCATTAGATCAGAGCTTTAATTAAAAGACAATAAATGTTGAAAGAAGGAGCAAATTGAGACCACTGTAAATGGAATGAGAAACGTTAAATATAACTTTGTATGAGTGACAGAACAACATGCAGAAATCCTGCTTCACCAGACCGTTTTCGTCGCCCTGCTTACTTTAATGAGCCTCAGTTCACGTTTTTATAATCCTGTCTGAAAAATGTAATCATATCCTCATTAAATATCCACAATGTTGTATTTTGTTCCTCCCAGCTGTCATCCAGTCAGTAATCATGGAGATGACTGAAGAGACGGTCACCTGCTCCTCTTACAACATCTACCCGGTCCCTCAGGTCACGTGGGCCACAGACCCTCCCTCTGCCCAGGAAGCTCTGGAAAACTCTACCATAAAAACCACAGACCATAAGGGTCTGTTCAATGTGGAGAGCACCCTGAGGATTCTGGGTAATCTCTCCAACTATACCTACTTCTGCTCTTTCATAGCGGCTGACAAGACCCAGGTGTGGATTGCCTCTTGGAAAAACCAAGGTGTGTTTTCTTACTCAATGAGATATCATTTAAATTGTACTTCTTATAAATTAAAGTAAACACATGTTTATTTGTTGTCTGTCAGAGGGTATAATACAGGAAGAGGGTCTCGCTCTGTCCATCCCGTGCATCGCCCTCGACAATTCACAGAACTTCTCCCTCACCTGGACCTTCACCTCTTCCACTGAGCACACAGTGATCTTGAGATATGACACAAAAACCAGACACAGCTTCAACCTGTGGGAGGGTCAGGCTGAACTGGACCAGGATCTGCTGTTGCTGGGCGACGGATCACTTCTGCTGCTCAAGCCAGACATCGAGGAGCACTCTGGGACGTACACCTGCACCCTCTCAGGCCTGCAGAGCAGACACATCATCCAAACTAAAGTTAACATCACTGTTGCATCAATAAGTGAGTATTAGATTTATTTTTCACTGGAGATGTTGGTTCAATAAATCCAGTAAATCAAGTAATATGGAAACAATGGTTGTACATTTGTTTTGCAGTTGTGGACGATCAGAGTGTGCAGAGGTCATGGTGGAGCACCGCAGCTTCTGTAGGTTTTTTCTTGTTCACCATCACATTGGCCCTCCCTCAATGTGCGAGACAAAAGGGTATGTACGATATTCACTCTGTAGTATTTAAAAAAAAAGATACAGTAGGTGATGAAAAGTGAGTGATGAAAAATGTAGCTCGGATGGCTAATTGTACAGTTCAAAGCTGTTTTAATTCAGCATTGTCTCCTTTTTTTATTGTAATATTATGAACTAAGAAAAGGTTCAAAGAGAGCAAACCCCCAACACTGCATTATAATTATTTAGCATTTTTGGATGGTTGAAAAGTTGTTTACAAGTTAAACTGCATCTGGATCCAGATTTGATTCAAAGTACAAAGTGCTGATTTATGGGGGATATTTCTATAAGAGTTGAAGACTTTTGATTATATGAAATGATCTTTTTGCTGTAACAGCATCTATAGGCTGTTAGGAGAGATTGACCCAAAATGTTTAGGAATAATATCACTGACTTTGCTTTATTTCTGGCCAAATATTGGTACTGTCTGGACTCTATATCAACAACGTGTGAATTTCCTTAGCTGATATAGTCAAAGTTTCACCAAATTGTAATAAAAAATAAAGCAGTATTTAGAGGTACTGCCGCTTATCAAAAAAAACAAATGACAGTAGTACTGTAAGTAAACAATATAAATTGTGCTCAACTCATCGATTCAATTACAGCCCAATATTACATGCAATTAATAACCCACTTTCTCTGGTGCAGCACTGAAGGCCAGAAGAGCCTCACAAAGATACAATGGAGCAGGTTTTGTTGAAGATGGGCTTCACAAACATCTGAACACCACAGCTAGATACATAATCGGACCACACGGAGATGAATGCAACGGAACACAGATAAAGTTTGAAGCGCAGGATGAACTGGCGGGTTGCACACCAAACACAGCCAAGGACGATACTGAGGCTTTACCAGAAGCTACTGAAGAAGAGCAAGAAGAAAATCCAGTCGGCCCCCTTGTGGAGGGAAATGATGGAAAGCCATCCTGTAGTGTAGAGAGGGAAGAGTTTGAAAACATAGAGCCTGTTCATACATCATGAACTTCAAGTAATTTCATTTTATGGCCATGAATGGGCAACATGCAGTGGAGGATAAACCACGTCCAAAAACAGACACATCCAGATCACACCTGGGAATCTGTGTCACTAAAAGCAATGTCTTTATCATGGGGGCAGTAACTGTTCCATATACTGTGAAAAAACATTATTGATATGATATATTTACTTTGAGTGTAAGCTTGTTTTCCTGCCTTAAAAATAAAAATGTGCCTATTGCAAAATGTTCTGATCCGTTGTCACCTTTGCCATGTTATTTTTCCAGACCCACTTTCTAAAATCTCAAACATTCAAGGTTGATTATAGTCTTTCATAATGAAACAGAAGCATATGAAACATGATTCATTTCAGAGTGCACAAATATGCCTCTATGGGTATTCCCCCCTACTCACTTCAGCTGTTGCTATCTTCAGGGGGATGAGTAAGGAGGCTTCACTAAGCAGACATCCAGCTCAAGCATTTTACAGATCACCATGTGCATCAGCATACAGAAAAACAACAATTGCTAATATAAACCAAGTGAGCGATAGTGAACACTGAACTAAACAGTGGAGCAACTTATCTGCTTTCTAATCTTAAATAAACCACAAAAAGCGTGTTTGGACATCGAGTTTTACAATTAAATCATGTCCCTCTTTATTCTGGCAATTTGAGTGATTTGCGACAATGAACAAATTGCCACAATAAAAGGGGACATGATTGAATTGTCTGTCAAACTGAGCCTACATCACACCACAGCCATATAATTACAGGCTCAGTGGCGGAACAAACTCTCAAACATCTTGTTTTGTGGTTTCTAGTGGACCTTAAAACAGTTTTCATATCAAACTGAAGCTAGTCATCTAGAGAAACAATGCAAACAGCTGTGGTGTGGGTTGTATTCACCATAGGCCTACATCCTGTTTATTATCTTTATGAACTGTAGGGGTGAGTCCACAAAAACGCTTCACAAATGGTTAGTTTGTCTTGAGTGGTTGTAGGAGCTGATATGAGTAAATACACATTTTAAGATTAATGGTGTTTCCAAGTTAAAATAGTTTGGGAGTCAAGTTTTTTGCCCCTTGTATCCAGGGGCAGGTGGAAAAAACGAGACAGAACAAGGTGAATCAACAAGGGAATAGTCCAGTTTAAGGAAAACAAAAAGATTTAACACCTAAAATTGCCTATTGACTTTGGCCTCTTGCGATTGGGAGAGATATTTGAGACTTTTCACGCTGTGACTCAGACCTTCCAACAATTACCCGAGTTGAATGTACACCCATTCCCACAATCTGACACTAATTTCTCTTCCATCGGTCTCCCCTCCTCCCTGGTTTTTCCACAGCCTGCAGTCAGAATCTCTACAGTAGATTCGCTCTACACATGGTTTCATTTTCGTCCAAAAAGTAACGCATACACACACAACAGTTTGCAGCAAATAGTGGTGTGTATACTTTCAAATCTTAACTTAAAAAAAAAAAACACACTTTTTTTGGCAGGAAGTGGAATGACATTCCAGCACTATGACTGTTAAATCAATGTGTTGGTAATACAGTGTCCCAGTTTTCAAATGAGACCCTCCTGAGATTTAGGTGTCATTTTACTTTCCTGATATGTGAAGGAATGAAAGAGTGAGGCTGACAGACGTGTGTATGTGTGTGCGCCTGCACATATGTGGGTTTTTATGACAAAGACCCCGGCTCTGAGTCTGGAAGTAATCATCTAGTCCAGGCTGCACTCCGCAGCCCCCTCCCTATGATGTAATTGAAGTTTTGTTGCATGAAGGTTTAAGATTTTCAGTGGGATTCAGGGGACTTTTCCAAAGTGATTTTGCATTCATTCTAGTCCCTGAACTTTCAAATTTATCATCTGCTTTTTTTCTCTTGTATTAACCACGCATGCTGTTTTTCATTGTTGAAAATCTTTTAGATCAAAGAATGACCCGAATATTAAATATCTTCGGGGTTGCAGTATGGGTAGTGTTTCTCAGTGTCTGACTGTGAGGGGTTTCGACTTGGCTTCACAGGGGGAGTGAGGTTGGCTCTGTTTCAAACACAACGATGGGGCCTCCTCCCGCCTTCACATACTGCTGAAACAACAATCTGAGAGTCAACTTTACAACTGTAATGCCTGCTCTTGCTTTTTCCACTATAGAAAACCCACAATGTGGTAAGACTCCTCTGTGTGAGAAAAGGGGAGAGTTTAGTTATTTCACTGTGTGAACAAACAAGCAGACAAGAAAACTGTTGCCATTGTGGACATTATGTGAAGTAAAGAGAGTACAGATCATGGAGATCAGAGACAGGTACAGATTCACAGTAAATCACTGAAATCTGCATGCTGTAATATGACATAGTAACAACATGATACTGCAGATTATTGATCATTGTGACATCACTATGTAACATTGCACTTCTTTTGGCTAGTGCTCCAACACATTGTAGGTGATAGGCTAAGGGGCGGAACACCTCTAAGTGGTTGACCAATCACAACAGAGCCAGCCAGCCAATCAGAGCAAACTGGGCTCTGGTTTCAGACAGAGGGTGAAAGAGGTGCTTTAGCAGAGGCAGAATGAGAAAAATAAATAGCTTTTTGAACATTAAAGCATACATGCCACAGCAGAGGAAATAAATAAAAATATGAACCGGAAAACAAGCTTAATATGTCCTATTTAAGGCTCATCTTGTTGCTCTCTTCACATGAGCAATTTTCTATCTAACCAGGGAGGGGCAGCAGAAGCGCCTGATGCATGCCACACACTCCCCCCTCCACCCTTTTCACTCTCCTGGGGAGGAGAGTGAGCTAAAAGTTGAGGTGGGAGGGGAAGCAAGGGGAAGGGTCTGCTGTCTGATCCTTTGTCATGGGAAGACTTTAGTTTCTCGTTTCATAAGAAGAGAGGACTTCAGCTCCAGCAGCAGCAGACGCGATAAGAAAACCCCACTATGTGAGTGAGACCGAGAGCAAAGGTTAGTCGATTTTCTTTTTACGCAGAAGTCGATCCACTCAGCTCCCTAATGTCCTGGTCGATACTAACGGTGATGCTCCCGGAGAATCACATGGCTGCATTTTGTCTTATTTACACTCATACTTTGTTTATCATACTGCATGCACAGTTGTTGCCAAATGAAGAGCTGTGAACGTGTGCGTAAAAACACTGAATGTGGCAAATGTGTCAAGCTGTTGCACAAGAAAGTGTCATGTCTAGGGAATGGATTGTCACCTAACATGCTTTTGAGGCTAAGAGGTGTTGGTTCATTTTGCTGTGTCTGAAATGACACGACTAATTCCAAAAAATACTGGATGATTTCTTTTGTATCATTTAAAATTGTGTTTTGGATTTTCTTGTGAGACAAATTAAGACACTTCGAGATATCACCATGGGCTCTGGTTGTTAATTGTAAGCCTAATTGACTTTGAAGCTTATTCAGTTTGCATATCTGTGAGATTTCCCACCTTAACAATGTCATTTTGCAACAGCGGTTTGAGGCTGAGGCAAAGTAAAAGTATGTCCTCAGTGTTACCACACTTCTTCTCCAAGCCATTCCTCAAACTGTTTACATCTCTCTGTGTTTATATCTGCATTTCCCAGCCGGACTGTTGTCTGGGTGATGCTGTAAAATCTTTTGCTCCTGACGTGAGGCTGGGGGCTCACTCCCCCTCCCCTTTTTTCACGAGGTCTGGGGAATGAACTCATGCTGATTGATTGTGTGACTGTAAAAGGATACCTTACTTCCTGGAGGCCCAGCTCTCCAGACAGCAGGAGCAGAAAATCTTGGATCAGTCTTCTCTCTCTTTCTCTGATTCAGGAAGCAGTAATGTCTGACTGAAAAATCAGACACTGAAGATAACTTTACTCAATCTGAATTGCATGTGTAATGACCTGAGTGTGGGTCTAGGATTTAGGTTTTGTCATCATTCAATCTTTCTTTGTTTATGATGACCCAATAATAATGTACTCATTATATTTCACAAATCACATCTAAAGTCACAAGAGCCTAAAAGGAAGAATATATTGAACTCCTAATGTTGTGAAAAGAAAGCAATAGGTTGAAGTTTTTAAGATGTGCATTTGGTATTTGGACTCAAAGATTCAGGATGAAAATGTTGTTTGAATTAGAAAATGCATATTTAAAAGCAATCCCAGTCCAGATTGACCCTGCCTGAACTTTGACTCTGGCAGCTGTCTCAATAGGTCTGAGGGAAAACTTTAAGGAATGGTCATGAGCAGGGTGTTAAACCAAAGATTTAGGTGCAGATTGCTGCTTTTCAGACTTGGTTTTTATTGGGGACGCTGAGCCAGACAGAAAACTTTCCTCTGAATCTGTTTTCCTACTTAGTCTTTGGGAATGTTTTTTTCTCCTCCATTTCTGTTTAAATATGCACATCTGAAATATCTGCTTGAATCGAGGTATTGTTGCAGAGTTGTCAGAGGATACGTTTTGGGACCGCAAGTCATGGACTCAACTTCCTGTGATGCCCTTTAAATATGTTGCTGCTGAAAGATGCTGCTAGCTGAAGTTGCAGTATGAGTGTATTACAAAGTTTGAATTTAACTGATTAAATGGTTACCAACAGAATTGATTTGGAATCCAATAGGTAAGATTAGGCTACATTAGTTGTATACCACTTTTCTTTACAGTGTTTTCATGTTATGTGATATTCCTCTTGATCCCTCTTTTCTTTCTCTCAGCGAACAAAGCACTAGGGTCCAGCTGAATCCTGCCTCCTCGGTCTGAATTAGAGAAAGGAGGTCAGTGTGATGCACAGCATGCTGCCTCAGAGGAGTGCTGTCACCACTCTGGGCTACAGCTCAGGTAAGACAACATCCAAAACAAACGTCATTGTTTTCTTTAACTGACATTGATCACTTTATTTAAATCATTAAAGGTGGGGTAGGTACGTTTGAGAAACCGGCTCGAGATACACTTTTTGTTATATTCCATGGAATGCTCTTAACATCCCGATAGCAATGAATATCTTAAAGGAGAGGTGTCATGCTTTTCCGGTTATTACCCGTCCCCTTGTGTGTTATGAAGGTTTTTATGCATGTAAACGGTGTGCAGAGTCAAAACCCTCAAAGTATACCCTGTAGCGAGTAAAACTCTAACACAGAAAATACCTCCCCAAAACGCCTCGTTGGAGATACGTCATTGTCCATTTGATTCTTCCGGGACGGCATGATGTCAAGCCGTACCCGGAACGAAATGGACTAATCCGTGGAGCCGTTACGTTACGTCCACGGAGCCGTTACGTTAAGCCCCCGCTGATTGGTCCAAATTGACCAATCCACGGACTTCCTCACACACACATCTGTGTGCAGGGAGCAGCTCAGCTGATTTCTCCTCCCTGGCTGCAGGCTGATAACAGACAGTTGGGATCGCGGCGAAATTCTCTCTGCAGACCCATTCTCACAGCGTTTATCAACCTTTTTCTTACTCAATATCAAGCCACACTTGTTGTTTTTACTTCGGCTGTGACTTTGTGTGTGCTCAGGATGAGTTTGGCTGTGTTTCGCTATGTATCCTAAACAAGGAAACAACACCTCCACGGAGCTCAGCGCGATTCACAACGTCCCGACCAATCAGAGCACACTGTGCTCACAGGGAGGGTGGGGGCTGGAGCTTTGGGAGCTACAACGAGCCGTTAAAGGCAGAGAGTGAAATTCAGTGAATACAAGTAGTTTACAGAGATGCTGTATGAGAAACCAATGTGAGTTTGGAAAAATGCACAATATAAATCTATTTTAGTATACCTCAACAATGGAATTATGATCAGTGGAAATGGCCATGACACCTCTCCTTTAAGTGCTTTGACAAAAAATCCATAACAACATTTCATCTGTGGAAGCCGTAGTACTGTAAACAGCACGACCAATCAAGACCGGCCCGGCTAAAATAACTGGATGGCCTACCTGCCTGTCAGCTTTCCATCTGTGCACAAACTTATCTCGTGCCCTCATTGGTCATGTGCGCGTTCGTGTGTGTTGGAGGAGGGGCTCTGTAAGGAAGTGGCAGATTTGTTCCGGCTGTGTATTTTCAAATTCTTGTGCACTCGAGCTGGTTTCTCCAAAATTACCTACCCCACCTTTAAGTGGTAAAACTCAAACTCATCTACACTTACTGATTATCCATTTCACGTCTTGACTGCATCTCATGAAAGGTCCTTTACAGAGTCAGCTCAATGACAAAACAAATATAATTTCAGTTGGTTTACGTCATGAAAGTCTGGATTAGTTTAAGTGCTTCGTGAAGAAGAAGAAGAAGGTTGATTGAGTCATCTGGATAACTCAGTTATTTTGGCATAAGTCCATGTCCAAGAACGTCTTAGTTTTAGTGACATTTTCATGTTTCGAGCCTATTTCTTCAATGCCTGAAAATGCAGGCTAAATAAGGAGAATATCTTTGGAAAGCTGAGGTCACGCTACGGCTAATTTTAATAAAGGGCAAAAGATACTTGATTTTTCTACTGTCTTTCTGAATATATCTCTGTCTGAAACGCTCCATTTTATCATCTGTCTCTTAAAAGCCCCCCTCACAAAAAAAGTCCAGTCTATTGTTATTAGTTTGCATGGAAAATATGGCGCACATTTGCAATATAAGTCCTTTGGGAATGGATGGAAATACTCCGATGTCTGGTGGTATATTGTAATGTCTAATGTGACATAGTAGGGGGAGCCACATTTGATTGGCTTGTTGAATCCCCTGTTTTCCTAAGCAGCCCACAAAACTGACTGGGTGGTCTTACTGCACAGTTTGTGGCTGGGTTGGCACTCCAGATCCTTAAATGCATGTGCAGAATTGTTTTTTTATAATGTCTCTGTCAAGCAAAATACTAGGATTGGTTGTGACAAAGGAGTACAGGAGGTAGATATTCTTAAATATCACAACAATGAGTCAGCGTCCAGACAACCATGACTCAGGATTTTCTCCTCAGACTGCTTGCTCAGATATTCGTACTGGGCTGCAAGTGATTTCTCTTGCAGACAAAACTATGCTGCATTCTGGCTAGTCCTGGTCCCATATCATTCTTCCATTTTTAGAAGAAGCTTAACCACTGATTGAGCCAGTGTTTGTTTTGGGCTCAGAACTGTATGAGCGTACATTCTTCTCTGGTTTCCCCTCCCCTTACTCAGCACATGAGTGATAGCTCTTCTCTTAGCTGAGCTGGTTACATTAAACCTGACTATTACACAGACCAAAAAGGGACAGGATTTCATGCTCTGTCAACTCTCTCTTCTCTACAGACTGTGTGAAGATGGAGCACAGCAGCAGTGGCTCGGTGGGGGGGACGTTGCTGAGGGGCTCTCGCTCAAAAGCAGAGCTGCAGGATCTGATGGAGACGCTGCAGCGCAGGAAGAGTGCTCTGGAGGCCAGCCTGAGGGCAGCTGAGTGCAGCCGCAAGTACCTCAGCGTGCCTTCGCCTGTGGGGTCCCAGGCCTCCAGGCCGCTGTCCATCCTCAGCAACACCGACAGGCCCCCCCCTGCCTCCAGAACTTTCTCCTACATGACCAGCAGCAGCGTGCCTCCATCGCCTCGCCAAGGTGAACGCCAGCTGAGCTCCAACGGCTTGCTCCGACATTCCCACTCCCGCCACCAGTCTCAAGACAGCCTGTTCCTCTCCAACGCAGCCGATGGAAACTCTCTGCTCTCCTCCTACGGGCAGCCCCCACCTCGATCTCCCAGGATCAAAAGTGGAGCAGCCAGCGTGCCGTCCAGCCCTCGCATGGGTCGCAGGATTTACTCTCAGGGCAAAGCTGGAGGAGACTCCCGGCAGAGGAAGTACTCCACTGGCTCCCTCACCAGCCTGGGGACTCACAGCAGATCTCTTCCACGGCTACACAACGCACCTGACCCCCCTGCGCTGTCGCTGCCATCGCGACACTCCTCGGGGGCCCACAGAGGGTCAGCGGGGCAGCGGCGCAGCCTCTCCTCCCTGGAGCAGCCGCCAGACGTGACCGTGCCAGCCAGCATGCCCAGCACCTCCAGGAGAGCCAGCCTGGCCTCCTTGAGCTCTTTGGGTGTAGATCTGGACGGGACGGGCTTAGATCTGGGGTTTGGGGAGAGGAGGTTGTCTTTTGGGAAGGGGGGACTGAGTCCTGGACAAAGGGTGGGCAGCATCAGCTCTCTGAATGGCAAAGAGGAGCTGAGAGACTATCACCTGCATCAGAGAGATGAACGACTCCGGGAACAGAAAGTTCAGAGATTGGTGAGTTTGTGTTTGAACCTTATTCCTTCTTAACACCATTTTGTACAATGTCAGATAAAAGTTAAATAACTAAAACACTGTGAAATAATGAAGTATGGACAGAGGTGGGAAGTAGTGGAGTACAAATACTTTGTTAATGTACTTACTGTACATTTGTAAATGTTTCTGGTGTCAGTACTTTACTCCACTACTTATTTTTACTTTTACTTCTTACATTTTTAACACAAATACCTGTACTTTCTACTTCTTACATTTTCCAAACAGGTTCGTTACCTTAGTTTTAATCTGTGTTTGGTGGCGTGATCATTATTATTTAGAGTCATTGCATGCCTATTGATTTGAACACGATCCGTGTATCCATCATTTCCTGGTCTTCTCCAAAGAAGAGGGACCAATGAAAACTTTGTCATTTTGCCGTTGTTCAGCATCGAAACATTCATTAGCTAACAATGACATTATTGTTCTGTTAATATAAAGGGAGGTCAGTTACTCTATAAAACAGATGGTAGTTATGGGTACTTTTTACAAGTACATTTCGAAGCCCATACTTCTTTACTTTTACTTGAGTAAAGAAGTTTAGTCAGTACTTCTACTTTTACCAGAGTATTTTGAAACACGAGTATCTGTACTTCTACTTGATTAAAGGATGTGTGTACTTTTGCCATCTCTGAGTTTGGATCCCCTGCTTACAGGAGTGCCAGCGTCTAGAGACCATCTTAAACCTGTGCACCGGGTTCGGCCATGTGGAGAGAGAGCCGGCGGGATCAGCTGTTTCTGACTTGCAGAAGATCAATAAGGAGTTGGAGAAGCTGCAGGTGTCCGACGATGAGTCTGTGTTTTCCGACTCTCCCAGCAGCCCGGCTCCAGAGAGCGGCTTCGGAGCCAAAGCCAGAGACTTCCAGCTGTCCGAGGAGCAGCCGGTCAGCCAGCGTCAGCAGAGCGTCTACAGAGATGCCCGGGCCCACTCTCCTGCCGTCAGCCTGCACAGCAGCGCCCCCTCACCTTCCACCCACCATAGAGCCAAGGTCAGCTTTTAAATCCAAATGTATCCTCCTGACAGACCCTCTTAAATATCATGTCAGAAGGGTTGGGTTGAATATTTACAAATGATAAGGGATAAGGAATTAAATCAAATGCCAGTAAATCATCAACAAAAAAAATCACAATTTTATTACCAGAAGTAGTTTATTGAAATTGGACCATTGTATTCTAGAGAAACAATCAGGTCAATTCAATCTTATTACCAAAATCAGAAATCAAAGCTTGAAACAGATGAAAAAAGGGAAAATCCCTGAAACTCAATTTTCTTTAAATTCTATTATTTCTAAACTGAATTAACTCCCAAGGGCCCTTTTTAACTATGAAGGTGGTCTGCATGATTTCATTTTCAAATAAGCTGATTTCCAATGTTAGTATTTGCACGTTGAATACAACTATGCTCATTATTAAGAGAAGGAGGCGTGTGGCTCAGTAGGTTAATGCGCTGCTCTTCGAATCAGAGGACACAGCAAGTTCGAGTCCCACTGCAGTCAGCATGTCGTTGTGTCCCTGGGCAAGACACTTCACCCCAAATTGCTCCTGTGGGGATTGCCCAAAGTATTGAGTCGCTTTGGATAAAAGCGTCTAACAAGTAACATGTAATGTAATGTAATTTAAAATTGGCCTGCAGACACAGATAACACAATGATAAGCTAATAAACCCAAACTGCTTAGAAATTAGCTACGAGTTAACAAACATTTACTAACGCTGGTGAGGCTAGTGTAAAACGTTTTTCTTTTGTGTTTTTGAGTGATGAAAAAAAAGGTAACCGAAATAGTTAACTTTTGCAGCAAAATAAAGAGGCAAAACAGCTACAGAAGCTTCACATTTCTCACTACAAGAGGCGTCATTAACATTGATAGTATTATGGGATATTCTTGATATTTGAAAAGAGGCGTTGTATCGTATTGTATACAGGTATTGTGTGTTTTTTTATTGCTGGATGGATTTTTATGTTTTTATGTGAACCTCCCTTAGCTAATTGGATACTGTGCATATCTCAGAAATGTGGACAGCAATAGATTAGGTTTAACCATTAAATGCACTCATCTGATTCCAGTTAGCTGCCTTGGATTCAGCGTCCTGTTATTGGACATGCTGGCTCACTGTCACACTGTCGTGGGTTAGTGGGATGCTTAAATCGAGCGAGCCATCGTTAGTGTTATTAGTAACACCTGTGCTTTTCCTACTAAGTCACAATGCCTGCTTTGAAAAAGGACTGTTTAAGGACACAAAGTAAAGTGTCTGATAAGGCTGCATCACCTGGACTGAATGCTTTTGATAAAGAAAGGAACATCTGCTCCCTATTTGTTTTATTCGCCCTTTCTCAGTTATGTCCTGCTACTGACGGGTGAGTGAGTGAAGGGAGGACCAAGTTGTAGTGATGACTAACGGGACACACCCCTCCCCAGGAATGCAGTTTATTCTGACTGTTGATAGCTTGTTGATCTTTGTTTGTTTACCTTTGATAGTATCAGGGTACATTTTTCCATTTGCCTTGGCGCCATTTCAAAATCTAGTACTGGTTATGTGAACTATGACGGGAATGTCAGTACAATTATGTTTAAGACATCAAGACAATGTATATATTAGTGCGGACATTTTACCCAAATCTTCGATTGGTTATTTTGGTGGTTGAATTGAGTGTGTCTCTTCCAGACTCCCAGTATTATTCAACACATAAACTCCTTTCGATGACGCAGATTCCTCCGAATCTTTTGGCTTTTAGTCTGAAGTTTAGTAAAGTAACTGTGTGCAGTCTGCAGTTTGCACATTTCCTGTTTATGTGGGCTGCTTAGACTCATAAACATTGAAATCACAGTTGCACAAGCCCTCATAGCTTTGATGTGACTACAATTTGACCTCATCGCTTCTATTATCAACTATTTTTGTTTTAAACAAGGAAGTCTTTTTACATAAGCAGCATTTATGAAGATAAATGTATTTAATGTATGAAATACTGTGTGTTTAGTTTCCAGGGACGCCCCCTCCTCCACTGTCTCAGTCCTAGTGCCGCTGAGTTACTGTCTCTGTAAAAGCTTTTCCACTCTACAGCGGTAACAGCCTAATGGTGTGTCTGGTTCTAATGAAGAAGTCCTAGGTTTGTTTCAGCACTCAGCCATTCGAACTGGGGGGGGAACAGGAAATGACTCTATCCCAAGGAGAATTAGTGTGCGCATGTGTGTGTGCATGTATGCTCAACTGTGTGCGGGTGTGTGTGTGTGAGTGGAAGAATGCTAGTGCATATGCATGGGAACGCATGCATTTTTCCAGATGTTTTGAACTCTAATACTGAGTCTGAATGGATAGAAGACCTTGTGAAAATGAGATTGCAGTGGACACATTTACACAGGTATTAAACCAATACTTTTTTTTATGTGGAAGACACAACCTTCAACCAGGTTATTAGAAATTAGATTTCCAAGTAGAGACAATCTTTCCTGCAATGTGTCAATTGAGACAGAGGTTTACAGACTCCAAATCCTCCACCATCTGCATTCCTCAGAGCAGTGTCTGCAGAAAGAAAGAGTGTTCACAACCCCCCAAGGAAACTATAAATCTTTGAGCTGCTGGCCGCATGAGACTGTGACCACTGAAACAATCCTTCTGACTCTTAAAAGAAAGAATACCTGAAAATGCAGGATCTCTTAAATGTACCCACGTATGAATGAATGTGTGTGGGATGTTGGTAGACGATGAAATATGTGGGAGTGCTCTGGCGTGACTGGCAGTGGAGTGCACTGATAGAGATTTCCATTACACCAAGTAGAAAACAACCCTGCCCCTGCTGTCAGCAATCCAGCTTCGGATGAGTTAAAACAGCAGCTGCCGAGTCTTATTCAGAAAAACTGATGCAAATTAGTTTAACAACACATGGTGTGGAAAATGTGTTTCCCATGTTATAAAAAGTATTCTCATCAAATTCGCAGAAGCTTATTCCCCACTAACTTCATGTGTTGTGATTTTCTTTTTTAATACAACAATGAGTTTTTTGTGGTATATGCAAGCCTCCTCTACAGCCAAGTATTGATGCGTTCCTGATGTCACTGCAGGCCCTGGAGAGCGTGCAGCTGAAACAGGAAGTAACGCAAATAGAGGAAGAGAGGATCCAAGTCCTGAACAACATAGAAGAGCTGGAGCAGAAGACCAAAGACCTGGAGAACCAGATGGAGGAGTCTGTCCGAGAGGTAGAAAGCTGACAGCTGGACAGCTCAGTAGTGTTTGTTCTTTTAAAGTGTGAGACAAACTAATGAATTACTGAAAACTTGAGAGCATTTAACATTTATCTCACAAGCTCATCCCAGTAAAGAACATTAAAGTGGATGAAATAATCATCCGTGTTGCTCTTTTGTTTGTATGATTCTGTCTGATTAGCTTATTAAGTTTGTCTTACAATTGACAATATGTTTTGAAGACAGTTTTTTTTTGCCCTTGTTCATGCAGATGGAGGTGGAGTGTGCTCTGCTGGAGGGGGAACAAGAGTCTGAGATGACCCAGCTGCAGAGGGATAAAGAGGTCCTGGACACACTTCTTAAAAAGAAGATTTCTTGTACTGAGAACACTAACCACAAGGAGAAATCACAGGTAAAAACATATCAAATGATCAAGCCATGATACATGTTTGGCAGATGCACAGTAATGTGTGGACACGGGTTCACAGAGACTAAACAAACTCTCAGAGATCCGTTCAGTTCAACCACAGCTTCCTCTAACATGGGTCCAGTTACATTTCCTTTAGAACCAAACACATTAGGTTTCCAAGAGGAAATGATTGCAAACAGATCAAGAGGGTTCATCACAAATGGGATCTACAAAGCAGCTTGAAAGTTCATCTAAAGACCCTCTACTAAAACAGTCCATGTGTGCAACAGAACAAATGGCTAAAATGTAAAGGCATCTCCAAAGAAAGTAATAAAACATTGTTTCCTGCATATACTGTAGATTCAGACAGCCTCATTCTTGTGTTACTCCTCTAGGCAGAACACCTAAACTAACTCAACCGCACCACTTTCTTCAAGGATTAGCTCATGATAGCAGTGAGCGCCGTGCCGCCTGTATTTTCTTTTCCTTCAAAACGAGTTTCTTGGTGCCTTTATTATCCTCTTGACCTTGTTCTTTGTAATCCAAGATCCCTTCCTTTACGTCCAGTCTCACCTTCAAAACTTAGTTTTTTGCCTTGGTGTCCCTGGTTCCCACATTTGGTTAGGGGCCCAAATAGGTACCATGTGTAAAAGAGGTTGTTAGCGCATCTGCCTTAGATTTGGTTGAAATTAAAAATAACCTGAAACCTGTAATCATACGCAAGAACACATATCACTTATTACATTGTGAAAAATAGGAAAACTCTTACATGTTTTTTGCATTGAATAATGTGTCATAAAACACCCAAACTGTGTCCATTCATGTATTTCCATAAAGTTTGATCCTTGTGCCCAGAGTAGACCCAAAACACAGTGTGTCCTCATCTATTGATGTAGCTTTAGATTGTTATATTTGTGTGTGCTTCTGTGCTGTTTATCAGGGTTCTGCAGAGCAGATTAAAAGTTTGGAGGATTTGGAGTTTCAGAAGCTGGAGAGAGAAATTAATCAGGGCGAGGAAAAAGAAAGTCAGAGCCAGGATCTGCTGCGCGAGATCGCCGAGCATCAGCGTCTGACTGTAACACGCAAGGTACGGCCACGGAGGTTTCGAGAGTGCATGAAGCATGTTTTGCATGTTTACTTTGCAGGCAGGGCTGGCACCGCATCACTTTGAAATGTCTTACAGTACTTGAAGCCATATCATCAGTACGATTTCTACTCTAGGCATTTTTTTTATTACAGATTAGTGTCCATAAAGTACCCACATATACAGAAGCATCTGAAATGTGTGCTGTTTTCTGGTGGTGGACCAATTGTTATATGTCTTTTAAAAAGTGCAGGGTTTTAGCTGCTTTGAAGTTTCTATTTGTTGAATCTGACTTTCATCTGCAACAAAGTAAAAGATCTGTTCAAGCCTTCAAGTGTTATGGTAATCATTCAAATTGTTCTTTTTTGAGGACTTTGTTCAATTACTACATTGTGGTTTGTTGTGATCATAGACTGTATATATAAAGGTTGTGATTGATCTTACTACAGGTTGTGCATGAAAATAAAGCTGCAAAAAAGCATGAACTAATTACAAGAAACAGCAATGGTAAGCATGACATATTATTCATATAGCACTAAAGACAAAGAATACATAGATGTTCCCACTGAGGGTAATTCTGTCTAGAGGGGACAGAAACAGGATGAGAATACTAAATACAAATTAGGATTTGCTCTTTATCTCTCTGCTGCTGCTTCCTAACATATGCCATCTGCTAATTTGCAACCTTACTGTGCTCTTATTAAGGGTCCCATGACATGGCCATTTCTACTGATCATAATTCCATTGTTGAGGTCTACTAGAATAGATTTACATTGTTCAATTTTCCAAAATCACATTGGTTTCTCATTCAGCATCTCTGTATAGTATGTGTATTCACTCTCTGTCCTACACGCCTTTTTGGAGTTCCTGCCCCCCCCCCCCTCCCTATAAGCCCACCGTGCTCTGATTGGTCAGCTCGCCCACTCTGTTCTGATTAGTCAACCACCGTTACAGCGGAACATCAGTGATTATGTGTTACAATGGCGTTTGTTAGCAACCACAAAATGACACCAGTAATGACAAACAGATGAGAATGCTGCGTGGCGTCTGGGTGCCGTGTTGGCGGGACGTTGCGAGTCTCGCTGCTCCGCCCTTTGAGGCTCGAGGAGCGGACAGTGTGAGCTGGATTACTGGTGTCGTTTCCTGGTTGCTGCGTGGGGTCTGCGAGACAACGAGACACCGCGGAACTCAGCCTTTTTCCAGCCAGGCTGTGAGTGTGTGTGTGTGTGTGCGTAAATCCGTGGAGCCGCGGCTGAGAAAAGATAAGGCTGAGTGAGTGTGTGTGTGTGTGTGTGTGTGTGTGTGTGTGTGTGTGTGTGTGAGGAGCTCCGCAGCGTTACGTCACTATGACCAGGAAAACAAATGGAAACGAGGCATTCTGGGGCAGCATAGACAGGTCTTTTCTGTGTTAGAGTTTTACTCGCTACACGGTGTACTTTGAGGTTTTGTGACTCTGCAGACCGTTTACATGCATAAAAAGCTACATAACACACAAGGGGACGGGTAATAACCAGAAAAGCATGACATGGGACCTTTAAGTTGCAGGATAGTGTGATATGGTGAAACTATGCTTTTTATGTCACAGGAAAGAATCATGATACTGAAGAAACAGTCCTCACAGATTACCTTGCAGGCTCAGCAAGAAAGAGAACACTTCCAGAGAGAGAAAAACAATTTGATCATCATGCTTCAAAAGGTAAGAACATTTTTTATTATGATGATAAACTACATGCATTAATGACATTTACTTAAAGGTCTTCTCCTGATGTCTGCAGGAGAGAGAGAAACTGGCATCTTTGGAAGGAAAGTATGCAGAGCTGTCGGAGGGGCAGGGTTTCACTAACAACTCCATCAAAGAGGCAAGTTACAGCTTTAATAGTCCTTCGTATTTCCACCAGCAGAGTGCTCCTCTGTCCTCTGTCACATAGTCTATTTTATTTTTATCTCATCTTGTTCTTTGTGATTCCTTTGTAGCACTCCTTGAAGGAAAGAAGAAGAAGTAACAAAGAAAACTCTTCCCACCCGAGTGACAGCCTACCTCATAAGAGGAGCCAGCAGCTCCTCACCGCTTACGGCAGATCCCTCGGACGCACGCTTCCTCCTAAGGTCTAGTTTTTCAAAAGTAATCATTAAAGGTCACAGAAATATTAGTATTTTTCTAATTTAAAGGTCCCCTATTATACCGTTTTTCATCAATATATTACAGGTCTCAGATATATACAAAACATGTCTCTGAAGTGTTTGGCTCCAAATACCAAATAGATCATTGCAGCATCCCATAATCCCCTCTGTTTCAGCCCTGTTTCAAAAGTGCTGATTCTCTGTCTGTGACTTTAGATGAAAATAAGGAGCCACTCCCCACGCCCCTCTGAGAGATATTTGGTTAAAAAGAACACAATGGTGCTCTAGGAGGAGATTCAGGTGATAAGGTGGAGGGGGAGTTACCTTGGTTGGTTATTGACTAATGGTTACACAAGCCAACAAATCGTTATGACATCAAAAAGTGGCTTTCAGAATCTCTTTACACAGAGGGGACACATATTTATGTATAAAAGACATGAAAAAGTGGATTTGTTTTATAATAGGTGACCTTTAAAACATTTTCTAATTTGCTGGTAAAGGCCTAATAGGAAGAATCACCCAGATTGAAAAACTATTTTGATATAATGATGCTCGTTCTAGTTCTGGACTGCAGGAGAGGGGATTTCATTGCTTTCACTTTTTGTATAAAGAAAGACTATTGACCTTAGAAAATTATCAATCTAACAGAAATTCACAGTTTCTGTCTGTTTCATCATTAAAATACTTTGTAGTGGCGTGATGGTTGTCCTGCCTGATCCTGAACATCATGTGTGCTGCTGTTTCCTCTTCAGGCCCACTTGCCTCTCTCCCAAAGCTCCAGCTGTGGCAGCGTCGTCCCACCGGGCTTCAGCTTCTCCCCCCGGGACCTGAGCACTCGCCGCCCGCCCAAGAGTGAGTCAGAGGACCGGACTGTCGTGTCTCGTCTGCCTCAAATCTACACTGAATGACCAGCTTTGAACCTCAGGCGTTACACATGTAGGACAGGAGATGTTTAACTGATGCATTCATCTGAGGCAACGGGAGCCACATTTAGTTCAAATCTGATATCAAAGACTACATGTCTGTCTTAACACAAATACTGTGCATTAGCTGTTTGTGATTTACAACTAAATATATGCTTGTTTAAAACATGGAACAAAAACAAAGTATCTTAATGGCACTGGATGTGTTTGATAAGGTTTTGAGAAACTTGTTTCATAATTAACATTTCGTCAGAAATTATCACGATGTTGAATGCTGTAGCATAACATCTGACAAACTACTCGGCATAATAAAGTAGAAATCTCTTTGAAAATTCAATACAAAGAAAGCATAGTATGGTTTGTCAAGATAAAATGTTAGTAAGGTTTGTCTTTAGAAAAGTAATTAAAAAAAGTCACAGTAATTTTAATCAATAATGTTATTTAAAAAGAAAAAGCCAAAGTCAAGCAATCTTTTTGGAAGATTTCAATTCCACATTTCTCCTCCTAACTTTATCCTTTTCTATTTACGGTTTATCAGTGTACGTTGAATAGTGATTGCAAGATGCAATGCCACCTGGCTCACTAGTTAACAAACTGCAGGCCTTTTGATGTGATTTAACATTACATCATGCATGCTGAAGGGTATTTCCATGTTCTTACTGTACACTTTTCTTCCGTCAGCAGACAACAGCCATGCACACATGAATGAAGAGCGGCAGAGAAGAAGTGATTACTGCAGCAGGCTGATCTCAGAGCCCGGCGTGTTCTTGGACTCCTTCTCCTACCAGGACACCAGCCTGACCTCAGACACCGTCAGTGTGGACAGCTCCGACAGCATGGAGACCAGCTTCTCCGCCTGCTCCCCCGACAACATGTCCAGGTCAGAGGAAAGCGCCATGATGTACACATAAAAGGTTACTTTGAAAAGTTTAGACGGAGCAAATATAAAAGGAGAGTGGTATTTTTAGAAGATAAGTTTGAGCCTGTCAGAGATAATCAGGAGATGTTCTTAGAAAGACATCCAGCTCTCCCCACGTTTTCTCACAGTTACATAAACGTCAGCAAATGTAATAACAGCCCTTGTAATGTTTTTTGTATCTACTGTTTTGTGTTTAAGGGGGATGGGGGCTTACAAGTTTCTTATCATGAAATCGTTTTCTTTATTTTTGTTTGTTTCAGTGTATTTATCACATCACAAACAGTAGTGTATTCCCCCTTAATCAGATAAATGTAATTAAGGTCTGAGACCTTTTCTTACTATTTTGATATCCTCATCATGTCAAATAGGATATTCTTTATCCTCTAAGCAGGGACAGAAAAGGGCTTCCATACCGGTCTAAGCCTATTATGGGGTGTCATCTTATGCCGTTGCCATGGCGACACATCATCCGCCATAAAACACAATTTTCTCATAACTTCAGTGGAAATGTTCCAAACAGCCCAAAACTTCACGTTTGATGATGATGCATCCCTCAAGACATCCAAGCCTTTTATGGGGTGTCATCAATTGATGTTAACGATGGCGACAGATCACTCGCCATCAAACACAATGTTTATGTTACTGCTGTAACTCCCATGTCCATTGTCCGTTCGGACCGAAACTTCACATGTTTGCTAACGACCGAGTCCGAGAAAACATCTGCGTGACATCGACCTGCGGACAATCGCCGAAGAGCCGCTCATCGCTGCTCATCGCTGCTCGCAGCTTTTAAATATTGTTATTTTCCCCCATTAGTGCCAGTATGTCCAACATGGCAAAGCTTGAGGAGATGGAGCGTTTACTCCGAGAGGCCCAGGCTGAGAAGCACAGGCTCCTTGAGCATCGGGTAATGTGCATTCATAACCCAAACTTCCTGTGTATTTGGATGTGTGTGTGTCTTTATGGATGTCATTTACACTATGTGGCATGTGCAGGAGCGTGAGATGGAGATGCGCAGGCATGCTCTGGAGGAAGAGCGAAGAAGAAGAGAGGAACTGGAGAAACGTTTGCAGGAGGAGACGAGCAGGAGGCAGAAACTGGTCGAGAGAGAGGTGAAGCTCAGGGAGAAACAAAGATCACAGGTATACACAATAACTGACAGGAAGATTTTGAAGTCTGATGTGTTTTTTTTCACCATAAACAAAATCTAAATTAATTGCTTTTCCCATAGTCTCGGCTGTTGACCCGCTACCTCCCTATGAGGAAAGACGACTTTGATCTTCACGGTCACATTGAGGCAGCTGGACACAACCCAGACGCCTGCTTCCATCTGGCCATCACTGATAAAACCTGCCGAGGCTTCCTGGTTAAAATGGGCGGCAAGATCAAGACCTGGAAGAAACGCTGGTTTGTTTTAGACCAGAATCGCAGGACTCTCACATACTATTCAGGTGAGTTACCCTCATTTTGGGGTTTCCCTTGTAGTGTGTCATATATAATGTTGTGCATGTAAATGCTCTCAAAAGCTCAAATCCCCAAGTTCCCTCCAGAAGGAGTTTCTCTCCCACACCCCCCCCTCCACTGTAAAATAGTGACATCAGTATAAAACGCACACACTTTTATTGGCTAGAGCTCCAACACATTGTACGTGATAGGTTACGGGGCGGGACATCTCTAAGCGGTTGAGCAATCACAACAGAGCCGGCCAGCTAACCAATCAGAGTAGACTGGGCTCTGGTTTCAGACAGAGGGTGAAAAGAGGTGCTGCAGCACAGGCAGCATGAGAAAAATAAAAAGCTTTTTAAACATTAAAGCATGGAGACATGTCACAGTAGAGGCACTACATACAAATATAAACCTGAAAATGTGCACAATTGAGGCCCTTTAACTTAACTCAAAGTTTAAGATGTGAAACTGCAACAGTGATGTCACTCTCAAGCTATTCAAGGATACTCTTACGGCCGAGCTTTGATCTCAGTGTTCTCCGTTCTGTTTATATTCCTCCGCTTGCAGACAAACATGAGACCAAGATAAAAGGAGTCATTTACTTTCAAGCCATAGAGGAGGTGTACTACGACCATTTGAAGAACGCACACAAAGTAAGTGTGTACACGTCTGTGATTTTTAGCATGTTCTACACATGCCTCATTTTATTTCAACAATGTTGACATCTGTTTATCCTCTGCTTCTCTCCCTCCATTTGTTTTTTTCCCACACATGCGTCACCTCACCCCTCTACCCTCCTATTCTTCTTTCACTTTTTTCTCAACATTACATTCACTTCCACACCCAAGAGCCCCAACCCTTCGCTGACGTTCTGTCTGAAGACCCATGATCGGGTGTACTATATGGTGGCCCCGTCACCTGAGGCCATGCGTATCTGGATGGATGTCATGGTTACGGGTGCTGAAGGACACATGCATTTCATGGTGTAACAGATCACAACAAATGTTCACGGCACTACATTTCCTCTGTAAACAGTGTGTCAGCATACTGGCAAAAGCGAGTGAGATTGATGTTCATCAGGTCAAAAAAACCACAACTTCTGTTTACACTTGTATTAATTGTAACCTACAGCGTATGCTTTATAATTGATATACAGGTTTCATAATTAAGCTATTTAGACATTTTTGTTGTTGTTTGATGTAGCATGAGGCCAAAGCATCACTAAATCTTGCACCATTTTACTAATAACATTTTCCAACTTTATCATTCCTCAAAATCTCTGCTTGTCTCATGCTCTCTTTGTTATTTTTGCCCTTTTTCAGTCCAAACTTGATCAGGGAAGCATCTAAACACAACTTCTTCTCCACTTCCTAACTGCGGTACATACTAATGCTGTTGTCTATAACAGATGCTTGTCTGCGAAACAGCTTCCAATAATCTAGTATTTCCCAAACTAAGTGTCTAGCATGTTAAAAGCAGAGTTTAAATTGTACCTTTTTGTTTCTTTGCCTTCTTTTTCTTCATTCCTTTCTCCTTCTGGTTGGACGCCAGGCTCTTCACAACCTTTTCTATCTGTATCAGTGTTTGCAAAAATGCACATTTTTATTTCAACTCAGATTTAATATTACTATATTGTTCACAATATTCAATGTAATTAGTGCGAGTATTATTTCATATTTCTAACTCAAGCATGGTATTGCTGCTGCCAGACGCCAAGCATAAGATGGTCTTGACTGCTTATTTAAAGTAGGGCTGAATGTCCACCATCAGTATTCCTTTGAAACATTTCCATGTCTCTTTGCTTCACTTTCTTTCCAATGAGTCCTAATTTGGTTTTACGACTCATATTTGCATACTAATGAATGAGTGAAAATTACAGGCACTTTTGTAATTAATTATTAGTAAATGTTGGCAAATAGTCTACTTATAACAGTAGATATCTGCATAGATCACATTGGTTCTGTGTTCATGCCTATCATGGTGCATCTAGCTCCCTCTATCTATAGTCGAGGCTGCAGGCCTGATATGATGAAGCCATGTTGTTCAGCAGGGATGCTGTTTGTACTGCGTCACCCATGTTATTCTCAAGAATATAATTCAGTATTTTCACCAGCAGAGGTCCTCAGTGCATTTATTATTGCACTTAAATGACGTAATGCCCTGGCTGGCAGGGCCATACTTCATAATCATCCATATTCCTGAATGCTTATCAAATATGTGCGTCTATAAGCACATGCATATCCAGCTTAATATTTGCTTTTTGTAAGCGAATTAGAAATCATCATGTTCAGGATCTTGGACACACATTAATGTTTTAATAATTATTTCAAAAATGTTGTTTTGAGTGTTTTATAAAAAGCCATATGTTTGATCTCTATTCTTTGACAATTTGCAACGGACTGACTCCATTTGATAATGAGAGAGAGCTTTTAATAGCACGTGACACGCTGTTGGTGTTGTGAGTGCAGATGAGGCTGCCGAGCTGACGATGAAGCAGATGTGTTGTTGCCTTTTCTCAGTGAAGAGTAGTATCTGTAATGTTATCTCATCTGCTATCTGTCGTCCAATGTATGACCCTGAAACGAGACAGTTTATTGCATTTATATATGTTTTTAATAAATATACTATTTGATAATTTTATATAAACAATGGTAATTTTTGTCAAACCTATGGTACCGTTTTTTATACTTCAATATGAACAAGAATAAATAATTGTATTATTAACCATATTTGTGGAATGATATGGTTATGAATATGAACATTACAAGGTTTTATATGGTTTTCAAACATGTTTAACAGTGAGGGATAAATTGGCTCTTGCTTTGCTAAAGTTTATTTGTATTTTGGAGTATGGAAAATAAGCTTTTTAAATCTCAACATGGTAAAACGATGTGTTATCCCATGGATATTGAGTCCCATGTTATTATTTTCACGCTGTTAAGTAGTGTATCATCGAGGTAATCTATGGCCTTATTTTATAGATCTGAACAATGCCCCTGTAGTGAAGCTCAACCAGATCCTTAAACCTTTCATTTGTTTAATAATACCCGCGATAACAGGCAATACCACCATGACACTTTTGGTTAATTCCTTACCTTCCAGTATATCTGAATCATTTCTAAAATGTTTTAGAAACTTAAAAAATAAAATGTTCTATGAATGTTATCTTTAGCATCCTATTAGCAAAAAAAAGTTCACTGTGTGTCTGGTTCAGCTCAGGTCAATGCACAACCAGCAAAGTTTGGAAGTGAATTAATAATCAGTATAAAATGTGTCTCAACATTACAGTGAGCTATTAACATCTTAATTGTTATAATTCAGTATTATAATAAAAAATGGTATATGGTGTAAAACGGGTTTTATTAGCATGTATACTGTGAGTGTGCTCATTAAGGCACTCATGTTTTAAACTCCTCCTCTTGACACCCGCAGCCTTTCATTGGCTGACCTAGTGGGGTTGCCATGGAAACGCAGAATGAAGCATGCTAAATTAGGTTCTAAAGAGGCACACCGTCTCTCCAGAGGCGGAAGACACAAACACATGCAGACCATAGAAAGCCATAGTGGCCTCAGTGCATTATGGGTGTTTGTGTTACATATTTAGGGCAATGGGGGCTGGCATTATACACAAACAACCTATATACAGACAAAGCTTATGCAATATTGTTTAAAAGATTATTCCAACATGGTCCCTGGTTGAATCTACCTCAAGGCTGTTGTCACTATCACTTATAAGCATGAAAGAGTAAATACTGGGAAATCATGTGAATAGAGGTGGACAAAAGGCAGCATTCACTGCTTGTTTCAGATTTCTTCACAAAACATATTCATAGGCAGTTTCTCTGTAATGGAGAGCATGCTGTTAATTATCACGCTGTGTCACAATGTGAGCCCTCATAACAAGCCTGATTGTAAATCTACATGCTGTTAAAACCCTTTTTTAAATTCCTAATCGCAGGTGTTACAAAAAAGGCAAACCTGTGTAGTGTCAGAGCCTCAGGGGGAAACTGTTCTTTTCTCAGAAGAAGGTTTACCATCTGTGACCAGTATCAGCACCTGATGTGGTGAAATCCTCGTGTTATTCTAGGCCACAGGATGGTCCTCTCTTCTCAGCTTGCAGCCTCTGGCTTGCTGAAGTACACAGAGGTCTTTTTGTGTCACCTCCACATTTTTTTTGTAAGAAATTCACCCTTTGTCCTTTACGCCTTATTCCTAACACCAGGCGCCTCTAAACATTACCCCATGACTCAAATCAACTTCCCATCTTTAACCTGAGGTTTTACTCTCACCAATAGTAGCACTTTTGCTTATCAACATGTTTTTCCCACATTTCTTGTGCAACATTAAAGAAGGCCCCTTTTTTTTTTTGACAGCCTTTTCTGTTCAAATAACCATCAGCATTCCTTCTACTATTCAATGACTAACTGACTGGTACTAAATGACCAAATCAAATTATCCACTCAGTCATTATGCAGCACATTCATTGGGTGCATTTCGCACTAAGAATAGCAATCACACACATTCCCGAACCCTTTTCCTGATAATAAGGTATGCATGTTAAGCGGTTTCCCTTGCAGCTGATTGGCCGGTCTCTACTGACATTCATGTGCTAGCTTCTCAGGTCAGTGAGCTTTCAGTGTGGATGATGTTGTAATGATGTTTCTATGAGCCCAGGCTGTAGTAAGATGTTGAGCCATCCGTGAAAATGTCAAATGTGTATTAGATCTTTTTACTATGATCCTACTCTTCTTCACTTCCTTCCACATATAAGGATCACAACATTTCTTAAAACACAGCTGATGAATCATTTACGATGTACCACATTTCTGCAAACTTATAACACAATATGAAACATGCCGGATAAAATCCACAACTTAAACAGATCTCATTTTGCGAAGTATATTCATATTGTTTTATTGATTAAATAGGAAACAGAACAACATAGATGAGACTATAGACAGATATATTGATCTCATCCGAGTATAAGTGGGATAAGGATAAGGACCAGTGCCAGTGAGATCTCATCTCCGCATCCTCTCTGTTTCACTCAAACGTCCACAGTGCCATTCATAATAGCTGCTGTCCACTGTCCACTTCACTGGGAGGAAGGTTAGTTCCAATTCTCCCTCAAAACCAGTCCGTCCCATAGTTCACAGTGAGATCTGATCATGTTACATATGAGCAGTCGACACAGGCAATGTACATTTCAACATCATGTGCAAAGATTAATGGCACGTTTTTATGCTACATACATCCAGAGATTGGTGTGGAATGTAAATTTGGTCGTTGCATTACTGTATAGAGCTCTTGCTGTTCTTCTTCTGACATAAATAAAAAATAAAGGGACTGGTTATTATCAAAGAGATTTGCTGGAAAGAAAGACAAAGAGTTGACGGTTTCTACAAAAAGTGGGAGTAACAAAAGTTAAAAGCATTGTAGAAAATATTAATTCTGAGTCGGAAAAGCACCCTTGTGTGTGTGTGTGTCTATGTTCCCAGAAGTCTTGCTTATCCTTAGTCAACAATGCTGCTGTGTGTCCAGGTGTGACCCTGAACCTTTCCTGAGAGCGTGTCCAGTTGGCTCAGCACCAAAGAGCCAGGATTGTTGCTTCGGCTCCTTGTGGAGATATTTTGTGCTTGAGTGCTGTCAGCCTCTTGACTCTGGTACTATCGCAGTGAAGCCAAGAATCACAGTCTAGAAATCTGAAAAAAAGTGTGGTTGTGTAGTTATATAGAGGAGAAAAGTCGCAGTCAAAGCCATAATCTGTATCGTTGATTGATGCAGTCCATTGTTTTATTTTCTTATCTGGGTGCTTCCACATGCAGCTGCAGGTTTATTACCGGCCCTGCGGACAGGAACCTTGGACACGGGTATCTTGGTACGATAGGGTTCTTTCGCCTGAGGGATTTGTGAGGCAGCGTGAGGCGGAGCGCCATGTTTCACAGGGATCTTTGAGTCACGCGGTAAACTGGTGAGGACCTTCGGTTGGGGAAGCTGCTGACTCTCCTCCTGGGTGTTTTTTGAGGTGGGCTCATCAGCCTCAACATTACAGATCTTATCTTTGATCCCGGCATCATGTGAGTTGAAATGAGGCCTCTCTTTTTCGAGAACAGGAGTAGGTGGGTCCCTACTTGCTTCCTCATCATCGTGTTGACTGTCCCGGACAGGTATCCTGCCTGCTCTGCCCCCTCCAACAACAGGGATTTTACTCAGTCCTGATGCCTTTGGTTGAGGTATCCTCCTTTCCCTGGGCTGGCCCTGGAGTTCTTCTGTTTTTGACAGCATGGTCTGAGGACCTGTGCTACTTGGACTAGTCAGTCCACCATCGACTGATGCCCGTCCACTTGCTCGCATCTTAGCAGAAGCTGGGGCCTCACCAGGGGTCGAAGAAGGAGAAGTGACAGGGCTATGGGCAGGGGTTGGGGCAGGAGGGGGTTTGGGTTGAGAAACTGGGATCTGAGCAGAATGGGGTTTTAATACAGAAACTGGGATTTGTACAGGGGCAGAACGTTCAGTAGATACATCAACTGGGATCCGAGCAGGGGCAGGAGGGGGTTTAGATACAGAAACTGGGATTTGTACAGGGGCAGAACGTTCAGTAGATACATCAACTGGCATCCGAGCAGGGGCAGGAGGGGGTTTAGATACAGAAACTGGGGTTTGTACAGGGGCAGAACGTTCAGTAGATACATCAACTGGGATCCGAGCAGGGGCAGGAGGGGGTTTTGATACAGAAACTGGGGTTTGTACAGGGGCAGAACGTTCAGTAGATACATCAACTGGCATCCGAGCAGGGGCAGGAGGGGGTTTTGATACAGAAACTGGGGTTTGTACAGGGGCAGGAGGGGGTTTTGATACAGAAACTGGGGTTTGTACAGGGGCAGAACGTTCAGTAGATACATCAACTGGGATCCGAGCAGGGGCAGGAGGGGGTTTAGATACAGAAACTGGGGTTTGTACAGGGGCAGAACGTTCAGTAGATACATCAACTGGCATCCGAGCAGGGGCAGGAGGGGGTTTTGATACAGAAACTGGGGTTTGTACAGGGGCAGAACGTTCAGTAGATACATCAACTGGCATCCGAGCAGGGGCAGGAGGGGGTTTTGATACTGAAACTGGGGTTTGTACAGGGGCAGAACGTTCAGTAGATACATCAACTGGCATCCGAGCAGGGGCAGGAGGGGGTTTTGATACTGAAACTGGGGTTTGTACAGGGGCAGGAGGGGGTTTTGATACATAAAGTGGGGTTTCAGCAGGGGCAGGAGGGTATTTAGATTGAGAAACTTGCATTGGAGTAGGAGTAGGTGAATCTTTAGGTGCGGAAATTGGGATTTGAGCAGGAGCAGGTGGGGCTTTAGGTTGAGGGACTGGGATCTGAACTGGAGGAGGAGGTGCTGGAGAGGCTGTAAAAACAGCATGAGGAGCAGGGGTTGGGGTTGGTGTTGGAGCAGGGGCCATCTTATCTAAAGTGACTGGTGCATAAGGGGGTTTAGTCAGGGGAGGAATCTTATCTAAAGAAGTTGATGATGGAGTTGGGACAGACACAGGGCTGGGTTGGGTTTTAGTAACAGCAGTCAGGTTAGAGGAAGGAAGGATATCTGGAACTTTTGCAAGGGAAGGAGGGGCCTTATTTAAATCCAGTGGGCTACAGTTGAGAGTAGGCTTGGAAGTGGGTGCAGATACCAAGCCGGGGGTCGTAGTTGATGTGGGAACCGTTGTCACCTTGGGGGGCATAACCAGTTTGGGTTTGGGAGTAACAGCACAAGCTGGTGAGATTATCACTGGGGCTTTAGCTTCTCCTGCAGCTGAACTGAGGGAAGGTTTGTAGGAAGTGAAAGTTTTCAGGTTCAAACTACTAACTGTATCCAATTTAGCAGGTGGAGGTTGGGTAAAAACAACAGGGGTGGGAGGGCTATGGGTTACTGGGGGAGGTTTAGCTGATGCAGGGGTTGGAGTAGCTACAGTCAAAGGTGTACTTACTGAAGCAATAGTTTGAGGAGGAGGTGTAATCTCTGATGCGAATTTGCTCGCCGTGAACGTAAGATTTGGACCGATTGAGGGAGCCTTGGCTACGGTAGCCGGTGTGTTCGGAGGAGCTGTTGTAGAATTAGAGGTGGTGCTCAGTGTGGATTTAATTGCCGCTGAAGGTTGAGATATTTTAGGAGCCGAAAAGCTTGTCAATGTTACAGGGGGAGTTGAGGATTTTGTTGCGATTGGAGTTGATGTAATTTTAATGCTAGCATAAGTGGCAGAGGCTGGAGTAGAGTCCGAGTTTAATGTGACTGAGTTAGTTGTCAAAGTGGAAGCTTTGGTCAACGTTGTGATGATTGAGCTCGGCCTGGAAACGGGAGAAGAGGTCGTAGCTCTCGTAGCTGTCTTTGTCCCAGGGGTGAAGGACTGGGTGAAGGATTGGGTGAAGGATTGGGTGAAGGCTGTTGTGGGGACGGCTACGGGATAGGGTTTTGCCGTAGCAGCAGTGCTAATGGAGGCCAGTGGTCGTGACATGGTGGGTTTGGAGAAGATGGACGATGGCGTGACTTCAGTCCAAGCGGCAGTGATGGGACTGCTGGCTCTTCCCCACTCTGCCTCCACATCAGCCATCATGTCTCCACCCCCTGATATTGAGTCAAAGGTCAGGAGAGAGGAGATGTCTGCAAGCAGGCAGCTGAGGCTGTTATCACCGGGTACCAAGGGTGGGTCAGAAGTGGGTAAAGTTGGCACATGCTCGTTAGTTCTACTCACATTTCCCGCTGTCGCCTGAGGAGTTGTGGTCTCTGATGGGGACGTGTCTGCACTGTCCTGTGTTGTTAAACTCTTGCTCGCCTCCCAGCTCTCAGTCTTTGGGCTCTCCAGAGAGCGCGGCTGGCATTTTGGGGTGAGGGTCATGTCCTCTTTGATGATTTCCACACTGCTGGCGCGGGACAACATGAGAAGTGGGCTCGGAGGTGCTTCCTCCTTCTCCTCTTTATCTTTTGACCTGAACTTAACATTGTTAAAGAGACCCTTCAGCCCTCGCCGTTGCCTGCCCACAGGCTGGGACACAGTTTGGACTCGACGGTCCCCTACTCCTCTCCGGCCGCCCCTCAGCAACGACAGGAAGCTGAGGGACTTGGCTGAACTGGTTGAAGAAATGGAGGCGCGAAATGGAGCAGCAGCCATAACGCCATATTCTCCAAGCTGCTCCTCCTCTGACGGCTCCCTCTCTCCTTGACTCAGCTCCTGTCCCCTTTCCTTGTCCAGCCCCTGCTCTGAATCTGGTGCAGCGTTCTCCGATACTCCATCTATGGTTTTGCTTGTGTTAACAGGTGACTTGTTGTTTCCATCCCCTTTGCTTCGAATAGAAAAGATGTTCCCTGGCTTGCGTTTACCAAACAGCTTGAATCCTTTTCTGATTTTTCCACTCGCCTGGGATTCACAAGGCGGGGGGTCCATGTTCTCCGTTTGTACATCCATCTTCTCTCTGTTTCCCCCGTTCTCCATATCCTATAGTCACTTCCTGCAGTTATTATTCCCCAGCCAGTGGAGAGAGCATTGATGTCCAGACGTTATATCTTTCCTCTTCTGTAGGCTTGCTTTACCTCCGTTGCTCTCAGTGTTTTTCTATATCGGTTGTCTGTATCCCTCCCTCTGTCTATCTCTCCCACCCAGCCCTTTCTCCTCTATTTCTCCCTTGAAAGCCCCTCCCCTTTGCCTCGTTTTTGTCTGGCTGCTCTCCCTTGTTGCCATAGCAACTGAGGAGCTAAGCAGCTTTCGTCAGCAATGCAGGGCCAGGGGCTGTCATCAACCCACCCTGAACGCAGCTTCCCCTTCTTCTCTGTCTGATGACTCTGTTTACATAACACCAAAGACAAATGCTCCATTAATAGGGTCTTGGCTTGATGCGAACATCTCATTCAGATTAAGGCAATGTACCTTCAAATGCAGCCTATTCATCTTTTATTGGAACAGTTCTGCTTTTATTTTGAAAACTGGTCTGATTCATATCTGGTGTGTCGCAGCAATCTACAGTAAGTCACTCAAGATGGTTGAAGAATTTAGAAAATGTTAGAAAATTATACATTTATAAAAAGCAATGCAGTTTTATAGTTTAATAACAAATATTTATAATAAGGGTAACCATTCATCCGATTTAAATTTGGGAAATTATTAAACTTTAAGTGGACAATATTTTCCTCTTTGGATCTATCCCTTATGCTGCATATGACTTCAAAAAGCATGGTTTAAAACCTATTAGATAACAAATATAACACAAAAACAAATGCAATGCATCCACGAAGGGATACTGTTGTTTTGGTTGTACAAAATACTGATTAATCAAATTAATTCAATCATTAAAAGTGATCAATCTTGTGTGGGGGGTGGGGTGACCTTTTAACAACCTTAACAGAGTAAACTGCGGTCCTGAAGACAATCACACATTTGAGAGTTATTAATGAAATGTAAGTGAATGACACGATTCAGGGAAATAACATTTGATTTAACTAAATTGTATATTATAGTTGTCTTTCTTATTGTTTAGTTTTGCCAATAATATTATGTCTAAATGTGTTTTTGAACAGGTTTTTTTTAGATGACAGCATTTGGTAAAAGTTCAAAAGAGATTTATGAAAAACATGCTCAAGTAATTATTTCCTACACATTTTTTGTTGATTGATGTGATACAAATGTTTGGGAAGATTTGCAAGAAGGCAACAAAGAACATATCACTTAAGGAGTAAGTCGTAATTAAGCAAATACCTAAAAAGACATTGGGTATCCGGTTTGTTTGATGTTTTTAGACAGTTTATTGGATGTTGGGCTTGGTACAAACATTCTTGAATTATTGAATTATTCCTTCTAAAATAAGTAACTGACTAAACCTGTTAGTTCTGGTTGAACTGAAAGAAATAATAAATATTAATCATGTGAGTCAACTTTTTTGGTTGGACGAGCATGGCCTCTTGTGGTTGCTTATGAAACAACACAGTTTGGCTGTAGGCGGATGTTGGGTGTACACTGAGTCTGAAAATAAAGCTGCTGTCTCATCCGTCTGTGTCTCAAGTAGGTCTGAGTAAGTGGGTCAGCAATCTTTGAAGAAATCTGGCTGTTTTCCCCAGATTGCGTAAAGACAAAAACATTTTACTCTGTACACTGGGAACAGAAGAGAAAATAGATCCTTTTTATCAAATATATCCTCAGTACAATACATTCAACCTGAGCCCTTTCATGACAAAAACATATCCATCTTTATTTACTGTACACTTTAGTACAAAAACACAAAGCATCAGATATCATTTTAGGACTCATTTCAGCATCCACACATTGACCAAAGTCACCATTATTGGATGGCCATATCTCTCTGTATGTTTCTCACACACTAAGTTTTACTAGACAAATGTAAAAATGATGTTCTCCCGTTCACAAATATTGATAAACCTTTTGTCCACGTTTTTTACTATACATACATCAAATATTGAAAAAACTACACTTTCAACAGTTAATATATTTTTTTCTATCATGGAATGAGGTAAACAAGTTATATCCAAATAATATTATATAACACTAAAGTTTGGGATATTTGATTATCTCTCAATTTAGAGGATTTGACACATCATTAAGAGCAGTGTTGACTTCCACTCTTACATCACTGTCTCCTTTTTTAGACATCATGCTCCACGAGGGCAGTCTGCAGGGCGACTTTAGCGTTGTGGTTGTTGTCATGTGCCTCCTCTGAGGGAAGTGCGTCATACGTACGACGGTACAGTCTCTGATTGATCAGAGTGAGGATGAACATCTCCATGATCATCATCTGCTGACTTAGCACTGCACAACAGAGAGGGAAAGAGACATAAACAGGGTGTCAGATGGATTATTTGACTACACACATGAGCAGCTGACTTTCAGAGAGGTTTCTTACTGGAGCCACGAGCTTGAGAAGAGAAGGGAGGGGCGCAGGCGATGGTGCCATTCAATGCCAGGATGTTAATGATTGATGTCTGCAGCTGACTCAGTACGAGTACGAGCTGATGAGAAAACCAAGACTTGATTAGTTACATACTCTATGCAGTGCATCATATGTCAATATCTAGTTTTCTAGCAAAAGTTTTGTATTATGACCCCAAACAAACGCAACTCAAGCCAAGGAGATTGGTGTGAAAACTCTGTGCGACACTCATTTGTACTGCTTTCGTTTTTATAAACTGAGACTCCTGACTTTTAAGCTTTGATGATCTGTCGGTATAACACAGACTTGTATTGATGGTTACCCCCGATTTGCAAAACTGTGAAACCTCTCACGAGATGCGCCATGGTGTATCCTCCTAACCTTACCATCCGAGGCCAATCCTAACCTTAAAGGCCTTGAAGAAACAACAGGGAAAAGCGAAATACTCACAGGCAAATATAATATGAGTAGGAATTGTATTGTGAAAGGTAAGACTACTGAACCTGAGTGTTGTAGTGTAAAAAAAGACGGGTTATCAACCAAGGGTTTCCTTCAAGTCAGAACCTATCATGATCTTTTGAGTCTAACCTCAACCATCTGGCTAGAGATTTGCAACAGAGAGATTACACCCTAGATGTTTCACTTTCTGTTTTGCTTTCCTGATAAGGATGCATATACTGTTTTTCACCAAGGCTTTTGCTAGAAAGAACATTGAGAATAGTGTACTTTAAGTGTTGGTTGTATTGACTCACCTGGTAGATGGCATACTTGGGTACCAAGTTGATGCTGCGTAGATGGCTGTTAACGTTCATGAAGATGATGGCAACGGGCCAAAGGGATGTGATAGTGAGAATGCCAATGAACGGGTTAATCCAAATGGCTGTACCAGTAATCTCTAACTGAAAAAGAAGCAAAACAAATGCTTTGTTCATGTCAAGTTCACTTAATATCCAGCGCAGTGAGATATGACACTTATCAAACCCTTACATCAGAGAGATCAAAGTTGCCGTTTGTCCACAAGACTATGGAGAGGATGGAGAGCACCGTCTTTAGGATTGCATACTGAAGAGCTCCCAACTTCAGGAAGAATAACAATCGCCTGAATGATCCCATACAAAGAAATATACTCATTAGAAATGTTCACAATGTGCAGTCAATAGAGAGAATGAATGAATATAAATAAGAGCATGATTAAATTGCCTAAAAATCTCTATATAAACAGTAAAAGATCACAGGTTTCAATTGCTGAAGGCAGAATGGTAGTATTTGTGTAGGCGGGTATAAATACCGTGACATGTGCACGCGGGGTAGACAGGCGCAGCAGCAGCAGCACGGGCCTGTGTTGACCCGAAAGGTCTCCGTGGAAAATCTCTGCAGAAAATCATTGGTGCCGCCCAACTCCTCGATCATCAGAACCAAGACCTTATACACCACGACTGCAAAATAACTACACAGATAAAGAGAAGTGATTCTTAAAAAGAAAACACTTCAGGTACATGGACTTTTCTTTCACAGTTTGTTAAATTTGACTTGAGTGGTTTCAGCAAGAAAGCCATATGCCAATTGTTTTAATTGATTACAAAGAAGAGAACTTGTTTTCTGACAGTGAGTACAAATGGGAAACACATGCTGTACTGTACGTTCTGTGCTTAAATCTCGTAAATCAGAAAACACATAAAATGCAGGCTATAACTAAAGGTGGCAAGAGCCTATAAAATGTTCCTGTGTTTTATTGAAGTTGAGCACGTGCAGGTTAGTGATGAGGCATTCTGGGTGTGTGTAATGATTCAACACGTGGTTAAAACATCCTCCCATGTTCTTTAGCTTATTCATACCAGGGGTGCACGTTTGCCGGGGAGTTTTAAAGGCAGAAAGGTGTTGATTTGAATAAAGATATATTGATTAAAACATAGTAAAGAAAGATGTGGATTTCAAAAAAGGATATCTGAGTTCACAAAGTGAGAACTAGCTTCCGGTCAGAGCGATGCGATAGCAGACAACTGATCATTTGATATGTTTAAAGTAAGAGTCTAAGAGAGGACTTCTGTAAATATCCTACTATATCATATTTCCGCTGTTAAAAAACTTTACGGTGTGAGAAAATACTTTTCCCTGGGTACTAATTTAGCTGGTGAAACGTACCAGTTAGAGGTCATATCTGTGATCATGACTGCCTTCGGGATCCACATCCCAAAACAAGACATTGTGGCAATGACCTAAAAAAAAAGAGCAATTCATTAATGGGCATACTTTAGGATTCTATGAGGTTAATAATGATTTGTTTCACATATTGGTATAAGAAATAGCACAATATATAAAAATAAAAAAACCCAAATGCTTACTGGTGCAGCACCACTTATCCACATGAGGGTGGTCTTCTTGGGGTAGGGCAGATTTTTATAAATATAAGCGCACTGCTCCAGGTACAGCAGCAGGGATACGCAGGCCATGAAGGTGAGCATGAGGTACAGGCAGAAATCAAACACATCTAGCTCTGATTTAAAAACAGAAAGGGAACCAGATTAGTATTCATACGTCGCAATGCTATTTGTGTGAAATAATCAGCACAATACTTGGGTTAAAAGAAAATTGTGTCACATTTTAGGAAGAGAGGCAAATAAAACAAGAACACATTTAAATGATATGTCTCATTCAAGACAGCTTCACACACGAGTGAGTTGTTTTCGTCATTAGCTCAGATTAGTTGATAAGGAAACATTATCAGCAAGCAGGATATGGTAATATAGGCCACTTACGCTTTATCACGTCAATAGCCAGCGGGGGATCTTGTAAACAAGCTGGATCAATGGTGATGTTGAGAGCTTCATCCATGGCTGATATTCTTCTTGAAAAATTCACTAATAGTTTAAAAATGTAACCTCACCTTCTCTCCTTGAGGAAGTCTCTTCAATAGTTACTTTAATTATCTGCTTCCTTTGCATTGCAGTGTCTGCCGGTGTTTTCAAGTGGGAGGTTCAAATGCAAGTGTACTTTATCCTTTAGGAGACTTCTAAGGAGTAAAAGGGGAATGACACTTGACAAGTTTATGGGAAAACCTCAGAAGGTAATCATTGATTATTCATTCACAGACTTTAAGTTGTCAATGTAATAAAGAAAAAGGTAAGATTCGAAAGGGTGGGACCCATTAAGTATGAGGAGGGATGAACTTTGACAGGGTGTGTTGTTTCTCACCAAATTAATTAGTAGTTTACATTAGTTTGTAATTAAATTGTCACATTACGGTGCCCAGTTCCCTCTACAAATCTTCGGTATAGGATTCTTGATTTATGTCAGATTATTTCTATAAATAGTGTTAGAAAAGTTCAGAAAACATACATTTTAATACAACCCATTTGTTTGGTGAAAAATACAATTAGCGTTCAACTTTTTGAAATATTCATCTATTACACATAAATGGCATTCACTCTGAGAACATTTGGAGGATAGACTGAGTATATCAGAGCATGACCTTTTCTTGAGCGAGAGATAAATAAATGTCAGTATTACAATAAAGTGGGATACCATGAATTAATAAAAACATTGCAAAAAATGTAAAATGTTTGAAAGTCTAATAAGTAATTGAAGAAGTTAACAAAAGCTCAAAAAGGTTTACATTTTTAAAGTAGCGCTGACACAATGACAGCTTAATCTGTAGCGTTGTCTTGGAGAGGTGAACGGCCTCAGTGTCATTCACCTCTCTCCCAGCTAGCCGCCACTTAGTGCTGTACCAGAGAAATAAAATAAAACAATTCAACATCCAGGAAACACCTTCCCTGAGTCTGAATATGTCAGCTCTGACAACTGACAATTTATTTTATTTAACTGAAAAAGTGAATAGCAACCCATTTTGATGGACCTTGCTTGATGCCCCTGGCCAGATTTGTCATCACAAAGCTTTACAGATGTGTCGTTGAGGTCAAATTTAAGCTGTGGTCGTAGCAATGGTTCCAAAAATAAGAGGATGGGGGCTTTAAGGGTTTAGCCCCTGGTCTGATTTGACATCCATGGATGCTAGATCTGATAATAAGCATTAAGACAAATTCAGCTGAGATGAAAATGCCTGAAGCGTTGCAGGGATGTGGTCATAAACAGACATTTTTACCTTCATTGACGCTAGATAAAACAGTCAGGGTTCACCAAAATTATAATTCGTCCTCGAGAAATCATCCGTCTGTACAAATAATCAAAGAAATGTGTTCAATAGCTGTTGAGATATTTGGAGATTATTGGTCTGGACCAGAGTGGTGGACCAGCCAGCGTTGACATCCCTAAAGCCAAGTGTAAATACAATTTCACAAATAACATATTATTATATAAAGTAGGCAAGTACAAGTTGTTACATGCCTTGTATTGGATCACAAGCTACTATTTAATATTATTCAGTAGTGGAAAAAGTACTCCGGTCCTTTACTTGAGTAAAAGCAGAATTACTATGGTCTTAAAATACTCCATTACAAGTGAAAATCTTGAATTTAAACTAATAATTAAAGGTAGGGTAGGTAAGTTTGAGAAACCGGCTCGAGATACACTTTTTGTTATATTCCATGGAATGCTCTTAACATCCCGATAGCAATAAATATCTTAAGTGCTTTGACAAAAAATCCATTAAAAAATGTCATCTCCGGAAGCCGTAATACTGTAAAAAGTACGACCAATCATTTTAGCCGGGCCGGCTAAAATGATTGGATGGCCTACCTGCCTGTCAGCCTTCCATCTGTGCACAAACTTATCTCGTGCCCTCATTGGTCATGTGCGCGTTCGTGTGTGTTGGAGGAGGGGCTCTGTAAGGAAGTGGCAGATTTTCTCCGGTTGTGTATTTTCAAATTCTAGCGATCTCGAGCCGGTTTCTCAAACTTACCTACCCTACCTTTAAGTAGAAGTTAGGAAGTATTCTCAGTAAAATGTACGTCATGTATCAAAAGTAAAAGTACCCATGCAGAATGGCTTTTAAAAAAATGTTTAGTAGAATAATTCTGCTGTTTTTATCAGTAACAAATGTATTCCACCACTTCTTTTTCTTAACACATATGGTTGCGAGTACTTTCTCCTATTTCATAATTAATTGTGAAGAGCTTGCATTACTGAGGCAGAATATTATTACTACTTCTATTCTATTTTATTGTATTTACTTGCACTATTTTATCTGTTTTATTGTGTTGTTGGAGGAGCCTGGGACCTAAGATTTTCATTGACATAACTACACTGTGTACGAATGACAATAAAAGCCTTGAATCTTGAATCTGTCTTAACATCCACATCTGGACAAATCTTTAGTTTAAGCAGCCTCTGAAAAACATCTAAAGAGGTGTCTGTATTCCACTGTCCTCTGCACAGCTGTTTTCAATCAGGTACGAATGTTTAACTCCTCGAAATGTCTTAGAAATCCCACTGAACCAGTGTTTGAAATGAAGAATCACACCTTTGAGTTTCTGACATTATGTTTATTGTTACAGATCAATGAAGGTCATCGTGCCTGAACAGTTCTTTACAGACCTCACTGCTGTAGGTTTAGCGGCTTGGTGGTGCATTAAGCAAAGTTCACAGAGGTCAGTGAGTAGAGTTAGTTGTTAAACTACCGTGAGATTCTGCGAGTACATGCACACGGGCCAGCACCCAGGAAGTAACATATACACATGAATATGTTCTACTGATCATTCAGGCATACGTCCACACTGCACTGTGCATCATCTCCACTCAAATGAATGTAATACAATAAAACAGCTGCCAGGATTAGAGAGAGGAGCATTTGTGATGACACTAGCTAAATACCTCTATCATTATATAGTATGTCTTATCTATCCTGGCTCAGACTCAAGGACACAGCAAGTCAAGGTCACTGACCTTTCTGACAATATCCTCTTACAGTTTTATATGGGGTTACATTTTGTGCTCTTAAGTTCAAATAAAAAAAATGTTTAAACTATTACCTGTGAGAAAACAAGAAAGGAGACATATTTGATCATTGGTATTAACACAAGAGTGATTAATTTAAAACACATACTGTAGCAAAGGATTGATCATGAAAACATCTGTGGAAAAGGACAATGCCCATTTAAAAAACTAAATAAATTAAACATAATGATCATACAAATTAAAATAAATAGACATTCAAATACAATTAATTTATAAAAAGCTTGTCAACAAATAAATAACAAATATGTATTGTGCAATGAGATTTCTTTTTTTAGATTAAACAATTTTAAGTGGAGTTTGGATTTGGTCCACACATTTAAGCTTACATCACCTGTCTGCTGACCATAGTATAACATTTGAAATGTAAACAAAAGATGTTAAAAGTGTAAAAAGAAAGACCTTTGAAATTGTTCGATCATGTAAACTGTAACTGATAACTGACTGCTGGAATAAATAATTGCGATGTCGCACCATTTTGTAGGATTTATACACATCTCGCATTAATGGCTCCCTCTGCTCTTGATTAGTTATTAATGCTTGATTAATACTGACAGAGAATGATTCTCTATTAGGAATGTATAATGGATTAATGTACATATAGACGGACAATCAATTGGCTCAAGATGGAAAAAAGCAGTCCGTTATTCTTTCAGACGCAATAATGACAAAACATTATTTGAATGTCTTTGGCTCAAAACAAAGACGAATCACATCTGCTCCCGTCTACGAGGTCCCTGTTGACATGATAACAGTATTCTTGCGGGGCTGGCTCAAAACACGCTGGATGAAAGATGGTCAAATAAATGTATGTGCAAAACAAGTGGCTTGAGGTTTGTACTCAAGATGAAGGTGGAGGACGGCTCCTGTAGCGGGGCTGATGCTCCTGGTTTAAGGCATCATGGTTTGCTGATGTAATGTACCTGCGACCTGCAGTAACAGCCAACAAGGTGGAAATCAATAAAGGAAGACAAACCTGCAAAACTGTACAGCATTCACATCCTATTCACATACCTGCTATTGCTCATTCTCCACTTTTACAGAGTCTGTCTGTCCTCCGTCTGAAAATTAGGAAACAAGAGGCACTGTTAAATGCTTGATGTTTGAACATGAAAGTAATATTGAAAACATATAAACCGCAATGAGCAAAAATTGTGATAGAAGGGCATCATCAACAAACCTATGTTCTCTTTGCTGTCGTCTGCTGTGTGTTGTATATTGTTACCATGGACACAAGGGTCGGGCTTCCCATCGGCAAGGCTGTAATTCAATTCCCATTAGAGATTAAACACAGCAAACAAAACTGAGAAGAAATGGATACAATAAAACGGGGCCCTATTCTGCTCCTTTCAAGGTTCATATTTGTATTTTGCACTTCTACTGTGAGATGCTTCCATGCTTTTATGTTCAAAAAGCTATGTTAAAAAAAAACGTTACAAACCTTTTGCCATTTTGCTGAAGGATACCGTTGGCTCTTTCAGGATCTATGTGTACCAATCTGGTAACAAAGGAATGTCCATCTCCCAGACTGATAAAACAGAGATTAAAAGAGCATAAGTAAACATGTAAGCATTGGATGGATTCAGGGTGAATGGTTTTTTTGGAGTCTTCACTCCATTAAAGGATTTCCAAGGTGACAGTTGTCTTACTTTGAGGAAACAGGAAACATCCAGTACTTCCCTTGGTCTCCAAATACCTCAGCTGCATTTCGCTTAAAGCCAAGAGAAAACCCGTTTTTTTCTGGACCGTTTGCGAACACAGGAGCCCGAAATGCCTCTGAAAATAAGGGGGAAAATATTGTCAGTTTTGACTTTTAAAATTCTATACTCAGAAGTTGAATTACATTACAAATATATGAATAACTACCTATAGTCGTCCTGTTCTTTCCCACGAGCCACAGATGGTAGCCGAGTAGTGACAGGACGCTGACAAAGAACAGGGCAGCCACGAAAAACAGAAACAAGACGTGGAATTTGGCATGCGTGTCCGGCAGCACTTTCTTCAGAGGGGGAAAACAAAATAAGAAAAGTGTCAGTCAAAAAGATGATTTCCTGTGTTAGGGTTAAGAGATTTTTTACCCCAACAGCTGATTACCATGAAATGGAAAATGAATTGTTTTATTGGTATTTTTCTTACTGGTCAGTACAACATCTAACCCTTGCACAGAACAGTATCTTAGTATTTCTATGCTTTGTTAGAACACAATCTCCTCCTTCACTGTTGGGTTTACGTGACAGGAGCCATTGTTTCATGCAAAGCAATACGCTGAAGAGAATCTCCTGATAAATGATCACATGACATGCACCACAGAGACACATTCTGTAAGAAATTGGTCGATATCTTACGATGCAATAATCACATGCCTCATCAGAGCTGCAGTCATGTCAAAGAGTCTTAAGTTAACATATTTTTGTTCAAAATGACAAGATTTGAGTATTATGAGTCAACTGATCTAAAAGATACTACAAACACCTTCAATAAACTGAAACCACAACAATCATTCACATGTAGAATATGCTGATTTATAAAGTAGAAAATAAGAGGAAGTTTCTGTACTTACTGTCCAGAATTTGAGGAAATACTGGATGACTGTAGCACAAATGACCACACAGTAGAGTGCAGCGTAGGTCAAGAACAACACAAAGTATTTGTAGTTTGAGAATCCCACACAGTTATTCACCCTGGAAGAAAACGCGTCAGAAACATAAGAAAGAAAAGGATGCTTATCACTTTATCACTTGGAATAAAAACTGGCTTGAATGCAAAGTTAAATGAAAAAACATACCAGGGGCAGTGATGGTCCATTTTCAGCACACACCTTGAAAAGGGAAAATAAAGATGACGTCCTATTAGTTGTGTCTATAACATGTTCATATTTTAGAAATGTTGCTGATGCGGTTACTCTAAAGCACAGTGCACATTTATTTCAATAAATGTTTAATTGTATATCAAAACACTGGAGAAATGTGTTTTAAAACCAGCATAAAAATATATTTTAGTTTAACAACTGACTGTTCTATTTCTCAACTGCGACACATTTGAGCTGCAAACATGTTTTCTTGCAGCAAAACATTTTATATTTGATAACATAAAATCTAAGTTAGAATCCGTTAAACACATGTGCTCCTTCTGGGAAAACCGTTTTAAATGACAATAATGAACCTTAATTATAAAGTGTGTACAGTTAGAAAAGACTCACATCTCACAGGTTGAACAGTGATGGCAGCGGTCAGGTTTGATCACCTGGCAGTGGTCGCAGTAACGGACGGCTTTTCAGAGAAGAAAAAAAGCTGAATTAATGCTGTATCTATATTACTCAAAAATGAAAGACAGCACAATGACAAGGTATGTGACATAGCAGATGTGTATTAAATACATTGCCTTTTTAAATGTCCTTTTAAAACCACTAGCGATTGTTGATTAGTAGAAGAGCCAGGTGTGGTCTATTGAGATAACGAGGTGCACCTGATCCCAATTAACCATCCTGATACATGCAGTACAGTAAATACAAAACAGCCTGATTAGCATTACCAGTCAAATATATTTTATAGAGATATAAGCAGTGGTGCATGCTTATCCAAAAGGGGAATAAGCATATAGCAACACATTTATGCAATTTTATTTGGTGCAACAAAAGGTAAGACGATTTCTTAAGTTCACTGGGTGTTTAAATACGACTACAACCACAGTTTTGCTGTTTCGGTGAAAGCCTCACCTCCTCCTGCTGTGCGGGTATAAACGGGTAAATTCTTCGCCACTTTCTTCAGAATCTCTTGTTGCGTCTCGGCTCGCTCCTCTCTCTCAAACAGTTCCTTCTCTGCTCTGGGCAAACAAAACTGACAGGTGGAGAAAGAGTCAGAGACAACCATTATAAATAATGGGATGTATAGGACACTCATGGACAGTTTGCTAAACATGTATATTTACCATATATATAACCTTCTTGAATACAAAGTTTATATAAGTGCACATTGGAAAACTTCTTATGTTCTTGGCTTACCGCTTTTGAGGGGCTTTCTGGTTTGGACCAGATCGTTTTCCAGTAGGACCATATGAACATGGTGAAGAAAATGTGAAAGAGGACCAAATAGCTGACTGTGAAGAGAAAATTAAAAGTTAGCCATTGGCTTCTTTGACAAAAATATTTGATATGAATTATAAACAGGATAGGAATTGTGGTGGATAGCACTTACTCCGTTCTGGATTATTTGGGATTGTATCTACAAAAATGACAAGAAAAAATACATTTTAGTGTGTAGTAATGAAAGTCCTAAGAATACACATCCCCCACCACCACACACACCACCCGTTCCTCACACCATGCTGCAGCAGCCTGGCACGGCCAGCAGTGACCCTCACACAACAGAGAGCTTTGTTTTAGGGGGATGTCCCTGTCCTGACCACCGCTGGTGAGCTAAGGACAGAACTACAGTACGTCTGCATGCTAATAATGGTATCATCAGTTCCAGGCTGAAATAAACCATGAAAAAAATCTACTGTGAGAGCGAGGGCAGTGAATGTTATGGCCGGCAGAACTGATTAACAGATATCTATTGGGGAAAAAGCATTGCTAAAGAAAGCTCTGTTTATTTCAGACCTGCCCATTTTTTTTTTTTTTTAAACATGTATTTATTGATTGTTTACATTCATCACATTACACAAACACAACCGAACATTCCCCAACATTAGACATATGGCAGATTACATATAATGGTTAAAAAAAAATTTTTTTAAAGTGTGCAGTTACTAGAAATCAGTTTAAAGTACAGACCAAGAATATAATTACAGAGTACAAACCTGCCCATTTAGGCTTGGTCTGAGTATTTTTTAGGAAATGCTCTGATATTAAATGAGTATGTTAATAGTCCTATAATTATAGCTGTAATTTCCACATTTTTGTCCTATCATTTGTCTGTTTTTGGCCACATCTACTTAACTTAATTACAGAATAAGGACCACATCAAGCATGTGTTTAAAAACCTATACACAGTTGCACAGAAGGCCCTCATCACATCTCCCCACAATGAATAACCACTGTTGCATCATGTGGTTAAATGATAGCCATCCCTTATTCAGATTGTACAGCTGGCTCACAAGGTTTATTCGTTATCAGTCAAACTACATAAAAAAAGTATTCATTATAATCTTTGTTATCATTTGTAAAGACACGAGTTGTATTAAACTTAATGAGTACATGTAATGTGTCACAATATAAAAGTCATATTTACAGAATCACATTTTGGAAAAGGAAATACACTAGGGCACATACTTTTAAACTATATTTTGAACCATTTACGTTTTTAATGATTTAAAAGTAGCTTATACATTTCCATTCATTTACAGAACACTATACATTGTAACGCATATGACAAAGTGTTATCTCTTTAATCTGTTACTCCAGTAAACTCGCACTGTAAATGGATTTACTATCATGATGAAGCCGTTATTCACTTATTATAACTGGAAACGATACAGACTTTCCTTTCCCAGTCTAACTGAGAAAGTGTCCCGATTAAATAATGTGGTAATTAAATGTAGCATGTATGGTATGGTTAAACAATCTGAAACACACGCATGTTGTGTAATATTGTAATTAGTATAACACGCATGTTTACAGTAACGTATGTACACAGGGAAACTTAAAATCTCAAGCTTATCAAAGTTGGCAACCCTGAGAAACTGTCAACACAAGCAGATATCCGCCCCACTTCTTGTAAATACTTTATAATAGTGAGTGTACTTACAGACACAGAGCTCCACAACATACGCGTAATAAGACCAGCCGACAACCAGGTTAATAAACAGGACAGGTATCCAGTTCAGAGCCCGTTTGCAGCACCTCAGTGCATGAGAGGGCGCCATCTTTAATCCGTGTAGGACAGTAGCTGGCGATCTTCTTCTTCTTCTTCTTTAGATTTTATTGGCGGTTGGCAAACCAATTTATAGGTGCATTACCGCCACCAACTGGACTGGAGTGTGGACAAGAGACTATCCAGAAAACAATAAACAAAAGAAATAAAACACAACAAAACAAACAAAAACAAAACAAACAAACAAACCAAACAAAACAAACCAAAAAAGAACCAAAACTCTAGATTATTTTAAATGTATCAGTTTCTCTTAAAAATGTAATAATCTCACAATAAATATTGCCTGATGTTTTCCCCAACAGCCCCGACATCGACAAGTCACTGAATCCTGCCCTCTTCAGTGTCTGGAAAAACACACCTCTCTGAACACTATATTTCCCACAAATCATTAAAACATGTTCCACAGTTTCTGGCTGGCTACAGTGTACTGTATACACTTTCCGGTTGGATGCTTTCCTATTCTACTCAATGTATGATTGAGACCTGTATGACCTATTCTCATCCGAGAAATGACATTTTCCTCCCTTCTTTTAAACCCCACCTTCCTTCCATCCCCCACATACCTTTGCATTTTATAAAGATGTCTTCCTGTATCACTTAAGGTCCCAATGTTCTTGCCATGTTGTTTGTGCATATTTATGTATGAATGTTTTAACCTCCGCTTTGCTAAGTGGAACTTCTATGTCTATGTTCATAATTCTGAGTGTTTGTTTGGCCAGAATATCCACCTGTTCATTACCCTCCACACCAACATGAGCAGGAACCCAGATGAAACTAGTTGCTATGCCTTTGATTTGCATTTTATATAAAATTAGAAATATTTCATTTATTATGTCCATTCTAAATGAAGATCTAGTAGCTGGCGATGACGTCATATCCGCTTTAAATAATCGTGCTGCACATGCGCAGTTGTGTTTGTAGTTCCCAAGCGTCCTGCATGCAGCGTGTTAACCCTTTGTTGATACATTGATTTAATCACCAGGCTGCTTAGACTTAACTACCTTTTTAATTAAATATCATCAGTATATTTATCTGGTTATCTCTCTTGTGTTCTAGTCTTTGTTGTGCAATGTGCGACTCATTGTAAAATGTACTTTATAAATACAATTAGTATTGTTATTATCGAGACAATATTACCTTTTAACGCTTCTAATGAATATATACTGCACAAGTTGGATCTCTTGCTTCTATTTCTGTTTTGCGTATATTTTTTCATAAATGATAGGCTTTTAAAAAAGGAATAAATTGTTATTGTGAGAATTAAAAACAAAGGGTAAAGAGTGAGAACAAGCCCATAAACAAATATTCATAAACAAATACTCCTATCTTATTTAGTGATTTAAAGTAGCCAATGTGAGTTTAAAGAGTTTGGTTTAAAGCTGCACTGAATAATTATTTTGACCACATGAGGGCAGAATGCATGTTTTCTCAATATTTCCAAACATGGTAGTTTTTAGTTAAACCCCAGTATCTGTGTTGGCATGGCTAGGTGTGAAATTAAATTGCTAAGTATATAGACAGGTAGGTTTCGAATGATAGTTTGTTGTGAAAATCGAATTGTATTGTTTTAAACTAATGCATACAGTTGAACCAGTGGCGTCGCCTGGCCTGGGCATCCGGGGCTTTAGCCCCGAATGTTTTTTCTGTAGCCCCGGACAATTCTCCCTCAATAATATAATACATTAACCGTGCTTTACGTGAACCTCATCATGACACAAGAGAGGACGGCAGCACTGTAATTTCCCGTGTTCAGTGAATGCAACAGAGGCATGACACCAGACCAATCAGAGAGTTGCATGGAAATAAACGTGTGCTTGTGTCATTCAAGCTCGGCTCTGTGTGTGTGTGTGGCAATAGCGCATTTAGTGTGAGAGGGAGAGAGGGGGAGAGAGGGAGAGAGAGGGAGAGAGGGAGAGAGGGAGAGAGGGAGAGAGGGAGAGAGGGAGAGAGAGAGGTGCCAGCATGGACCGTGTTGTTAGCATCTGGTTAGCTAGCTGCACTAACGGACATAAGGAGCTGTTTGTTCCACAAGAAGCTGGAGGAGAGTCCTCTCCTCTCAGACTGAGAGACTCAGGTGAGCTAAAGGACTCTCTGAGTGTTTAGATACATAACTTTAGTCCAGGGGCGTCGCCTGGACCTGAATACATTCGGGGCTTAGCCCACAGTGGCGGCGGCACTACAGTGGCATTTTTTACTGCAACACTCCCCACACGCACACACACAGCACACCCGCGACTGTTACAATGAAGGCTCGATAATCAGCTCACGGCATATAGGCAGGGGTAAAGTGGTATTTTTTATGAGTGGGGGGCTCACCTCCTCTAGGGGGGTCCAGGGGGATGCTCCCCCGGGAAGATTTTTTTTTAAATATTGAAGTTAAATGCATCAATCTGGTGCACTTTGAGAGCAAAATGAAGAGATCTATGGATACCTCTCTCAACACCCATACATACTGTATGAAGCAGAACTGTACACAGATGTACTTTTTCTTTATGGATATTTTACTAATCACTCCCCTTTTAAACTCTATTCTTGTTTTACTGCCATATAGTATTTCATAACTGTTTTTCCTTTATTCTCTTTTTTTTAATAACTATAATGATCATATGAAGGAATGTATCTTTTGAATAATTTGTGACCAAACCGTTTGAGACCCACTGAGATAACTTAGACTAAAGTTAAGTATCTAAACACTCAGAGAGTCCTTTAGCTCACCTGAGTCTCTCATGCGGCTTTCACACCGGCGCTTTTCACTTTCTAGCTCCTCGCGAGAGCTTTTCTGGTTCAGCTCCCGTTTCCCTTTTGAGCTCCCGCTCTGTTCACACTGCCCAGAGCTGCCGCTGCTGCGTCATGACGTCACAGTTTACGTCGCTGATTTTCTCCCACAACAACAACGGGCCGGGGACTGCATCGGGTCGATGATCGTGTTGCTTTTAATCATACGAAGCCAGATTAAATTAAATAACGACTTCTCCAACCTTATACTTTTCTCCAGAGTGCCGTGGTTCATTGTTTATTAATGTGTTTCAGCGGCATTTACCGACCGCTGCAGTGCTGGCTGCACTTCCACGGGAGTTTATTCTCCCGTTAGCTCCGGGTTAGCTCACACGGCTCTAAAGTATTCACTGTCTGACTGTCACACAAGCAGCTGATACATATCCCCAGTTCCCCTTAAGTGAATGTGTGTCAGTCTGAATTGACGCTGTTTGGCATCACAACGCTGTTATGAAAGTTTCTCTGGTATAACATGGGTGATGTTAGCATAGCAACCGAAGCTAAACTGACTACTTGCTAAGCCGTTTTCTATAGGCACATTTTACCGGCGTATTTTTCATTATGATTCTACTTCTGATAGTCGGACATGACAACCTGTATAGCCCATGTATCTCCACAATGATCAATAACAGCGAACGGATGGTCAAAGTAAGGTTTCCTGCACGCCTCGACGTAAGAGACGCTTTTCAGGCTCTAGCTCCCAGCAGGAGCTGGAAAAGCGCCGGTGTGAAAGGGGTATCAGTCTGAGAGGAGAGGACTCTCCTCCAGCTTCTTGTGGAACAAACAGCTCCTTATGTCCGTTAGTGCAGCTAGCTAACCAGATGCTAACAACACGGTCCATGCTGGCACCTCCCTCCCTCCCCCTCTCTCCCTCTCTCCCTCTCTCCCCCTCTCTCTCTCTCTATCACACTAAATGCGCTATTGCCACACACACACACAGAGCCGAGCTTGAATGACACAAGCACACGTTTTTTCCATGCAACTCTCTGATTGGTCTGGTGTCATGCCTCTGTTGCATTCACTGAACACGGGAAATTACAGTGCTGCCGTCCTCTCTTGTGTCATGATGAGGTTCACGTAAAGCACGGTTAATGTATTATATTATTGAGGGAGAATTGTCCGGGGCTACAGAAAAAACATTCGGGGCTAAAGCCCCGGATGCCCAGGCCAGGCGACGCCACTGCTTTAGTCTAAGTTATCTCAGTGGGTCTCAAACGGTTTGGTCACAAATTATTCAAAAGATTATTTCCGCGGCACACCTTCATGTGATCATTATAGTTATAAAAAAAATAAGAGAATAAAGGAAAAACAGTTATGAAATACTATATGGCAGTAAAACAAGAATAGAGTTTAAAAGGGGAGTGATTAGTAAAATATCCATAAAGAAAAAGAAAATCTGTTTACAGTTCTGCTTCATATGGGTGTTGAGAGAGGTATCCATAGATCTCTTCATTTTGCTCTCAAAGTGCACCAGATTGATGCATTTAACTTCAATATTTAAAAAAAAATCTTCCCGGGGGGGCATCCCCCCGGACCCCCCTAGAGGAGGTGAGCCCCCAACTCATAAAAAATACCACTTTACCCCTGCTTATATGCCGTGAGCTGATTATCGAGCCTTCATTGTAACAGTCACGGGTGTACTGTGTGTGTGCGTGTGGGGAGTGTTGCAGTAAAAAATGCCACTGTAGTGCCGCCGCCACTGTGGGCTAAGCCCCGAATGTTTTCAGGTCCAGGCGACGCCCCTGAGTTGAACCCTGCGTGACTTAACATACAGCTTTCAAAATTGAACAACCTTAACCTAGCCAGGCAGTTGTGTTTCAGTATGAATTTAAAAAAAAAAAAAGTCACTTTAAAACTGCCATTTCATTTAGGACTTGTTGGTTATGTATTTAGACATATTAATGAGTAACAAATGACATGAGACAAATAATATCCAAGCTTTGTAACCACCTTTATGTACATGGACTTGATTAAACCAGCATTAGTTCCATATTATGGACCAGATAATGGACCAATAGACGTTTATGTGGCCGACGTTTAGGCCAAATCAAGATGAGATTGTTTTTCCTGAGGAGGAATCTTTTTAGCTGAGTAGGGGGAGGGAGGAGGGGAGAGAGAGGAGGGAGATTGGGAGGGGGAGGCAGAGGAGGAGTCAGGAGAAAGGGAGCGTCGTCTTCTGGTTGGACTGCTGCTGGGGGAGCCACGGGGTGAGGAGTAGGGAGAGAGGGCCTGGAGCATCCGGCCACTGCGCTCCTGAATCACATGCTAAACATGACAGAGACAGGAAAAAGTATGATATTTTAAACCGTGTATGTATTTATATAACAAGAAAAGCAAATGCGCCTCTTGAAAACAAACTTAAAGGGCACCTATTATGCAAAATCCACTTTTTCATGTCTTTTATACATAAACATGTGTCCCCTCTGTGCAGGGGCGGTTCTAGGGGGGGCCAGTGCCCCCCTAGCACTGACTTTGGACCCCCCTGTGGCCCCCCTGAAAATGAAAATGAAAAAAAAAGAAAAGTTTATGATTCAACGATTTCTTGGCTGACGGAATAGGCGTAACTAACGCTATTTGTCATTCTAGTCTGATCCATTAGAGCAGGGGTCTCCAACACGTCGATCGCGAGCTACCGGTAGCTCGCAAGCCCTCAATAAGTAGCTCGCCAAGCAAATCCAAAACGTAAAAAATACACACAAAAAAAAAGAAAAACAATTAAAAGAATCTACCCTATGCATAAACGAAACCTCAATCATAGCGAACTCTATCTACTTACTACAACTCTATATCTATCTAACACCCCTCCTCCCCCCACCCCCCACAATGAATATCGACCAATCACGTTCTTGCAACAGTTTAAAAGGGGAGTGATTAGTCAAATATGCATAAATAAAAAGAAAGAATGCTAACTAGGTAACATAAGATAAGAATAAACCAGTTTAAATGATTTGTTATTGGTTGTGATCATATTCTAAAGATGTTTGGATTATTGAAAAGTATACAGCTCCCTTTCATCTGAGTGTTGAGAGCTGTATCCATAAATTCATTTTGTGCTCAAAGTGCACCAGATTGATGCATTTAATTTCAACATTAAAAAAAAAAGCCCCCGGACCCCCCTAGAGGAGGTGAGGTCCACCCCCAAATAAAGCAGGCTAAAATAATTAAATTGCATACATTTTCTTTCAGTAAACACTGAAAACAGGTCCCACAGACCCAAACAGCACACAAAGGTTAAAGGTCAGCATATAATAATGTTAAAATGTGCTAAATATATACACTGCAAAAAACAAAAAAAATGAGTAAAAGTAGCCCCCGACTTGTTTTATTGTCTGAAAGTAGCTCTCATCCTAAAAAAGGTTGGAGACCCCTGCATTAGAGCGTAAAAACTGTAACTATAAGTATTTGAAATAAATATGTGTACTGAAACAAATACCAATAACTGTATTGCATTGTTTTCTTAAGCGCGATTACTTCATACTGTCTTTGTCTTTTTCGTCCTGCATTTATTGTGCCCCCCTCATAAAATAACTGGCCCCAGCCTGGCCCCCCCAGTCAAATTGGTCTAGAACCGCCACTGCCTCTGTGTAAAGAGATTCTGAAAGTTTCAGGAAAAAAGCGGGTGCTAGTGGAGCATCGCAGATGGGGGGTGCTGCAGCCCCCTCAGCACCCCCCCCCTTCCCGCGTCCATTCGCGATGTCTCGCTGTCTTCCAGATCCCACGCAGCAAGCAGGAAATGAACCCAGCTCACACTGTCCCCTCCTCACAGCAGCGAGCCGCGCAACGTCCCTCCAACACGACACCCAGACCCCACGCAGCATTCTCATCTGTTTGTCCTTACTGGTGTCATTTTCTGGTTGCTAACGCCATTGTAACACATAATCACTGATGTTCCGCTGACCAATCAGAGCACAGTGGGCTCACAGGGAGGGGGGGGGGGGTCAGGAGCTCCAACAAGCCGTTTAGGAAAGAGAGTGAATACACATACTATACAAAGATGCTGTATGAGAAACCAATGTGAGTTTGGAAAATTGCACAATATAAATCTATTCTAGTATACCTCAACAATGGAATTATGATCAGTAGATATGGCCATGACATGGGACCTTTAATCTAAAGTAACAGACAGAGAATCAGCACTTTTGAAACAGGGCTGAATCATTACATTACATGTCAAACAGAGGGGTTTATGGGATGCTACAATGATCTGTTTGGTATTTGGAGCCAAACACTTCAGAGACATGTTTAGTATATATCTGAGACCTATTATATATTTATGAAAAACAGTATAATAGGGGACCTTTAATATGGAGTTCATATTGATGTAAAAGTGAACGTGCCCATGCTCCATCAGGTCCGAAAAGCTCCAGGAAGTTGCTGATAAATTCTCGCGACTTCTCTTCCCACTTGTGGATGAGGTCATGGCTCTTCTCTTCCACCCTGTAGACAAAGTGTTTGGACTTTTCCTCCACCGTGCGGACCGTCTCTTTCATCTTGTCCACTTGTTCCTGGAGTCGATATTTCTTTTCCTGTCAGTGAAACACAAAGCAAGTGACTGACAGTACATTTATGATGACCAAAAACTCCAATATTCTATTTTGGAAATTGCAACAAATACAATTTCACGTACATTAATGTATCCAACATTGAGTTCTCGGGCTGTGTAGCCTCTCTGCAGGTTGCGTCGAACATAAATGTCATAGTCTTTGACGATACGAGTGATCAGATCAGATGTGGAGATTCCTTCTGTCCTCTCAGTGGCCACGAACATCCCTGACATTAAAACATAAATGAATGTAAGTAAATATAATGATGAATGAACTAAAATCATATATATCATTATCTATAGGTTTACCTGCTTCCTTGATGTGTTTGTAGACATCATCTGATCCAGCAGAAGTGTAAGGCATATCATCATGGGCCACAAAGTCAATCTGTGAGTGTAACATTGAAGCGTTCAGACTGATTTAGCACCAGATATATTTTGGTGTTGTCACTTTACGACATAATGAGAAGCTGTGTGTCCAATGACTGCGTAACCTTTGACCTTGTGTCTCTGGAGGAAATCTGTGGTGAGCGTCCAGGGAGCGTCCCGCACCACCTCGTCAACGTAGCGGCAGTGTGTCAGGGCGTCGTAGCGTTCGTCCTCTGTCATCACCGTGTAGCCCTTTAACTTGTGGGTGAGTTCATCACTGCAGACTAGGGACACAAAGGATTTGGTAGTCATAAACCAGGAAGCCAGGGTTAATCTGGAATGAATAAACTATAATATTCCGTCCAATTAATAAAATATTTGGGTCCTTCAAATGACATTTTTATCATTATTGTAATCAAGGTTTGGGAGGGTTACTTTAAAATTGTTTTTTACGATTACTAGACGACAATAAGATGAGATAAGATGTATGTCAGGGAGTGAGATTCATCCTTTACCTCCTACTATCAGGTATGTGTTTGGAAACACATTTTTGGCCTGCATCAGAGCTCGAGCATGTCCCGAATGGAAAAGATCAAAAATCCCATCAGCGTAGACTCGCACAGGACGATTGGCTACATGATGAAGCATATGAAAACATGTCTTTTAAGACCAAAACAACATTCATAAACCATCAATTCATCTTTCCATATTGTTCAAAGATATTGAGTGACGTAAAATAGGCTGATGCCAATATCTGATCAACCGTTAGACTTTGATACTTTTAATCTGTTGCTTTCACAGTAGAATGGCGTGGCACATAGGGAAAGAGGTCATAATAATACCAACCCTGCAATCAGCCAAATTACTAGCAGTAAAGAAATAAATAACTATTTACAGCTGATATCAGCTGATACATTCATAATTAAAGGGGCCCTATTATGCTCAATTACAGGTTCAGTTTTTATCGTGTGCCTCTACTGTGACACGTTTACATGCTTTAATGTTCAAAAAGGTCATTATATATTTACATGAACAAAAACATATATAAAAAACTACAGGAAAGGGAAAACCCCAAAAGCATAATAGGGCCCCTTTAAGCATCTGAGTAATTCTCCTACTATTCTCTTGTCGCTCACAACCTACAAGCTGGTTGTTTTCTTGGTTGCATTACATTATTTATAAATGAGAGCAAAAACTAAAGAGAAGTGTGACCTGGTGTGCCCCTCCGTGCCTGGGTGATGGTCAGCTTGTTATGGGGGGTCTGTGAATCACAACCTGTGGACTTGGCAAAAGCAGCCGGCTCCCGCTGAGACTGAATACAGGGAGAGAAGTGGGAAGAACATGTTTGACCTTTGTTAGAGCTTTCATTTTCCAATTTAAATCCTCCGTTTTATAAACTACTAATCCTTTTTAGGTCTTATTGTGCATTAAGTGAAAAACATGACATTTTATACACACATTTCCAGTTAACTGTACCTATTTTGAGCGTGGGAGTCAAAAACAAGAAAGAGCAGGAAGACAAAATACAGCAACTGTTCTATAACAGTTGGATTCTTTTTCATAAAACATTAATATTTAAATTTGAAAGAAGCTCATCCTCGATCTGGTAAGAAGAAATGTGTACAAAAATAAATATTTGTTATCAAACCATATAGCTTTGAAAATGATCTTTAAACAGATGTGAATTCTGTCGGTATCGAGCGTCTCCATATGTCATGAACTTTGTGTTGTGTGTAGAAACAAGCATCTTTATCTGATGTGATGTAAGATATACTTTGAACTCTGCTTCTACTCAAATGTCTGGTGATTCCTGTGCTGTGTTAATCTGTAAGGTTGTACAGTTCAGCCTCTTGAATTTTATCTTGAAATGATCTTTGTGAAGACAATTTGTTTAAGCCCTCCATGCTATAGTCCATAGTTAGCAATGATTTAGTGACTTTACACCTATACACTGCAGGTAGGAAGTAAACAAACATGCAGGTTTCCACAAAGGAGGCACACATTAAGATGTAATGTGTAACTTTTGTACTTAAATGATATACTATGTGGCTCACAATTCAGTCACAGGCTACATATACAACTAGATAGCTAATTTAAACAAATAATAATGAACTATTTTAATTGAAAGGATGACTTAAAACTATTTTCTATCATACTAAACAAGTGTTTACTTAATATCACTTAAGAATAATAACATGTTGCTGCTTTATGAACAAACTTAATCACTCCAACCAGTGTTTCAGTTTACCCTCCCTGTCACAAGTCAAACAGACATAAGAGAAAAGTTTACTACTGTAATATTGACCAAGCCTTTGAATTAACAACACAAAACAAATATAACTGGTATATACAACGGTATCTATGTCTCATGTCCACTCTAAGTAATATCAAAATACAAAAAGACAATCAGAATCTCCTTTACAGGACTTCCCATTATTTAAAGTGTGAGAATAAACATTAAATCTTGACAGAACATGTCTTACCCCGCGAGGGCCCGCTCTCTGGTGCTGTGGGGCCTGGTGCTGCTGGGCGTTGTTTCCCCGGCCTCGTCTCCTCCCTGCCATCCTGGATGTTCTGCTTTGTGTCTTCTCACAACACCCTGCCGCTCTCAGCTGGCCTTCCTAGTGTACACAGGGGGGATAGTCTAAGCAGTTGTGTGCTTTTAACTCAGTATGTATCCCACGGGCTTGCCTGACCCTGATGACGAGAGAATGTAGTGAGCAAAGTTCAAGTTACTCTGATAAAACTATTCACAAAGGTAGACTGCTCTTACTCATTAATACTTGTGAGGACTATCTCTGTCTTCATGTGGTAACAGGGAAGATTGTAGCAACAAGATTATGTATGCAATGCTAAACTATAAATAAACTAGATTTCTCACATTTCCTACCAGGCTGTGACATGTAGAGATCAGCGGCTGCTAATATTGCAGTATGTTGTGAAGAGGGAAGCGTGATAAAACCAACTATAAATATTAGTATGTGCCCAGAGCTTCAACTATGGCAGCCTTTGGAACCAAACACAGAGGGACAATGTGTTCACATTTCACAAAGCTGTCATAAGTTGTCCAGAGTGGAAACACAGCTAGATGTTATAACATGTCTGCTGTGAGTGCAGTTTCCTACTACTCATACTCATAAAAAGTACAATATAGGAAATTGGAAATACTCAAGTAAAGTACAATTACGCCAAACTAATACTTAAGAATGTTACTTGAGTAAATGTACTTTGTTACTTTCCATCACTGGTCATAGAACAAAAATAATATAACTACAAAGCAGCTAAAAAATCAAGTATTAGATCAAGATTGTTTCAACTTACACAGCAACTGGAACCCAGGGAACAAGTGACACTACATTTCTTTCGATTAAATTGTTTGCAATAATAAAAAAAAAAAAAAAAAAAAAAAGTATTATAAAACACATGATACTGTATATATGGCATACTGTATGTACAAAGTCATCTTCTAAAGGATCAAGGCAACTTAAATGTGCATTAATAAAATGGAAAATAACTTCTGTCAAAGGTATCAAACGTTCATGCCAGGTTGAAATGGCACAATAAACTGTAAACAGTATCCTAAATACAGTAGGCCTGTGTGTTGTGGGAAATCTTGAGGTTAAATCTGTTAGAGTAGAGTAGAATCTGTTGTGCAACCTCTTGCAAATGTCAGTGCGGTTTTTCCTTTGGCTCATAAAAGCTGACTGCATGGTAATTCAGGGGAATATTCCTTCCTACACAAGTAACAACTTCTTGGGAATCTTACATGTTTCTCTTTCACTATGATTTTTTTTTAATCTAAATGAGAATGGAAACAATCAAAACATGTTGATTTTACAGATTCAAATCAAGATCAAAGCCATGACATCTGAAGCCGTCTCATAACCAGTTTAAGCACAAAGGAACCAGGAGTGACTCTACAGGAATGTTTCACCTGTAAGCTCGATGACCTGGAGCAAGGGGTGTGGCTATCCTCGTGAGAGAGGGCGGGAGTATTGCCTTGCTGTTCCACCTCTCACTTCCTGAAGTGAACACTGCCCAAATATGTGGCACAAACAGACAATAACTTGTTGTTTGACACACCGGACCAGGAAATATTATCCAACTGCCAAGGTAAGACTGATAAGAATGGCATGTTCTTTTTCAATGTTGTCAAATGTGTTAAATTGAAGTAAACACTCAGTTTACATGAGGTGTCAATTGAGGCAGAAGAGTTTAGTCACAGAAAGATTTCTGCATGTTTCAGTTTAGCTGACAAACACAGTGGCATTGGTTGAGATGTATCACAGTGGGTGGGGCTAGAAAACAGGTAATCAGCCTGCAAAGGAACTAAATGGCACAAACAATGTCTTTAAGATGTTTTTTCTACTCATCCATAACATTTGAAAGATAGTAGATAAGCAAAATACCTCTTATCTTCGCTTCAGTCCAGTTAGATTTGCCTCTAGAGCAAAACTACAGCATGTGGAGAAAAACACCAAGTTTTAGAGAACCATCTGAAGGATCTTCTTGTGTTGTGATGCCTGTTGTGTGTGTGTGCATGTGATTTGCTGGTGATTATATTGTGGGCCAAATAATGCCTGACTGGTGTGCTTTCATGTGATGGTCTGACCCTGATGTCTACAGAATATTTGCTGGTGTGAAGCATGTTCCTGTGGCAATATCTGCTCACGCTGCTCCTACTGATAACTGTTCAAATATGCAAAGGTAAGCCAATAAGCAAACACTGTAATGTATGAAATGCACAAACACTGTAATGTATGAAATGCACAAACACTTTTGTCAGTAAGTTTAAGTTCAGTAAACATTTCAGGAACTGAAGGAAAACTAACACATACATTGTGGTGTACACACATAGGGGGACTGTCAGCTGGTGTATGCAGCCATGCATCACGGTGTTTGTACTGTGTATGTAGAAAAACCACAACTATTGTGTAACATTTACTGAGAACATATGATGACGCTTACCAAACATAAAGCTACTTTTCCATCTGAGTTGAATTCAATATACTGTCAGTGATCCAGCATCAGGCAAGATATCAACTCAATCTAAATGTCACTACCAGTTCACATAATGTATCTGCTTGGCAGTCTGTTTGTAGACATGTTTTTTTAAGCCTTAATTATTGTTTAGCTCAATAGTTATCATTATATAGTATAGTATTACATAGTTTGATTGGTACATTTGTAATGTCTATGGTCTTTTTCACTTTCCACATTTTTTGTTTGTTGGAATGTAATAAATAGTTTTAGCACTTTGCTTATATTCTTGTTAAATGGGTCCACAATCCCTGGCAAAGTGTATTAGCAGTATAGTTTCACTCCTACATCTCAGTGTTGCTAAATGGTTTGCTCTCCCAGTCCTACTAGTTAATGACGTGTGTGTCTGGTGGGCGAAGGTGTGTTAGAAAACAATCTAAATAAGCATTAAATACTCCCACACTGACTCATGTAGCGGGCTGTGTCACTGATGCCAGGAACTTTCGGTGGTCAGTCACTAAATATAAAAAGGTTTCTTGGAAACTACCATGCCTCATTTATTCCTTTTGTCATCCTCGCCTACCTAAATACACATGTCTGTGCTCTTTCTTTTTTATTCTTCACTCTCACTCCCAGCTCAGAGATGTGAAACATTTACAGATCTGAATTTCTGTCACGCATTCATCGGAACCAACCTCAAAGTCCGGTTGTTGCTGTACACCAGGGAAAATGTCACCTGTGCTGCACTTGTGTCCCACACCAACTTCTCCTCACATCCCCAGTTCAACCTGTCCAGAACAACCGCCTTCATCATTCACGGGTACCGGCCCACGGGGTCTCCACCGGGGTGGATACAGAAGTTCTCAGACATGCTTCTGGCCAGGGAAGACATGAACGTCATAGTGGTGGACTGGAACTACGGAGCTGCTAATTTCAATTATTTCAAGGCAGTGGAGAACACATACAAGACAGCCGACAACCTCACTGCTTTTATAAAAATTATGCAGGTATGAGATGCATCTGACATTACCTGTGACCATCTCTGCTGTGTTGTGAGTAACAAGACTAACGGTGGATCTTTTTCAGGAAAATGGCGCCTCTCTGAACTCCATCTACTTGATCGGAGTCAGTCTTGGTGCTCATATCGCAGGCTTCATAGGTGCTAACCTGAATGGGTCTATTGGAAGAATTACAGGTAAGAGTTTACAGATTCAAATACTTTTTTTTTGTTTCAGATTTCAATCACCCTTCAGATATTCGCGAGAGATGGCATGTGATCTGGGTGTTGACATTGCCATAACTCACTGTGAAACAGCACAATACTGATAATAATCATTCAAAACCGTTATGCTAAAATCTCTGTTTCTTTTATTCACAATGGCATGAAACATGACAACTGTAGACAATTATATGTTGCATATTTTTAAGATGTATGTTCAAATACATCAGAAATCTCGCACATTGCCTCCAACAGTTTGTTAAACTATGTAGCATTTGAGCACCTTTCCTCTGCTGGACCACAGATGTCCAGCTCAGCACTGCTGCAAAGGAGTAGGGGGTATACAAAATTAAGAAAAAGAAAATAAAAACTGGCCTGACTGGATGTCTGGAGTTCAGGCATATAAAACAGAAACAGGACGTGGTGGTATCAACATACTTCTGTGTTACAATGAAAGATGTCTGGAAAAGAGAAACACTGGTCAGCATTTGTTAGAAAATAATCAACACAGCAGAGGCAGTAGTGATGATTTAGAAAAAGGGAAAAGCTCTTAAATTAAGAGATCTAAATCATTACTAAGCTATTTCTAGCCCCAGTCAGCTAATCTTGGTTTGAGAATAAACTTGAAGCTCTACTGTCTGCAGGTCTGGATGCAGCCGGGCCTCAGTTCACTGGCAATCCTCCAGAGAAACGACTGGACCCCACGGACGCACAGTTTGTAGATGTCCTGCACACAGATATAGATGGTCAGTTAAACTGAAATACTATATATTATATTCACTCTATTGTTTGTCATACAAGTTGTTATTTTTCTCTTCACATCATCTACAGGCCTGGGCTTCAGGGAACCTCTGGGTCACATTGACTTCTACGCTAACGGGGGAACAGATCAACCCGGCTGCCCAAAGACCATCTTCTCTGGTAAGGGCTTTAAAATGATGGAGGTAGAAGAAAGAAAAACTATAAATGTATTATCTTTGAGTGAAGTAATGTTGATTTTAAAGGTCACCTATCATGCAAAATCCACTTTTTCATGTCTTGTATACATCAACATGTGTAAAGAGATTCTGAAAGTTTCAGGAAAAAATATTTGCTCACTTTTTGTCCTGATCCATTTATATAAAAACCTGTCTGAAAATGAGCTGATCAGATTTTGGCCACTTTATGATGTCATAACGATTGTTTGGCTTGTGTAACCATTAGCTAATAACCAACCAAGGTAAACCCCCCCCCCCTCCCCACCTTATCACCTGAATCTCCTCCTAGAGCACCATTAGAGTTCTTTTTAACCAAATATCTCTCAGAGGGGCGTGGGGAGTGGCTCCTTATTTTCATCTAAAGTAACAGACACAGAATCAGCACTTTAGAAACAGGGCTGAAACAGAGGGGTTTATGGGATGCTACAATGATCTGTTTGGTATTTGGAGCCAAACACTTCAGAGACATGTTTTGTATATATCTGAGACCTGTAATATATTGATGAAAGACAGTATAATAGGGGACATTTAACATCCCTTATGAGGCTTTCTATCATGGTTACAATTCTGACTTACTGTGCAGGATCGTCCTATTTTAAATGCGACCACCAGAGATCAGTGATGCTCTTCCTTGATTCTTTGGATCGGACGTGTACCAGCCGGGGCTTCCCCTGCTCCTCCTACAAAGACTTTCTGAATGGAAACTGCTTGAACTGTGAGGGCTTTGGTGCTGCAGGATGTCCTGTCTTCGGTTGGTGCTTTAATTATCTCTAACTAATAAAGTACACATATTTATGCTAGAATGGGTTCTGGGAATGGAAGTCAGTGAGACATAAAATGAGTAATTCCTGAAGCAACATATATTCAAAACTAGTGTTTTTGAGTAAAAAGTAATTGGATGTTCTTTTAAAAAAAAGGATGTGAGCTGACGCAGCTGTTTCACTCAAATGCAGGTTATGATGTCACAAAGTGGAGAGACGTCCTGCTGAAGCTGGGCCAAACTAAAACTTACTTCAACACAAATAAAGTATCTCCGTACTGCAGTAAGTAACAAAACACTCATAATCACAATCGTAATAGAGACAGAAACATATATATATATGTAATAGAAAAATATTATTACTTTAATAATATCATTGTGTGATTCTTATTTGCTAACTAAGCTTGGGAAAATTCCTTATTAAGAACATTTGTTGCAGTGTTGTTAGTTACACTCCATGTGCACCAACAGTATGACCTTCAACTCAGGTGAACTGAGAACATCCTGATATGGCCTCCCTAACAATCCTTTCATTATCACCAAGCTTTACCCCTTCCTTTCTCCTCTCTCTGTGTTTAAATATGCAACCCAAACTCTATTCTTCGTCTTTCACTCTGCAGACTGTAGAAATAAAATACGACAAAGACAGCTGAATGGCTTGATTCTCTATTCACATTTGATAAATACATTCCCACCACAATATAGCAGGACCCTAAAACCCCGATGTGGTAATTTAATACAGCAACTTTCATGTTGACATGTATTAGACATTTTTAGGGATTTACATTAAAGTGCATAGGCTACCATTATTTTGTTAAATGATATAGGAACGTCCAGTCTTTTAACTGTTTGTCTGCAAACTTGATAATTTGTGAATTTATCCTATATGAACTACAAGATAAATGTTATCGTCATCCATATTTTTTTCACGCTGGAAATGCAGCAGCATATTTCCATCAGTTCAGAGAATATCTTTCATAACGTTTAACCTGTATGTGAGTTTTTCCATTATTAGAATATCTGGTAATGTTCAGCCATCGTCTGTAGTCTGGTGCATCAAGCTTAAACCAGTTCTTATTGACAGTTATCAAGGCGCTTTTTTTTATCCACTGTGGATAATTAGTTTGAGGTTCAACAGAATCGAAAATCACAGAAAAGGGTTTAGGTACATTTTTCAAAATTGAAAATAATTTTCAATTTAATCTGAATGTTTGGCATTATTTATTATATTTTGGCCAAAGAGTAGACGTTATAAGAGGATGTATCATTTAATGTCAAATTGGTGAACGGATTAATTTTTAATAAGAAATGTAATCTCCTAGCAACAAGCTACAGGGTGGAGGTGATGATATGGAACCAGGACGTCCACTGGGGATACATCACTGTTAAACTCCATGGTAACGGTAAAGAAACGGTGACAACCATTAACCAGTAAGTCCTCACTTCATGTATCATAACTTCTGTAACAAAGATTCCCCAAACATCTCTCTTCCACTCTGTTAATGGTTTGGTAACCTCTTCATGTTTTCATATATTAGCAGAGCATCCCAGTTCCAGAAGTTCACAGAGACCAAGTTGTTTGCCCAGTTTGACAAAGACATTCAGTCAGTGAAGAAAATGTCTCTCAAATTCTCCACTGGGAACGTGTTGAAGCCCAAATATAAGCTCCGGGTTCTACGAATCCGTCTCACACACCTGGAACGCAAGGAGAGGTATGCAACATACATACTAAATGTTATCAATGTCTAAGGATTTGTATCTATTTGACATTGAATTTGAAGACGTTCAGTAACATTAACGTGGTCCTTCACAGTCTCTGTCGATATGATGTTATTCTCGAGGAAAACAAAGAGGTCACCTTCAGGCCAATTCCATGTGAAGACTCCAACTTCTGAGACCACCTTGTAAATAAATATCAAACTAAGCTCGTCCTGGAAGAGATTCGGCCGACTCATCAGTCTCTCCAGGATTGTAAGGAAAACAAAAGGGCCGACATAGATAGTACTCACCTGGCTGTGATGTGATCATTTGTGATCTTAAACACATTTTTGATATTATGTGTTTTTAAGAGATAATGTATGTTTTTTTTACATTTTGCCCCAATAGGGAATTATTTGCATCCCACTGTGAGAATGATTTTTTTTTTTATGTATTTGAAATTGAAGGAATCTCATAATGATGACAGTTTTATATATACTGTCTTTGGATGACCAGCTATGTCAATATCGGACTTTGTGAAACAAAATCTAGGTTGGTTTTAACAATAGTTTTTATTTGTTCTCGTCTGCTATTGGTTTCAAGTGTGTTGCTTGATCACATAAGTTATGACATTTATTTTTAGAAAGACAATGAGACAGACCAATATTAGTACTTTATACGATCACACATTTCTAAGTAACTAAGTATTAACAATAATTGTCATCGTCGTTACTTTCTTACCACAAAAAAAAGTACTGGGCTACTTTTCCAGATTATGTATTTTTTTAATCAAAAAATGAATGACTTCACTAGTAAGTATATATTTATTTGTGTTTTTTAATCACTTTTAATAAATTGTCAAGTTAACATTGGGCCACATGTTTATTGAATTTACAAATACACAACACTATTCGATTACTTCAGTCAAAAGTTATTTATTTTTTAATTACATGCACCTTATATACAATAGAAGCTTTGCGTTTGTGTCTCCTTCACATTTTATAAGATATATTTAATGTACTACTGGCACTCATGTTATGTTCCCCTCTCTGTTTCTCTGTTTTCCACACGGTTGTAACATAAACAATATTGCAACCAATTGAACACTGATTATCTCCAACACTTTCAGACCAATAGTCAACAGTCATAGGAGACACGTTTTCTTACCTCAACACACTCTAGTCATTAAAGAGTCAAATAAATCAAACTGAATGTATCCCAGGGCCGTGCACTGCTCATTTCCAGAGATATAATAACAGATACTCCTCTCACCTCAAGTCTGCTCTCACTGTGAACTTTAGGCAATTACTCAATAAAAACATGAAGTCCTTCAGGCCAGTTCAACAAAAAAGTTGAATAAAATGACCACCGAAGAGAAGTAATACAAAAAGAATAATAATATTTTTTCAACAAAAAGGAGTTTTTCAAACTTAGAAAAATATCATTTATCAGATTTGTGTACAACGGGACCTTTAGAACTCGTCTTTGATGAAGGTGAAGTTCTCCGCTCATTTAGACATGTGCTTCTTCATACGTTGCATCTCCATCTGAAACAAGACAAAACAAAATCAATCCATGAGTGCAGTTGGAAGAAAATATAATATTGTCACCTTAAAGTTTTTCTGCATTTTCTGCACATTGATGCAGCTTCATTGTATGTATTGTTGTAATGCTGCACCTGTATAGTCAAGCGAATCCTCTTCTCCTCATCGAGCTCGCTCATTAGCAGTTTAATTTCTTTGCTGGAACACAAGATATTGTCCGATTAGTGCAGCAAAAACAAACACAGACAGTAGGCCTAATGCAGGGATGCAAGTGGTGGTCTCAACCCACCCAGAAGAAACTGGGAAGGTGAATAAAAGTTCTCATTATGTTTTAAAAAGCTTTACTTGTGCTGTCTCTTCATCAGTTGAAACTGGTCCCTCAGCTCTCTCAGCTCGCTCTGCACTTGCTCCAGGCTCGCTGGACTTCTGCTCTGCTGGAGGTCGGAGCTGCGGCCCGTCGGATAGAGTACAGCAGAGAGAGCCTTTGGTAACAGGGAGGTGAAGGACTGGGTAGACACACTTTGGGGTGCTGCTGCCTGTGGAAAATAACCCATCATCACTGGCTTACAACACGAAACAAATCTGAAATATACATTTGAAGTGCCTAGCCTTTTCTTTCACACTTACAGGCAGGGAAGGCCCACTTTGGCTCATTTCCTGAGAGTATTCTTGAAGTGATGAAGAATCAATTTCTTGGCTCTGCTTTTGTTTTTCTTCCTCCTCCATCATGAGTGCTACCTGTAAGTTTAGTTTAGTTTGAGATATCTGATAAATAAAGGACATTTTAAGAGTAGTTCACACAATGTCAGTATGCAAAAGAAGTAAAATCCAAGTACATTTCTAAGAAATTATTACATTTTAATTTAGTTTTGAGTAAATAGTTAAAGGGGTCCCTATTCTGCTCTTTTTCAGGTTCACATGTGTATTGTGTGTCTCTTCTGTGAGATGTTTACATGCTCAAATGTTCAAAAAGCTCTTTATTTTTCTCATACTGCCTGTGCTGCAGCACCTCTTTTCACCCTCTGTCTGAAACCAGAGCCCAGTCTGCTCTGATTGGTTAGCTGGCCGGCTCTGTTGTGATTGGTCAACCGCTCAGAGATGTCCAGCCCCTTAGCCTACTTAGTGTTAGAGCGCTAGCCAATAGCAGCGCGACTGTTACATATTGATGTCACTATGTTACAGAAGTAAACAAAGTGTATGAGAGAGAAACTCCCTCTGGAGGGAACTTGGGGATTTTAGCCTTTGTAGACCATTTACATGCACAACAACCTATATCATACACTACAAGAAAAAGAAAAGCATAATAGGGCCTCTTTAAGATATCTTTCACTGCGGTGCATGACTGAGTGTGTGAGGCAGCTCAGAAAAGTTAAATTTATCCCAAGGACAGATGGGACACAGACACAGCAGACCAAACACTTTCTTACAGTGAGCCAAGTTATGATAACTGTATAATACAACTATTCTGGATAAATATAATTAAATGGTATACTTTCCAGAGTCTGAAGCTCTGACTGTAAGCTAAGCTCATATCTGCAGCTACCTGCTCATTCAGCCTCTCTGCCATCGACACCACTGAGTCAAACTCTTCCGTGACTTTGAGAGAAACAGAAAAGAAATGTTACAAAGAGTGGTATATGGAGAATGTATTTTCAATCTGTGTCATTCAAAGCCTGCATTAACATGGAGCAGTTAAGCATGGTAGTGTTTCAAAGTATGTCGCAACAGATGGTTGTAACAATAAGAGTTGCAAGTCTTACCAGGAATGAGGGCAGAGCTATAGTTGCCCATCGTGAGAGAGAGGAATACAAGTGCAAGAGTCTTTAAGTCTACATCTACAAATGACAGATTGGAGCAAGTCAGTAGAGAAAACATTCACAGAAACTCAATGCATTCTCATATCATGCTAAGAAATTGAAATTCATTAGAACAAAAAAGTAATTCCATTTGTTAAAATATAATCAATTCATAAAAGAAACTTCAGTTGAATCATTAATCTGAGTTCTAAGTAAGGGACACTAAACATGGGTTCACTGGTGGCAGCTGTCTCGCTCTCTCATGCCACAGCAGGGAACAAATGTGTAGCACATGCTGGAACCAACGCACAGAGAGGAGCAGTGACAGATTATACTGTACATGTATTAGTTAACAAAGTAAACAAATTACCAGATTATTGTCATAGCCAAGGATCTGGGGCACACACTCACCTTGTTTGGCCGGCAACAGTGGTGAGATACAGCAGCATCTGTGGTAACGCGACACCGTCCATTGTAACCCAGTGCTGTGAGCAGTCTGTTGTGATGAGGAGGGCTACTGTCAGACGGCTAAGTTTAGCTGCACTCCGCTCACAAATATCACTGGGGCAGAGCGAAGGGCGAGGGGTGTGTTGAAAAGGGACCAACTGGTGCGCAGTTATACAATATGTAATGTTTACACTGGGAAGGAGAATTGTTTTTATTCATTGCGAGCCTCAGGAAGTGTTTTAATTTCCAAGAAATGCTCACAGACACCACTGATTTACACAACTACTGTTTGCTTATCACGAGGAGCCTTGAGCAGTGAATAGTTGTAAGCCATCTGAGTCTCTGGAGTTTTAGAAAAAAAGGGCAGCTAATGATATAAACAATTGAATTGCATCATGGGATATTTTAGACCCATTATTTTGGAGCTTGGCCGATAAAGAGGATTGAAGTTGGCTTATTTCAGTCACCTAACCATCCTGAAAACACTTTACACTTAATTATACTTTATATCAATAACCATTCAAACCGTGTAGACAGACTCTCTAAATAATGAGATTTATATACTCTCCTATCGACGATTTCACTGTTAAAACAGAGGTTAAGAAACCTATCTTATAGATAAGATTGCAATTCTTAAAAATATCATTATTGTTGACAGGAAGTCTCTTAGTCCGAATCTACAATGAACTACTGCCTCGTGGTTGTATTCCCCGAACCAGTCAAGTAAATCGATGTCATCACTTTTGGTTTGAATCCTTATAGATATTTGTTTTGAAGTTGTCATAATTTGCAAGGTAATTACTAAATGAACATGATATGCGAGGTCACAGTGACCTTGACCTTTCATCACCAAAATGTAATCAGTTGATCCTTGACATTTGTGCAACATTTTCTGAAATTCAGGCTAGCAAGTGTGCAGGTGTGCGTCATATGAGAGGCCCCGCCTTACATTTTCCGTCACAGATTTGGGGAAATTGATCCGTGCGCAAAGCATTGTGGGGATTTTAAGACCGGAGTCTACTCATGTGCAGCCTCGATATTTCTCCAAACGGAGTACGCAGGGCTCGGTAGATTTCCAAGTATGCTGGAGATTGGAACAGTACTTCGGCGGCACTCGATGACGTAGTATGCTTGAAATAGTGGCTCTGGAGCAGCTTTACTCGCGATTGAGAAACACCCACTGCCTCTGAACCATAGACTGTATATATAAAGCTCTGAACACAGCGGTCACCGGCATGGAGGCATTAAAAAAATAAATAAACCTTAAACAGAGATTGGTAAATTGGACTTTATTTCAAATCTCAAACATGTGATTATACAAGCTTTACATGTAGTAGCTGAATGCCCTTTGACAGGCTGCTGTTTTCTAATCCAAACACCCATGATTAATCAAACGGGACATTTCATGTGATACATCTTTACAAACAGTAGGTGACATTTTAAAGTCAATATTTAATGGACTTCACAAACCTGAAATCGAATTCTGCTTCTGGTAAACAAAACAAAAAACGATTCTAATAAAAAGGATGACTGCCACGATCACAAGCAGCAACTCCCAAATAATTATACACGACTAGAAAAAGCAGGACTGTTTAATATATTGGCATATGTTACAAATACCCTAAAACTAAAAGTACCGTAAAGATGCCACTGAAACCCTTATACCAGTGAACATCCGGAAGTAACATCTCTTCCACAATATACAGGCAGGTTGGGATCGTAGTCGGGAAGGTTTGTGCTGCCCAACCAGCGGAGAAGGTCTCCAGATGTTTCTGCTCTCATGTCTGAAGACTGTGGGACCTGTGCTGGGATCAAGAGAAAAAGAAAGTTAATATCATATTTATTGTTCTTGATTAGGGCTGGGCAACATATCAATAATGTGATAGGAGACTAAATATTGTCTTAGATTTTGAATATCCTTAGTGCCTTTTTTGGAATTAAAGGTTGCATTACGGTAAAGTGATGTTGATTTAACCAGACTTGTAGCTGTTCCGATATATTCCTGCACTTTAACTGTATCTGCATATTGAAGCATGAATGCTTGTTGTTTGTATGTTGTCTCCTCCTGAATGTTGTACGTCTCTTATTGGTTTTTTGTATTTTTGATGGCACCTTAAAAAAAGGAGTAGCTCTACTCATCTCATTGTACCTGTATAAGGACAATAAAGGATTCTATTCTTTGCCTTGACCAAATAAGGTCCTTCCTTCCTGCAGCAGTCAGACTTAATTGGCCACTGGTAGACCACCACACAAATCGGACTAAGGCTGCAGCCACACGAGAACGAGAACGGTCGTATCCGCTACAGTTCTCTATCATATAGACGGTTCGGCCACACGGGGCCGACAGGGAAACGCAGATAACGATAACGGGTCCCAAGGTGGGTAGATCTGGGGATGCAACGCTCTGGGGGGCCAAACGGCTCCGTGATTACGCCCTATACGATCATTTCCTGATAACCGGCGGGAAAAAAATCTAACGCAAACTCTGCCGCACGGTCCCCTCGTCGCTTGGAAGAGGCGGAGAGGTGGGTGTTTTTCATCTGCTGGTGGACTACCGGAGCGATTTACAGCAGGAGCACACGCTTGCCTCGGGGAGGGAGAAAAAGAGCCAGAGCGTCCACCGCAGAGAATAAACAGAAGGGCAACCATGCGCGGGAAGTCTTCTTCGCTGCTTTTGGTGTATTTTGTGGCAGAAGTACAGCGCCACTTACAGGCCCGGCATATGTACTACAGCGTCTCCAGCGCTTTTGAGCGGTCTCGTGTGAACGGACACGTTTCTGGTGCCTATTGCGTGTGGACGGAAGACTTTTTTGATATCGAATTCGATTCGTTTGCGTTACCGTTCTCATGTGGCTCCAGTCTAAAACACCAGTTGTGCAAGAACACTTCTGTAAATGTAAATAAAAAAAGTGAAATACAAATGCTCATTTGCAATGGTCACTTATGTGCCATTAACGATTCCTTACTTCACAATTTATATACAATCTGTTGCATTTTCCATCTCCTACATTACTTCACACGATAATAATAATATATATATTATTTTCTTAACACCGCTTCTTTATTTTTACCATGGTGTAATTATTAGTTTTTTGCTTGTTTATATTTTTCTAAGTAACATGTGCTTGCCTTCTAGTCTACTCTTTTTCCTTTAATCTGCTACTTGATATTGTATGGCTGTAATTTTCCTGCTGCGAGACAAAAAAAAGGGGGTTTCTGATTGTGATTATAAAGGATAGCCTTAAATCGATAAATTCACATTTCTGATTAATATTTATCCAAATTCTTAATGTGTAAATACTTTGAGAAAACCTCAATCAATCAGTGTTCAGGCTTACAATAGCGTCTCAATATAGATGGAGGTATTTGATCCAAAACATTGTGAATTTCTTCATATGGACCTGCCTTGTTCCATCTAGACCATGTTTATTCATGATAAATCAAGAATTCTTTACAGCAATAACATTCCAAACACAGACATACAGCTGGCACATACAAAGCACTGAAAACAATCAAATGTTAGAATGAAGATTGACAGGTTTACACTAGATGGTCAATTGAAACAGCCCCGTCATAGCCACACACAAAATAAAAACTCACCACAGGTTGTCACCAGCGCTGGTTGGGCCCCCGGTTGTACGGTGCTCGCTGACGCATCACTCTCATGGTGCGGTATTTGGACATGATGTTGTAACTTTTTCTGAACACTGGCCTCTGATTGGGGAAGGGACGTGTCACTAAGCTCTCCTTAAAAAACACAAGAAATTCAAACATCAGTTATAAGAGAAAATAAAGGAATCAATGATGGCATTACATTTTTTCTAGAAGAATCTAGCGATGACTGAAGGCGGTATGCGTACCATGAGCGGTCTTCTAAAATGTCCAGACATTTCAGGGCCCCCCCTCCCTCGACCACCAGTGAACCTTGGTCTCTATGAAACAGATTTAAAAGGCCAAGTTAATACAGTATGTTTATAACCACATGTTAATCACATCATTTTCCAGTAGTCAAACAAACTTAACTTCATATATCTGCCAAAACACGGCAGCTGACAAACTTCAGTGGATATTCACAATAAATAACCGATTGCTCAGCTTCAAATCATTGATGCTAATACACGTCCTCCAAAATATAGTTTTCAATAACCGAGTGTAGATTTTCCTGCTACCACTAGGCTGAATAAAAAATGTTTTAAGTACATGATATAGCTTCAAACCTCTGACAGCTCAGTCCATTTCATTTAGTCATATTTGAGCTTTCAAAACACTGAAACATATCAAAGTTGTGACTCAGCACTCACTGTAATGTATATATTTGAGTGACCAAATGTACTGCTATTTACTACAAATGTTTAGCCCACCTGCATAGGTCCAGGTCCGGGTCCTTGTCTTGGTCCGGGTCCTTGTCTTGGTCCGGGTCCTGGCCTTTGTCCGGGTCCTTGTCTTGGTCCGGGTCCTGGTCTCCTGAAGGGCCTCCCAGATCTGTGGCTGTCGTGCATCATATGAAATGGCCTGCAGAGTACAAGGTAACGTCAGACACAGGATCTCGTCTGCAAAGCTTTCATATTTCGACAATTCGAAACCACTGCAGGCCCTTTTGAATTAGGACCTTGTTTGAAGACTGAGAAATGTTATGCAATGTACCTGAACGGTCTCTTATCCACAAAGCCTCGTTTTCGGTCTTCAGGCGATGATCTGGAATCATTCGACTTTGAGGCTCGGCTGTTCGGTGAGGCGTCTTGATCTGGACTGCGCTCTACAAAAAAAAAAAAAAAAGATTAAACTGAGATAATGGGAGCTTAAGCTGATTGTTTGATTAAGAGTTAGATATAAGATAGGGTCAACATTCTCTGCCATACTTACCAGAAAAAGTCAAATTGAACATGCTAAACTTGCACTTTTAAAGTTATACAAAAATAGAAAATCCCGCTGTTACTTAAATTAGTTTTAAACTGGTGTTTACTTTTTTTTTTTAACAACCACACAATAGTGCTCGACACAACCTTGATTTGGTGTTATACAATTACTGTTGATCGGTAGCAATATATTGGTCCTTTTGTAAAAAAATACATTTTAAATAAATATTTTAAAAACTGTATTTCGTTGTTTTTGTTTGATAATCTCACAAAATACAAATATTGGAATTTACATTAATCCGTTTTGAAATTAAATTTGATATTAGAACATTTTGTATAATCGTTAACGTCCCCTGTATTGTCCCTGCAATACACAAGGAAATGACCAATTACCTTTCTTTGGGCTGCGATCTTTCGTTGGCGAGCCGTCCTTAGAGGAGGAGTCCCAGTGGGACAGAACAACAAGGTCACGTTTCTCTATGGGAGAAGATCTGTGGACAGATCGGTGGAGACTGCGTTAATCTCTCATGTGAGGCTTTTGGCAGAGTAAGAACATATGAAATGTGGCCTGGTAATATTAGCATCACTTCATTCAAGTTAACAGACAGGTTTCAAGTTAATAAGTTAAATCACCCTGTCCAATCTCAGCAGTAATGCATTTTAAACCAGTAATGGACAGCACTGTTTTGCAGGCAGAACATTGATCATAAAGCCACGCATCACATGGGTACTTACAAAAAACATGGAATGTCCATGCTCCTTTATTTTTGAACCCTGAATCAATCTGAGCACTCTTCGTTAACTCGGTGATTGTTAGAGCGGGCAAATCTTGGGAGACAACTTTTAGATATGGTCTACGTCACAAAATCATCCATCTCTCAGAAGCACGGCAGGACAATAGCTGGTTTAGTCGGACTGAACTTCAGACTGTTTTGTCATCGGGTATTTTCTTGTTCCTTTAGTTGCCTTGAACTTTTTGTCTCGAAGACAATCCGTTTTTCCGAGTGACTGACTGACTACATCCAGAGCGATAATTGTGTCTGCTTAGCAGCTTATCTTCTTCTCCAAAGCTGTGCCGTGACTGTAAGAGATGATCCAGCGTTCGTCTGCCGGGAACAAGTCCAGGTTTCATAGCAAACTGGCAAAATGTCTTGCAGTGCCGACAAGTGAGACTTCATTTCCTAATACATCTTCAACTGTTCATAACAATTAGGGCGTCGGACATGACTTCAAATAAGCCAACATTAAATAAAAATCTGTTTGGTTTTGCCGTAAAATACAGTAGGGATGATTGCATTCTTCATGATTGCATTCTTCATGTAATAATTTGAGTAGGGACATGGTGTCGAGAATTGATATTGAACATCTTTTGTATATCATACTGACAATGTCTTCAAATGTTGGTTCGGATTATTGACTTTCTGTGCAGAAGCCTTTGGCTGCATTTGGCTTGTAAATCAGCTACTTGATATTATGATTTCACCTCTGATTATTAGTGAGGTCGCCTGTCAGACTAGTGCAGGAGCTGACCACAGAACATGCTGACCTGTGGGTCCAGGTGCATTCAAAATTAAGATTATATCAAGCAGCTACCAAACTGGTCTTGCTTCTATCCTCAGTAAGGATCAAGCTGGCAACTCTTCATCACGTTTCATCAAAAGCAAATCGTAGGTCTGAATTTATTTTCCATTTCTCCTGTCGTTCGTAGAGCTTGATGTAGAGTCTTCTTTTGTCTTCTTCTGGCCTTTGATAATGCTATATAAGGCCTGTTTCACTGCAGGGCGTTGTAAATATGATATTAATAGAGGTGACAAAATAGTTGCTTTATGGTCGCTGGTTTGACTTAAACACTCCTTAGGCATCAAGTTATTTCTTCAGCCATGACGTGGCTAATGCTTGGTGAATATCCAATGTGTCCTTCTCATGACTGCAGAGAAGCAAAGAATCCGGTACTTCCTATGACATTGTCATTTTGTTTTTCTTCGTTCTGCTGAAAGGGAGCGAGGACCATCGTCAGGCGGTGCAGAATCGTGTATGACCTGAATTAGCCAATCCTTTGGGAATTAAATCGACTTTGCACACGTAGGTAGGAATCCTAAATATGGTAATTGCCGTGCTTCATCAATAAAAAGAAGATCAATTGTTTAGTCTTCACTTCATTCTGGGTAATTTGATGTGCATAAAAATAGTTTCAGGCACATCAATACGAGTTATGTTATCAGTAAAAAGTATTCACTTTTACGTGTAACTTTAACGGTGGCTAGTTGTGCCCTTCAACAGAAATTCCTCTTCTTAGATTTCTGGATTTTGCCGTCACTGGTATGTAATCAGCTATCCATCTTCAAATTCTTCCCTCTGATTATATTCGAAGTCAAAACAAGTGTAACAACTTGGAGCAGCTTGTTTGACGAAATCCCATGATCAAAAATGCCATTTGACTTGTTGCTTGGCTTTCTTCTGTTTAAGTTATTGCGTAAACAGCCACCATTCGACATCAAACTCATCCGATGCATCTCTTTTCCCGCGGTCCACGACTGGCCGACATATTGCCAAATATTCTGAAGGGCAGCACGGCAATTTCAGTTTAGTTGATGTTAAGTGCAGTCCTTTTCATATCCTTATTTTCCATACACTGAAATACTGTTACTGTTGTAGCTTCAGCGTCAATGCGTTTGTTGTGTTACGAGGAGCAGGGGTCTCCACAACATGCTGAAGAGCTATTCTTTCGAGCGTAATGCTGACAGACTGAGGAATCCTTCAACAGCTCAGATCAACCAATCTTTCCCACACTCCTCATCAAGGCCAATAAACATTTGCCAGGGGTTAAACAGGTTGGCTTTATCGATACAGTGCGTAACTTAGCACTTTCTCTTCAGCCCACTTCATTGGAAGATATTGAAACATAGGCAGCACGCAGACAGGGAGGCATTTGAAAACCGTTGCTGTTTTTTCATCAACTGAATCAGTGTTGCACATTTAGCTCATCTCCTTTTTCCACAGGCACCCCCTTCACATAGAGACATTCTTTCTTGACCTCTTAATCATCATCAAGCCCCTGCGAACAGTGCTAGAAGAAAAATACCGTACCTGTGTGTGTTCAAGGGCCGGCGTGACTCCACCTGTTCTTTTTCTGTATCAGAGTCTCTTGAAGACTTGCTGGTATCGCTTTCTTCTCTGGGGGGTGACTGTACTGGTTTCCCCCTCCTTTGTTCCAGTGTTTCATTTGACTGGAAACGCTTTTTTCTGATAGCAAGAACAGAGCTGAAGTTTTCCTGTGAGGAAGAATCGCCTAGGCGAGGCCTTGGTTTCACAGATGGGGGGATTCTGAGCCTCATGAGAGACTCTGCTTTGACTTGTCTGCTCTTAACCAGGAAACTTCTATCCCTAAGTGACAGAGGTCTACCACCAAAGGGCCTGGGAATACTCAGCAGCTGAGGCCTCTCTCTCCTTGGGTGTTTGGGATGGCCATGCTCCAGTGCAGGGTCTTCGGAGGGCATGCTGATGTCTTCTATCCCCCTCTTGCGGGGTCCTGCCACTTGCCTCTCCTGAGGGTTCCTGTGGTAGGAGGATGACGGTGATGGACCTCCTTTCCATGAAGGGGATCTGAAAGGGGGCGGATGAGGGGCCTCCTGTGCCCGCTCTCTACTGTGGGATCTGCTGCCCTGCCTCTCCACTGGACCGCGCTGTCGCCTGGAGTCTTGCTCTGATGACCACCTGCACATCCATCAAACAATAGAGAAATCGTTACAATGATAGATCCATTTCCATATTAAGTGGGAGGTGTATCTTTTAACTTTTATCTTAAAGCAGCCCCCTCGCTATGCCATGATAGAATGAAACAGGTAGGAGAAGTGTATTTTCAAAGAGCAATTACAGATGTAACACTCTTCTCAATGGCAGGTGAAACCCAATTAACACCAGACCCCAATTAACAGACCCCTGTAATAATTATGAGTTGGGGCAGAGTAGAGGTAATCACTATGACGCCCAGAGACTGGGAGGACTGGGCCATCTTCAGGCCTCCTTTTTAATATTTTTTACCCAGCTGGGGTTGCTGCTTCGCTCCTGTACCTCTCTGGACATGGGCCTCTCCCATGCATCTCTCTGGGGTTCCTCTGTGACCCAGAGGGCCCGTGCTCTCCATTGTGTGGATGAGAAAAAGCTCCTGGCTCGTTCCAGCGCTTCATGCCAGGACCCGAGTGCTCATGGGGCCTTTCTCTGGGATTGAAATTCCCACGAGGGTCTCGATTCCGCTGCTCTTGATGCTGAAAACCTGCCTGCCTTCTGTGGCCCCTGAATGACCCCTGGTGGGCAAACGCAGAGCCAGGCCTCCTGTCAGCTGGGTGGTTGCGAAAATGTCTCGGGGAGGGTGACCTGTGACCTGAGGGGTGGCCATGAAAAGGTGGACCCCTTTGACTCGGGGATCCCTGAGAAGGATTGCGAGAGGATGTCTGATGCTGGGCTTGGGGGGAGCGGTTTGGCCTTGATGGAGAAGGCCTTCTCTGGCCATGTTGTTGATCCATTTTGGGAGGGTATGATTGAAACGAATCCTGATTTTGGGACCTCCAGTTGTTGAAACGTGGCTCCCTTTGCTCTCCCATCAGGGGGACTCTTCTGACAACGGGGGGTCGTCCTCTACCTCTGGAATCTTTCCAGTGAAAAGGGGCCTTAGCCTGGTAGGGCTGGACATCTCTCCGACTTTTGGAGTTAGGGTTGTAATTCCCTTCACTGGTTCCAATGCCATGACCATCTCCGTATGGTCTGCTAGGATACAAGAATAACAGAAATGTGTAAAGTTAGACAAATAATACTAGGGTCAGTATCTTGCTTAAATCTCTAAAAGTAAAATAATAAAATATTTAACAGTCACTGACTTAACGGTCAAGTATCTTCATGCACCTTGACATAATCAAAAAAGCATTACCTTGGCTTCAGGCGTGGTGGTCCAAAATGTGGTCGAACCATTTTTGGAAGTGAGCAAATAATCTATAGACAAGAAGGAAAGAATATTGAGTTTTGACAGCCTAAAAAATATATAATGCAACAATCTTTTACCAGAATACAAAGCTGAAACAAGAACCTTGTAGTATCAAGCTGAGCCAGCTGAACATATGTTAGATAATTTAATAAATGTTTTCTTTGTCCTCCCCTCTTTACCTTTCTCATGTTATAAACGGGGTATTCATCTTACAAAAGTTGCATCAAAATCTCAAACTATGATGTAAAGTAAATGTGACCTGAATCAGAGGGTATGTAAAAAGAAAAAAGTGCCCGTATCTAATATCATATTTACACTAGGCAAGGCAAGTTTATTTATATAGCACCTTTCAACACAAGGCAATTCAAGGTGCTTTACAAAAATGAAAGACATTCAAACAAAGGCATTTAAAAACAGTCAATAAAAAGCAAAGATAAAAAATAAACATTAAAAAAAAAAAAAATAGATGAATAAAAAGTTACAGTGCAGTTTAAGATATGAATAGTTCACACAGAAGTTCCACTTTACTGATGCCCTCCTTTAAGGTTTCTCCGAACATGAGCTGTGTACGTGTGTATGGCACATACGTCCCGAGCAGCATACACAGAGAAAACCAGCCAGGACAAAGTCCCCAGACACTGATTCCCTGGGGTTACTAGCCCCAAATGTTCATTAACCAAAAACGAGTCTAGTCTACCATTTGAAAATTCTAGTGATTGTCAATAGGGGTGCATACCGGTTCCCGGTATTACCGAAATACCGGTTACTGGTGGCTACGGTATACCGTACCGAAATCAGATCCGGTTTTCGATACTCAGGCGTAATATCCTTAAACTTACGCCCAAACCGCCAGCCAATCAGATCGCACGTCTTGCAACGGCTTCGGTGATTGGCTTGATTGCCAAGCAACGCCCTTCACCTTCCTCCCGAACGTCTGAGCCTTTCGGTTAGCTTTCGTTTTTTCATTAGCTCGATGTCGGCACGAAAATCTAAAGTGTGGCTGCATATGACTGCCAGTCTGAATGGTGGGGTCTGTAACCAGTGCAAGAAGCTTATTTCTGGGAAAGGCGGCAACACATCCAACCTCTCAAAACATTTGCTACTGTCACATAAAATCAGAGTACAGGAATGTACAAGCCCGTGTTGTCAAACGTGTTTTTCATTGTTTGTTCAGTACTAAAAGGTTGAAGTCCCACAATTAATTTTAATATTCATTTGACATGTTAACTATGTCATAAAGCGCTTCATGGGAGTAATTGCGGGATGATTCAATTGTTCCCTTATGCAACATGAAAATATCACGATATGCATCGGTCGAGTATCGGTATCGTTCAGTGGCATCGGTATCGTAAAAAAGTCAACGATATGCATCCCTAATTGTCAATATTTGAATGATGTTGAATAATACGTTACACTAAAATGTACTATGCATAAAGTGTCATTTTGTCAGGCTACATATTAAATACAATAATATTTAGATTTAAGCAGAATAATAGTATTCAAACTGCATTTACATTGCACTTAATAATATAAACAAAGGTTCAAAGGGCTTTCTAACGGTTTAACATTGCGAGATTCAACCTACAGAAATATGTAAACCATTAAATCAGAGATAAAAGGCCAGTCACTCAACCTAATCAATACGATCACTGATAAATCACACTGTACTCCAGCTGTCTTCTTTCAACGAGACACGGTTTAATGCTTTTTTTGTAATATATATAAATTCACATCAACTAAATTGTTCTAAATCCAAAAGCTACCCATCTATGATGCTGAAATGTGCCAATATGCACGATGAGTACTTTTACTTTCTAATATGTTGTTCTACTTTTACTTGAGTAACATTTGCAATGCAGGACTTTTACCTGTAACAGAGTATTCCTGCACTCTGGTATTTATACTTGTACTCAAGTACAAGATCCGAGTACTTCTTTCAACTCTGATTATCAGACGAAAGATCAAATTGGAAACTGTACGACCTCGTTTAAAACGATTGTACCGTTAAAAGTACATATTCCACACAATGACAGATAGAAACTGATAAAACGAAAGACTGCTTATTGAAAACAGCTTCAGGTTTAGGGTGACGATGTTTATATGGTCGCCGTGTTTCAGTTTCAACCCCCTTATGACCTGGTGAGTGCTATGGGCAGGTCGAATTACCATTTTTGGTATTTGTGGCTGGTCGTAAAAAAAAAAATGGCCCAGTCAATTCGTTATTTTTCTGGATATTAAAAACCCCTTCACTGTAGCAGTATGCTAAGGGGTATCGTTAGTAAGTAACGTTACCCAATTGTTTAAGAACGCTCTTAAGAAACAAAAAGATCAGTTGGTCGAAATAACGCGTTGCTAAGCCTGCTGCTAAGGCTAGTTAGCTTAGCCTGGGTGTTTTGCTAGTCCGTCAGCCGAAGCTCTCGGAAAAGTGCCATTCACATTGTTAGTTATTTCAACATGTTAGGGCTAGGCTAGACACAATTATTCACCATACGTTACCTTTAACTGCCAATACGTGTAATTCTGAAGTTTAGCAAGACACTCACCAAAGAGAGACCGTGGATTAGATGAACGATCCGTGCGTCTGCGACACAGTCTCTTCTTCGTCGCTTCGCCCTTCACTCAATGTGTGTGCGCGTCAAACTGAAGCGCCACCTTCTGACTCGGAGTGGGTACTGCATATTTACAAAGACTGACAGTCCAGTGTATGGGCCTTTACCTCTTATTTGATCTCTTCACTTTTTTATAATAATACTACAAAAAAGAGAAGTTACAACCATAATGAATTTTATTTCCACAACAAACACTTTCTGTTATCCTGGGCATTGATTATAAACACACACACACATGTTTTATTTGGAAATATAATTATATAACACATCATAGTAAGTTAAAAATCCTCTTTATTTAGTCAGGTTTTCAACAGCAAAGGTTTCTTTTACTCATGTTACTGCTCAAAACATTCCACATTTATTTGTAGGTGTTCACTCTGAAATCACAATGCTTTTCAAGTTCTTGCTAATGTCAGTTTTACAATATCTGTCTTTGTGATTTATTAGGGCCTGAGCTCGACAGAGTCGGAGTGAAGACCTATTGTTTTCCATTGTTATTTTTGTACCAGAACTACACATCGATAACTGCAAATAATAAAGCTGGTTACCGACCTCCGGTTTCCGGGTGACTTCGACTTCCTGTTGGCGGATTATTCTCATCTCTACTTTGAGTCACAGTACGGGAGACCGAGCCAGTCTTACCTGAAGAAATGAAAGCCATGGAAGCTTACATCAATGACTCTCTGGCTGCCGGAATTATTCGTCCTTCCTCTCCAGCCGCAGGAGCGGGGTTTTCTTCGTGGAGAAGAAGGACAAGATTGACTATCGGGGCCTGAACGACGTCACGGTGAAGAATCGTTACCCCCTGCCACTCATCTCGTCGGCGTTCGAGTTACTACAAGGGGCTACAATCTTCACTAAACTGGATTTACGGAACGCGTATCACAAATCCGAGAGGGGGGTGAATGGAAGACCGCCTCGGGACATCATGAATACCTGGTCATGCCATTTGGACTTACCAATGCCCCTGCTGTTTTCCAGGCGTTGGTGAACGGCGTACTCCAGGACATGTTGGATCGGCATGTCTTTGTTTATTTGGACGATATTTTGATCTTTTCGAAGAATCTCAAAGAACACATCCATCATATCTAGGCGGTTCTCCAGAGGCTTCTGGAGAACTCGCTGTTCATCAATTTCACACTTCCTCAGTCGCCTTTCTAGGCTGCATCATGTGTCAAGGGAGTGTGGAGATGGACCCCTCCAAGGTTGCAGCGGTCCCCTCGTGGCGGGTTCCTGATTTCCGGAAGGAGCTGCAGCGTTTCCTGAGGTTCGTGAACTTTTACAGACGGTTCACTCGTGGCTACAGCACCGTGGCCATCTTGCTCATCGCCCTGACATCGTCCAAGGTGACGTTTCGGTGGTCCCCTCAAGGGCCGGTTTACGTCGGCCCCTATCCTACGAGTACCAGACCCCGCCAGACAGTTGGTGGTGGAGGTGGGTTTTACCCAGTTTAGCTTTTGTCGCCCGGGCTCCCGCAATATGAAGACCGACGCCCTGCGGTTCGGGGGGAGGAGACACTCGCAGTATCCCGGACACTATTCTTCCTGCTCTTCGAGTGATCGCCGCCCTCGCTTGGGAGATTGACGAGAGGGTTAAAAACGCTCTGGTGGACCAGCCCGGTCCTAGTTCCTGTCCTCCCAACCGGTTGTGTGTACCTCAGGTCTTGAGGCCCGAGGTGCTTCAGTGGGCTCACAGTTCCAGACTTTCCTGCCACCCTGGGATTCAACGTACCTGAGGGGTGGTCCTGCAACGGTTCTGGTGGGCCACGCTGGAAGCTGACACCCGGGAGTTTGTGAACGCCTGTCCTGTGTGCAATCAGCACAAACCCTCTCACAAAGCGCCTGCTGGCCTCCTTCATCCGTTACCAGTCCCGTGTCGCCCCTGGTCACATATTTCCCTGGACTTTGTGACTGGTCTACCACCGTCCCACGGACATACTGCCATTTTGACGGTGGTAGACCGGTTTAGTAAGATGGCTCATTTCATACCCCTGCCTAAGATCCCGTCAGCTAAGGAGACGGCTGAGCGAATTCTTCTTCACGTTTCGCCTCCACGGAATGGCGACCGATGTGGTTTCCGACCGGGGCCTCAGTTCACTTCTTTGTTTTGGAGAGAGTTTTGTGAACTGATCAGGGCGACGGTCAGTCTCACTTACAGTTTCCACCCACAGGCCAACGGCCAGACCAAACTCCTGTGGGTGGAGTACGCCCACAACACCCTGATCAGTTCCGCCACCGGCCTTTCCCCTTTCCAGTGTGCCTACGAGTTTCAGCCCCCATTGTTCTCTACATTAGAGAGAGAGGTCACCTGTCATAAGACCTGGTAGCAGGCCTGTACGACCCTGCTTCAGTTTGCTAACCGGTACGCCGCGTCGGCGAACCGCCGCCGCACTTTCTCTGGTCTCCCATGTGTTGCACTTTGGTTCTCAGCTCATTCGTGACAGCAGTAAACTGATGCGATGCAAAGATGTGTTGAATCAAAATCGTCGTTTAGAGAAAGTAAACCCGGAGAATATTAACTTCCTGTTTGGTTTGACCGCCACAGCAAAGGCACTTCAAGAAAACTCCAGATTTTGATAACTTTTCATCCTCAAAGCCATCTCCTGATTTTTCCGTTTGGTCAGTTGTGTCAAAGCCTCTGCAAACATTAATTAATAACTATCTCGAAAAGTAGGAATCTAGGGGAAATATTGTCAACAATAACTGTGTGTGTAGTAGGGCTGAACGATTAATCGATTTTAAACCGAAATCGCGATTTGAAATGATGCGATTATCAAATCGCAAAGCCTGCGATTTTTTCAAAAACGTTTTCATTAAAAAAAAATGTTTTTCTTCTTGTGTGTCAGTCATCCACACCAATCAGAAGTGCTGTGCTCCACATGTACCAGCCATTGTTAACCAATCAGAAGTGGCCCATGATAGAAGGTGATAGACAGATTGATCCAATCACCTGCCAAGTATTTTTGAAAGTGCCTGCCCTTTGCAAATGGCTTCCAATGGAGCTTTCCTAGATGGTTTTAGATAGCTTATTTGCGCACATGCACGGAACGAATCGGGTTAATGATACGGATTGGTTAGTGGCGATGGGGTTACGGTGCTGCGCATGCAGGGATCCTGGAAGCACCCCGACCTTGCTTGTCTTGCGAAGGCCCGTCGATCGCTGCTTGCAGCTTTAATTTATATTGATGTCTCATTCTCTTTCACTGAACTCTTCCATGTTGTTCTTTATTTCACTTCATGTTTGTTTTCCAGTATCATCATTGTCATGTGAACTGCTTGATTACACAAACACACATTAACACACAAAAACAAAAAATGTCAGTTTTACATTTTATTGTTTCAGATAACATTGGTATGACCATGCTAACCATGCACAATGTCTACAGTAATCATTTAACTTAAACGTTAAGCAGACTGGGATGGGTATGAGCAAACTATAATACACTATGAAATGGTTGTATATCCTCTTTTGCTTTTCCCAAAATCAGTTCATGTGGTACAGCAATGTTCAAATGTGCAAAATATACAGCAAACACTAACTTTCGAATACTATAAGGAGCATACATATTTGGCTACTACAATTAGCATCTGTCGATCCAGACTATGTATGTTGGTACACAAGTCTCAATTTGACTTTATACGTGACATAATAATGTGCAATATGGCAGAAATGAAACATTTAAAACAAAGTTTCAAGTATTACAGGTAACATCATATGGTTTGCAAAAAAATAAAGTAACTAATAAGTTCCTTATACTGTAAGGCATCTCTACTGGAATAACATTTGGACACAGAAAATGAACTGCAATTAAGACATTTAATGCATTTCTCAAGAGAGAGACTACATAATATTTCCTACACAGGACAACACAATACAGCCTGATGGATTGAGAGAAACTTAAACGGCATCTTTATAGCTACAGGATACACATACAAGTGGATTGCTAAGCAATTATTCCTGCCCCAGTGCACTTCAGTCTTACACATCAACAGCCAAATATCCACTTGTTTTAAATCTAAACTTTATTTTTCTTATAGATAAAAGCGTCAATTAGTGTTGTGCCTTGGAAACCTTTTATATAGAAAGTCACACATACGGAAGCTTTTTAAATGACACGAAGCTTCTCAGGCATCACTATTTTCATTGTAAGAAATCTATTTCTTGAATGGAATCCCTGAAAATGAGGTGCCTTGTCTGGGAAATAAATTACTGCAATTTTGCAAAAGAGCCAAATAAAAATAATTCACTCTAGTCTGCAGCAAACATGTAGTATGTGGGCCATCATTTGATTGACGCCATGATTTTCTTAATGTGCAATAACATTCAATTGACAGCTTTGGAATCAACCTCCTCTCTCACATGCATTTAGAAAGTTCCAATTAAGGAATAAAAAGGATAATCAAATGAAAAATGATCAATCCTATGGCCAGACCTCGCTGATGAGGAAGAGTCACTGGAGTTTAGTTTACCAGATATATCCATTAACTTCCAGCCAAATCAATCTGACACATGCATGAATACATTACCTGGGAAGAATATTTTTGAAGTATTTCAATGAGGCTACCATGAAAATGAAATAATCATGCCTTCGCCATCAGCAACACACTTTAATGGCTTAAGGGGGCATTTAAGTCAGAGGAACAAATGCAGCCATCAATGCTCAGAGCAGGCTTTGCACTGGGACTGAACTGGGTCCCAGTGAATAATCTGTGCAGGGAAATTTAGAGTTATTATACGTTAGCAATAGTGTGTTTACCTAATGTCTACAATATTCAAAACCCTGATTTTTGCCTTTTTTTGTCCTCTTTTTTCACACATCAGACACACCTCTCCCGCTCATCTCACACACACACTTTTTCTCCTAAGAACAGTAGAATAAACCAAATCGTGGACACATAATTTCAATGGTCAGTTGCTATGCGATTAGAATATAGAATATATGTTTTCTTTATATTGAAAGTCATAGTTTACAGTTTCTGTTATGATGATCTCTATGGCTCTATTCCCATCAACGAAGTGATACAGGGACACACGTTTAAAAGATTAACAGACTACTTGATGCTAAGTTTATTTGAAGAAGGAGGCGACATCACAATGAGTTTTGAGTCAGACATGGGACTCACAACCCCCCCAATGAGGTTCTTGTTGCAGTCGCCCTTGTTGCCCTCAGAGCTCAGTTTGGAGCAGGTGACGCTGCCTGTCAGGTCCATCAGGTCTTCCAGAGCTCGGCTGTTACTCACACTGCTGTGCTGGATTTCATTGACTGGCGAGAAGTTTGTGATTGAAATCAGTTCCTCCTTAGCAGCTGGGCTGGAATATATTTTTAAAAAACAATGGTTTATGATATTTGTGGGGCAAGTCTGATATTGAAAAAACAGCCTTTTCTTGACTGCTGTGTATAGGTACAAACAATGCACTGCACTTTTCCTCTATTTTTTTGCAATGTATTTAAATAAATAAGCAAAACAAGAATGTACTATGAGTTAACCTATCAATATTCATTGTTATGTTTATTCTAAGTTTTAAAAAGAAAAAGAGAGGAGAGCAGAGCAAACACCACAAATGCCCAAAATAATGTACTTGTAAATATGTATATTATGGTGGTCTTTATATTACAATACATATTTCTTATAGTTGAAAGCATACTTATTCATCCCAAATCTCTGTCATGACAGAAGAACAAGAAAAGGTGAATAAAAAATAGCAAAGTGATACAAAACAGTATTGTGTCAACAAATAATGCTTTGGTAAGTTTTACATTTAAATATGTTATAGTGGCAGGGGGGCCGTGGGTGATGTGGTTAGCGATACTAACAATGCAAGAGGACCTCACCTGACCTCCATGGCCTGCACCTCATCAGAAGACCCCGTCCCCTTCACATTTAGAGGCTCCAGCCTGATGATTGGCGGCGACGGGTGTCCCACTGGCAGGGTCGCCACAGAGGGACTCATCATCTCCATCTGGGACCCTCCTCTAGCAGCAGTCACCACATGATGCAGGCTCCTCTGTTTGCTTACCTCAGCAGTTATATGGCTTCTCTTCAAGGCACTTCCTTCACTCTTAACTGCTCCATTCATCATACTACCCTCCCTTTGGTTGACTTTGGCATCTGCTGTCGGCTTTGTCTGCTCTTTGTTTATCTGCTCTTTAACATGTGCTCCCTGCTGCTTATTTACATTCATCACCACCTCTCTTCCCTGTTGCTTGAGGACACCGGCCTTGCCCTCTCTGTTAGTCGGGCTGCCGGGCTCTTCACTGGTGTGTCTGGTGTCCGGTCTCTTGTCAGTAACACTGCGTGATGCTGTCATTTGATGAGTGTTGTTTGTCATTTGCACACTCTTCTGATGGTCCATCTGTGCTGCTGGCGCTTCTTTCTTCACCGGGGTGCATTCCTTCATGTTGACTGAGACATGCTCTTTAACCTGAAACTCAACCTTTTTCACTGCCTGCTCATTCACCTGAGCTTTAGTTTGAACAGTCTTTACTTCACCTGTGGAGAGTGAAGAACAGCATAGTGGGCTTCACTTTACTTGGATTGTTCTCGTCACTCCAAGTGAACTATACTTACTTGATTATTTTCTAGCAGCAATACTGGATGTCACTATCAACAGTATAACTGGTCAAGTTGATACTAAACATTGACATTGGCTCCAATGAGCTGAGAACTTACACTTAACTTAAATACAGTTTGAGCTTGCATTGTGCACAGCTTTCCCTCAATAAATCTGCCAAGGGTGTTTTCAAGGGCAGCTAATTTTACATTCAACTCCCATGGCACTGATTTACAGTAAAAAGTGCCCTCTCAGCACCAAGAGGGAAGATCTTTTCTCCTGCTCCATTTTCCGGAAGAAAATGGCATAACATTCACAACATGTTTATTAAATGTATGACCCAATGAACAAAGCAATTACTTGGTTGATGAAGACAAGGAGGTTCATTCTTTAGAATTGCCAAAGCCAAAGCCACATTATTATCGCATAACAAGACGCTCAGATGAATGTGTACAAAATGTGTCCCCTATTGAGACTTTACACAAGCCAACGTTATGATTACTGCTGCACATGCACAAAATAAGCTTATAAAGGAATCTCATCATAAACCATGCATGGTCTATTTGCAATTTTTTTGCTGCAAGGAGTACAGAGAGCGGTGGAGTAAGCAGGGGCAGCAAGCAAACGTAAGTATCTGCATTGCGACTGAAAAGCACACTGACCTGGTGGGGAGACGGGCTTAGTCTCCACCTGCTCCTCCTTCTGATTCAATGCAGAACAGAGACGATCAAGTCAACGTTTGTGGTAATCAGGACACAAAACCAAAGTATCACGAACAATAGTATTTAATAAAGAAGATAACAACAGAAAGTCAGACTTTTAAAAATCACATGTAGGTGTTTAAAGGCAGCTACACTGTACGAGAACGGGCGGCTCTCTCACAGTACCTTCATTTCAGCTTCGGCCTTCCGAGTTCTCTTCATGATCTCTTCAATTCTCTGAAAAAATAAATATCAACATTACATTTGAAAACATTGCAAAGTTTAAAATATTTTAATTCTGCAATCGGTTTGTTTAAAATTACCTTTTTTCTTAGATTCCTCTCCTCCTCTTCTTGCTGCTTCTGCAGTTCTCTGTCTTGCAGCTGGCGCTCGGCTTCCTCCTTAGCCACGACTTGCTCTTTCTGTTAAGATAGGAGAACAATTCAGATAACATGCTAAAGAAATACAATTTTCACAGGAAACAACCAACAATCAGAACCCAATATGTACAGTAACAGGGCAAAAACATTGGCTTTATAATGACGTCTCACCTCTTTGTCCACCTGAGTCTGTAGCTCCTTGTCATGCTCCTCCTTCATTAGTCTGTCTTTTTCTTCTTTAAGCCTGTGAAGATCTTCTTCGATTTTACCCTTTTCCTTGACTTGTTGAGCCTTTGCCTCTTGCTGTTGCTTCTCCTGTGCGAATTGCTTTTTCAGCTGTTCTTGCCTGAGTCTGATTGGAAGGAGCAGACACTCATTACCTCCATTTAAAGACTTCAATCCAATTCCTTTTTAATTGATTTATCAATAGACTCACCGTTCTTCTTCCTCTTGTTCTCGCTTTTTCTCGTCCAGTTCTTTCTGAGCTCGAGCCTGACGCCTACGCTCTGCCAGCAACTTGGTGGCCTCCTCTGCATTTGTTGTGCCAGCTGCCACCTTCCCTGTAGAGGCGCACGGTGCTGATTCTTGAAAACACACAGAAAAAACTGGTGTTACATCAACAAAGTGTACTCTTACAACTGTAACGAAACACATACCCTTGTATACTCTAATAATACAATAACTTGTATTAAGTCTACCTTTTTTCTTATCTCCGTCCTGAGCGTTGCTGTGTGTCTTCTTCTCTGAGGAATCCACTTTAGGAGACGTGTGGTTATTGTCACTTTTGAGATGCATATCCGAAGATTCACCTTTAGGTGATCTGGATTTAGTGATTTCAACGTTGACCACATTCTTCTCATCTTGTGAAGAAGGAATTGTGCTGTTGTTGTCCGTATTCTTATTCACTGCTGAGGATTGTCCGTTGTGTTTCTCCACCTTCTTGTCTTCTGCTTTCCTATCATCAGGTGACCGGTTTTGACGATGCCTTGTAGGAGAGCAATGGTACTGATGTGCATTGCAGGGAGACTGGGCACGCATTTTCGAGGCCAGCCTGCACACAGATAAAGATTTTCCGTTAAAAGATGCCCTTTTATGCTCATTTTCAGGTAGCTTTTTGTATTTTGTGCTTCTACTGTGACTTGTTTACATGCTTTAATGTTCTCTCTGTTGTGATTGGTCAAAAGCTTAGAGATGTCCAGCCCCTTAGCAGACTATTTACATGCACACAAACATATATAACACACAACAGGAAGGGGGAAAAAAACTCAGAAGCATAGTAGGGCCCCTTAATGATTAAGTGTTAATGACAATAAAAACATTTAAATATAATGTGGTTCAAACAAGGTAGTGGTACCAGCTGACAGCCAGAGGTGGGAAGTAGTGGAGTACAAATACTTCGTTACTCTACTTAAGTACATTTTTCTGGTATCAGTACTTTACTCCACTACTTTTTACTTTTACTTCTTACATTTTTAACACAAATACCTGTACTTTCTACTTCTTACATTTTCCAAACAGATTCGTTACTTTAGTTTGAATCTGCGTTTGGTGGCGTGATCATTATTATTTAGAGTCATTGCGTGCCTATTGATTTGAACACGATCCGTGTATCCATCATTTCCTGATCTTCTCCAAAGAAGAGGGACCAATGAAAACGTTGTCATTTTGCCGTTGTTCAGCATGGAAACATTCACTAGCTAAAAATGACATTATTGTTCTATTAATATAAAGGGAGGTCAGTTACTCTTTAAAACAGTTGGTAGTTATGGGTACTTTTTACTTAAGTAAACTTCGAAGCCTACACTTCTTTACTTTTACTTGAGTAAAGAAGTTTAGTCAGTACTTCTACTTTTATATATTGTATTTTGAAACACGAGTATCTGTACTTCTACTCGAGTAAAGGATGTGTGTACTTTAGCCATCTCTGCTGACAGCCATGTTTGCACACCTTTCACCAAACAAATCTTACTTGGAGGTAGTAGGGGACGCCAAGTGCCTTGTGACACTTGCAGGGGATTCAGATCTTCTGAGAGGGGATCCACAGCCTGGGGATGCAGTTCTTCTCTCTCTGCGCAGCCGCTCTTTCTGCACAGAGTAGGGGGATTAAATACATAAGATCTTGCCGATTCTACCCAATTATGATATATAATGATATATATACAAATATGTACGAGGTCTGACCTTGGGGGTATTGGGGGTGGACTGCGATCCTCCTTGAAGTCCAGCTCTGTTGTGATCTGCAGGGTTCAGCGAGCCGCGGAAAGGGGACCGGTGAGGGCTGCAGGGCGCTGCGTGATGACAAACAGCATGCTTATCAAATCAAATGATGGCAAATCACAAGTGAAAAAGGGATGTTAATACAGTTGCCAGGGGAGGGTTTGACCAGACAGTGTGTGCAGCACCCAGCTCACAGACAATTTGTTCTGTTGCATTTGAAGCCACAAGGTATACATTTATCAGCGATATAGGCTTCCATTTTTAACTGAGTGATACATTTTTCTTCTCCTATTGAACTGTTGGTAATCAGCATTTTGGTAGAAAAACATGGAAGCTCAAATCTAATGGGGTATGTTAATGGAATTAATCCTGGGGTTGTATTCTATGCACTGGGATGAAAGCAGACACATACCAGCGCGGTGGCTACGAACACAGTCCCAATTCCCAACATTTCTGTCCTTGCCACACCAAAAAAAGCAAATGAAAACACACATGGACTTTGTGCAAACCCACAATCACAATAGCAGAGGCCCTACGTACAACATTAAGCAGTCTTCTTGCGATCATTTGGTCCATCTGTCACCATCTGTAAAGAGTAATCCCTAAAGGCTGCAGCGCTCTCAGTGGGATGACTGTTTCTATTTTATTTCTATTCTAGGTCATGTGCAATTAATCTCCAAAAACGTCAGCTCCACTTTTGAACCACTTAGCTGCCTTCATTTTTGAAGCGAGGGTAAAATGAAACAAATACTTTCATAGTTATCTACACACAGTACAAATAAAACCACAAGTGTTTAGGTTCACGTCATTCTGATCTTATGCCCTTTAGCCTGTTTTTAATTCCGTGTGACTAATCTGGGGAAACTAATCCAGAGGTTGACTTCAAGGGAAATTTGAAAGCGAACTATACAAACATGCTACTGAAACAAACATTTGAATATCAGACTAAATGTGGCAAATTAATGAAGGAAAAGACACACATTTTGTTAGTGTCCTCTTTTTTCTACATAGTGATCTGCTTGCTGCCAAACTGCAGAGTCTACAAGAGAGGGAGGAATGAAAGTTCCTCAAGAAAATTAGGAAGATGGAAATGTTCCAGCTTCAAATCTTCCTGAAAATAAGGTTAGATCATTATACGTTTTGGTTTAATGCCAGCAAAGGCCTCGGCACTGATTGCATCTGCCTAATAAATCGCATCCCTGAAGCCTGTCTCCACAGTTTTGCTTCCATCCCCACTTTAATTATGCTAAAAGTAACTGCAGCAGAAAGCACAAACACAGCAAACATACTAAAAGCGTAGAGAACATGCACATTACTTTGCATATCATGCCCCATTTGCAAGTTTTAACAACAGAGCAGCATGCATCACAGCAAGCAACAGTTTGACTTTGGTGCAAGTTCCAACTCACCAAAATGCAAACAAAAACAGTCATGGTAGGTGTTGCATGAATAGGAGGGGTGATACATATGGGAGGGCAAAGGGGGTCTTAACTTTACCAGATTCGCTGACAGCAGGAAGGGGGGAGGCAATGCCATGGGAAAAGGCGGAGACAGCAGAGAAAGGGAGTGGGGCATTGTCACTGTCACCTAAAGGCAGCGGGCGGAGCAGAGCAGAGCACAGCGTTATGAACAGTTTATCAATTCCTCGTCCAGCTGCAGAGACCCGGAGGGGAATTAACATACCAGCAGGCCGGGATGTTGTGATGTCATGTAACCACAACAGGCTTTTGATGGTGTGCTATGAAGCAATTACGTGTACGTTTTCTACATTTCCGACATTGTTAACTGCCCAAAAATGTCACTTAAGCACAGATTTATTGTTTTCACATTTACGTTATTAAGATTTGGCCGCACAAGGTTTTTAGTAGACCTATTTCTTTGTATTTAAATAATGTTGTTTTTTCATGTAGACCACTTTGTAATCTGTTGAAAGGTTTATTATTATTACATAGACACCAGTGCTGATATGTAACTCCATCCTGTCTCTGTGGGAAACCAGGAACACATTTTTTCTCATGCGTATTTAGGCAGCCAGGCTGTTGGCCAAGGTCGGGCCATGAAAAAAGGCTTTCTTTTACACACTCACACATGCATGCTAACACACACACACACACACACACACACACACACACACACACACACACACACACACACACACACACACACACACACACACACACACACACACACACACACACACACACACACACACACACACACACACACACACACACACACACACACACACACACACACACACACACACACACACACACACACACACACACACACCACACACACACACACACACACACACACACACACACACACACACACACACACACACACACACACACACACACACACACTGAAACCTACAGGGCACACACACACACATATTATGTCATGGTGTCTACAGCTAAATGCAATGCTTCTGGTAAAAGCAAAACTTGTGTCTAAATTTAAGATCCTTCATGCCTTGCATTCATGCCTCTTGTATCCAAAACTCTAATCTGTGTTCTTACCGCCTCCTGCGTGGCAGCCTCTGCTCCAGCGTTTGGTCCTCTGCTCCAGCTGAAGGCTTCTCTCCAGAGAGCGCCTCATCAGGGCCTCCAGGCGCTCCTGAACGCAACACAGCAGAGACCATTTTTATGTAACTACTGTCACCTCACCACTTGCTTTGTTTCATTGGCATTTTTACACACCACCAGGGAAAAGTCACATGAATGGACTTTTTTTTTGTATCTTGCGGCAACCACACGTGAAATAGAGTGCATTAGACAGATCATGATTATATGTTTTTTTGTTTTATCAGCTGACCCTGTCCTCTTCAAGCTGATGCCTCCTCTTCTCCTCCACTGCAGCTCTGCGGAGCTCCTCTCTCTGCCGCTGCTCCTCCAGCCGCCTCCAGCGCTCCTCCACTGTGCGTTCGTACTGCAGGCGAGCTCTGCACTCCTTCTCCCTGATCAGCTGCTCCCGGGCCACTGAAAGAGACAAGACAAGGTTTCATGAAAAATAAAAAATAAAAAAAAGAAGCTAATGGACCGATGTTATCTGAGTAAGAATTAAAAGTCAACTCAAACTCAAAAATGCATTTCAATCTCTTTTCAAAATATCTCTTTAAGACATATATTTTTTACTTGTGAATAAACACTCAAAATCTTTCAGTGTTACCTGAAGTTCTATGTAGTTTAGTGTATTTTTATATATGAATCCACAGAAAAGACTATCATGAAGATAGAAATCCTTGTCTTCATGAGACAACTGCAGGAGCTGCATGACCTATTTCTGTGGACTACTCTGTTACTATCTCATTGTCTCAAGTGACATAGTTCATCATATCAGAACTCCAGTGAACTTAACTTCCACTGGCCATTGAAGGTCTTCCATAACCAATTAAACTGTTGAGAGAAAAACTGCATGAGAAAAAACTTTGCAGGGAAAGTGCACTGACAAATAATCCCAGCAGTGGCAGGAACTTCAGAGCTCATCAGTTCACAAAAATCTGATCCTTAATTCATACTTGTGTCAAAAATAAAAGGACATCACCTACCCAGGCTTTTCTCCCTCTCCTCCCGTCTCTCTTTGGCTAATCGCATCCTGTCGTCCGTCTTCATATAACCCTCCGCAACTGAAAGAGGAATAAAAATGTCAGGAAACAAAAAGTAGGCATTGGAAAGGGAGATAACTTGCTTTTGAACAGATGCAAACATAGACTTACTTTGTTTACCTGCATGGTTATTAGCTGTTAAGTGTGAAGGGGACGCGTGTCCATTTATTTGCGGCTTCTTCTCTGTGCTCGATGGAGCTGTGATGACAGAAGGAGATAAAGCACACTCAGCTTTGTCTAAAGAGGAATTACATCAGCACCTGAGTACTGAACTGCAGTGCTGCTCTAACACCAGCAGAGGGAAACATGTCTGCAGCTCTGTGAGGGGCTGCTCTGTGGTAAATGCATTGTATAGCAAAATGCCAAGCAGACCCATGCCAAGGGCAAACTGCAGCAATACGCAGGAGAGAGGGGGAAACCGTCCTTGGCGTGATAGTCCCTCCACACATGCTGAATGCCTCTTCTGATTAGGTTGCTGCTGTGACTGCTGATAACAGAGCAGCCCTGAAACACAAGTCCCTGGGCCTGCAGAGTCTTATCACGCATTCTATAATGTGTCTCTAGTCATTGTGCAATTATCCAAATAATTGTGTGGTCACTTGGAAAAAAGGGTGCATCATGTGATAGGAACACTCACTAGTCTTTCCAGTTCGGGCCGAAGAGCTGTGACCATTTGTTGGAGATCTCTTCTCAGGGAGCAGAGTGATGGACGGCGGTGCCATCTTTTCACCTGAAGCACAAAACAAATAAAAGATTACACGGAGCACTGATCTTAAGAGAAAGCTGCTATTCTCACATCAATATCACATTATAAGTCTGATAAAAAAAATGTTATTAGATAAATCTATACTCTAAAGATTAGATATTGAGTTTATTAATATTGAAATCTGATCTTGGACGTGTCTCTTAATCGCCATGTAAATAGAGAGGTAAAAAAAAAAGTTGAATCCACAAATTCCCTGGATCAATATGTGCCGTGTCAGCTAAACTGCCATCAAAAACAGTTACTTCACTTGATGAGGTGAATTCCTCTCTTTTATTGAGTGTACTGAAAGCTGGCAGAAACTCTCATGATGTCAGACAGGAGAGCTGCCAAGCATTAATGCTTTACCAACCTAACTTAACATATACATTCATCATGGATAACTGGTCAAATGTATCCTGTTTCCTAACATTATTATTTATTCAGTGGCCACAATCTAATGTACTGGTTGTTTTTAGTGTAGCTTATTCTTATGGTTTTGTGGTGAATACTGCTCATACTCTATGGCCTGTCATAGCTGTTTTATAAAAATACAAGCTACAGAAACAACATTATGTGTACAACATGCTGCCTTAGGCATGACAGTGAAACAAACAAACATAAAGTGCCTCCAGTGGTCTGTCACTTTGCACTTTCTCATTGAAATAGTAAGTCAATGAGACAGTGGAAAGTATTTTCTGGAACAAAACTCATGCAATTATGTGAAATTCAAATCCACTTATTCCAGAGGGCAAAACAAATACAATGTGAGGTAATGACCCATGTCAAAGGCATCCCAAAATAGTTTGATGCTCATAATAAATGATGGGGTCTGTCTGGGTCATAGGCAATAACCACTCATCCTTTCTCCACCCGTTTGAACCCTTTTATCTGATTAAGTCGCGTCATCACCAAAAATGGCTACACCATTTTTTGGGATCAGAATTAAAAACAATGACTGCAAACTGGTGCGCACAAGAGGCTAATCCTGTTTTGTTGACGTTCACTCGTGATTTAAACAAAAAAAACATTTAGCCCGTGATTTAGGTTTATTTACTTGGAAAAGTGTAAATCTTTTAGATCTTCTTCCGTCGAAAAGGGTTAGAGAGCCTTAGCGAATAAACAAAACATTGAAGCCGGTCTGCACAGCCAGCATCATTCTCGTAAAGCGGTGGAAATGTCAATTGCGTCATTCATGAGTCTGCTTTAAATCGCGTCGCAAACACAAGAATAGAGCCCGATAGCATGATGATACCAAACCAAGCAAACATTCAGCTTACCTGTTATTGCACTGGAAGATGTGACTGTTTTCGCCATGGTGTCACAGGCACAATGCAGCCAAATGTATGGACCTGATGTCCCCCCAAACACTCTGCAGTGAAGCCAATGCAGCACAGGTATCCGTTTCCCTGCAAGGCTGCAGCAACAAGAGCAGCCACTGTGTACACAACCAAGCACACACCATTCAAATGGATGGCCTGAAGGTCATTGTGAAGCCTGGAGAAAATGTCCAGGACAAGAGACTGTTGTGCGGATGGATGGAGAAGAGGAGATGATGATGCGCACACAATCGAGTCGACTACCCAGCGATCACACCGTGCGTCGCAGCGTAAGCCCGCCCTGATCAGCACAGCCTGCCGGTAGATGGGGGAGATTTCCTCTTCCTCTCTGCACGCAGCTCAAACCTCGACCAAACCGAATGAAGCTTCATTAATGCAATGTTGTTTGGCCTGTTTGCCTGAATTAAATATTGTCGTTTTGTTTTATTTTCTTGTCAGAGAGTAGCAGAATGTTAAAAGGAAATAAAAAGGCACTTCTAACATCTCCGAACACTTTCCCTGGTACATGAATAACACCTGTTTAAGGTATAATGGATTTTGCATCAAGGATTTTTTTATTGCATTTGCTTAATTTTAGTCAATATCCTTAGTTTAGACCATTTAAGGGGGGGGGGGGGTTCGAATCCAAGTCTCACTGAGATCTAGACATGATCTGCCTGCATGAACCACTGAGCTATATATAGCAGCTTGAGTACTGATTTTAAATGTGTATTATTCTTTCTTAAAGCAGCAAACAGAAATAATTGTCCCCATTGACAAAATGTTCATGTTATTTTAATTAAATATTTTTTTCAAGTTTTATATAAAAATGTTTTGAAAAGTAATGTTTTTAATTCTTATTTTATGAGTTTTTTGTTTGTTTTAGAAAACATTTGTTGTCATATTAAATATCTATATTTTTTTTTTCCAAGTTAGATTTTACTATGTTTTATATATCATTTTATTATTTTATTTTTTGACAGTTGGCTATGGCTGAGAGGAAGAGCTGTTGTCTTTGATTCAGAAGGGTGGGTTCATTCCCAGCTGTGCAGTTATTATGTTGATTTATCCTAATGTGTATTGTGATGCTTGTTAAATCTGTGCGTGATCTCACTGCTATAGTGGAGAAGAGCTTCAAATCAAAGGTCTCAAACCTGTTAGAAATCCCATCCCTTACTCTCCTGTTACTGAGTTTTAGGTAATAGCAAAACCTTTATTCTCACCTTAAATGTTTTTATTTATACATTTATTTATTTCCATATTTATATATTTTTCTTGTGTTTTATTTATTCCTGTATTTATTCCCACATCTAATTATTTATTTATTTTTTACATTCATTTATTCTTTAATTTGGTTATTCCTGTATTTATTCCTGTATTAATGCATTTATTTATTTTTTACTTATGTCATATTCGGTCCTCCATACCTGTGTGCTCATTGTGTGCATAAAGATACAAATTCACTCAAAATCACATCACAGCAAGACCTATAGTTGGGCGTTCATTGTTTTAAAAACACATTGGTGGTAAGATAAGATAAGATAATACTTTATTGATTCCAATTTGGGAAATGTTTGTCTTGCAGCAGCATAAAAATGGCATTGTACAAATGACATTGTACAATACAAATTAAAAAGACTAGAAATAATCAAGAACGTAGAAATATACATGTTGAATTTACAAATGAACAATAACAAAATATAAAGCAAGTTATTATAAGTATGTGAGGGATGGAATATTCAATATTAACCCTCCTATTGTCTTCGTCCCCCCCCCCCCCTTACTTTGGTGTTTGCGGTCAAATTTGACCGGTCCTGTTTTAACTGCTATTACATTAACACAAAAACCATTAATCATCACCAAATTTCATTTAACACCCTTTCAAACTGTAGATATTGTATCAGACTACTGGTATACATGAAAAACTGCAGTAAATATACAAAGAATAGACACTGAACATGTATTGCCTGTGTCAGGTGTGATCCATGTTGGGGGATGGGCACATAACATAAGAGCGGGAAATGTGTCAAATTGTTCTCTGTGTGTGTGTGTGTGTGTGTGTGTGTGTGTGTGTGTGTGTGTGTGTGTGTGTGTGTGTGTGTGTGTGTGTGTGTGTGTGTGTGTGTGTGTGTGTGTGTGTGTGTGTGTGTGTGTGTGTGCCAGGTGTGATTCACATGGGGGGATTGGGCACATAAGGGGGGGGGGGGGCACATCTATGTGTGTGTGTGGGTGGGTGTTTGTGTGTGTTTTATCTGATCCGGATGGTTACTAATTCCTTTTCTTTATGGCGTCATTCTGACCGGGAACACCATGGGTGTTACAAAGTTGACTAAATCATCCAAAATTCAATGAAAGTGGTGATCAGCAATTTGATATGTTCAAATGTCTACTGTGAAGGATATCATAAAGCCTTAATGCAATCGAATCTAAAACAAAAAAGTTGTGATTGATGAAAGTAGTAAATAGGTCAGATTTGACCCGAAGACAACAGGAGGGTTAAACTGAATATATAAATGTAAAACGTACAGTGTGATTTATTTTCAGTAGGTCCAGAGATCTATGCATTGGTTTTTCATGCACAAGGAGTGCAAGTTCACTATTTTTATGTTACCCGAACTGCAAATATAGATTTTCCCTAAAAAAAAACTGTACACTACTACACCCATGTTTGACAGTGGTGGCAGCAGAGTGTGTTTCTGCCGGTATTGAGACCAGAGAAGAAGAAGAGCGAGCGGAGCCGGAAGAACAGTCTGACAGAAGGACGTAGCCGTGCTGTGTTTAGCTCAGAAAGATGCTGACCAATATCTCTAATGTGCTGAGGGCCTGCGCTCAGAGGAATGTAAGTACAGTAATGTTGTAGTATGAATGTTCTTAGTCAAGCTCGTCATGACAGTCGCCCCCTAAAACCTCAAAATTTGACCCAAAACCAGACTGTCATCGCTGTGCTGACCTTGTGAGGCCGAGCGATAGCTTGTTTGGCTAACACAGCTACAGCCTGCACAGAACACTCTTTACTATAGCTTAGTGATTTTATCAGTGTTCCTTATCATTTAAGATATCCTACTTTGTTTTTTTCTAATTATGGAGACAGGTTTTTATTACAATGAGTCTAAAAATTCACACCAAGTAACGGTATTAATAAGTTTCTTACAACTAAGCTGTCCAATCAAGTGGAAGAAAAACAAAGCTTACCTTAGGTTGCATTGAATTTTATAGCTCTGGTATTATATTTACATTCTCTTTTCTTTGTTTTGCTGCTCAAACATATTGAGACCATTTTTCTAAAGAATGTTAATTGTTATCATTTTGGAAAGATCCCTTCCTAAAACAATTTATCTTGTCCCTTACTTATTATTATTACAATATTGTTCTGTTATAGATAACCAGTAAGACAGAAAAACTGCCTGCTTATTTTTTGTATAAAAACATGCTTTTATTCTTTCAGTATGGAAACAGTAACACGTAACATGCAGTAGCTCAAGCATGGTATTGTTATATTGTTGAAGATGTTTAATCCTCAGTAGATTTGTATTCCTAAAGAAAGATGTTCTTCTGTCCCACGGCAGGGATCTGTAGCGCTCGTGTCAGCACGAACATATGCTGACTTCACAACTGAGGCTTCCTTTGAAATAAAGGTAAGCTTAAAACACAACTTTTTTGTCAATTCATAAATTCACATGGCAGTTTGTGCATTATTATTGACGTTTTCTTTCCTCTAGAAATGTGACATCCACAAGTTTGAGGAGGCCCCGGCCACTGAGGTGGTGATGACCCGCGATGAGGGTCTGAAATACTACCGCGTGATGCAGACCATCAGGCGTATGGAGCTGAAAGCAGATCAGCTGTACAAGCAGAAGATCATCAGAGGATTCTGCCACTTGTCTGATGGCCAGGTTGAGTGCACTTTATATTTTTTTATAAAGTATACATTAAAAAATACATATAGAGTTTCCCTTCGATGCTGCTGGTGTGAGAAAGAATGTTAAATGGCATTGATATTAAATATTATTATAAACCTAGCACATATTTTTAAACTGTAAAACAAGTTTTTAAAACCTATTTAAAGGTCACCTATTATGCAAAATCCAGTTTGTATACATCAACATGTGTCCCCTCTGCATTAAGAGATTCTGAAAGTTTCAGGAAAAAAGATTCTCTCTCTTTTTGTCCTGATCCATTTATATAAAAACCTGTCTGAAAATGAGCTGATCAGATTTAGGCCACTTTATGATGTCATAACGATTTTTTGGCTTGTGTAACCATTAGCCAATCACCAACCAAGGTAACAACCCCCCCACCGTATCACCTGAATCTCCTCCTAGAGCACCATTGTGTTCTTTTTAACCAAATATCTCTCAGAGGGGCGTGGGGAGGGGCTCCTTATTTTCATCTGAAGTAACAGACAGAGAATCAGCACTTTTGAAACAGGGCTGAAACAAAGGGGTTTATGGGATGCTGCAATGATCTGTTTGGTATTTCGAGCCAAACATTTCAGAGACATGTTTTGTGTATATCTGAGACCTATAATATATGGATGAAAAACGGTATAATAGGGGACCTTTAAACTGTAAAACAAAGTTTTTAAAACCTATTTAAGATAACACGTATACCATCATACATCATGTCAAGCTGTTTTTCTTTTTATAGGAGGCCTGTGCAGTTGGTATTGAAGCAGGAATCAATTTGTCAGACCATCTGATCACTGCGTACCGCGCTCACGGCTACACTTACACCAGGGGAGGGACTGTGAAGCAGATCATGTCAGAGCTCACCGGTGAGGCTGCAAATCTGACTCACTGAGACGTTATTAGTCACATGATTGTTTTGCTATTTTGTGATTGATTTGAAGATGCACATAGGTCTTGTTTTTCACTCACTTCTACTTTTATATCCTTAAATATTTTTGTTTTTCAATTTCCAGGCAGAAAAGGAGGTATTGCAAAGGGCAAAGGAGGCTCCATGCACATGTACACTAAAAACTTCTATGGAGGAAATGGAATTGTCGGAGCTCAGGTATATCACAGAAGTCTTTTTCAGTGAATCTATTATTGTTTATTTTTGTCACATTCTCTCGAGCTTGAGTCACCAACTAGCATGCTGTATGTTTGAACATACCCACCAAGTGCTTTAGACATTAATAACGTATATTTATCTCCTCAGGTTCCTCTCGGTGCTGGTGTGGCTCTGGCCTGCCAGTATCTGGAGAACAACCAAGTGTCTGTCAGTCTTTATGGTGACGGTGCTGCCAACCAGGTATGGTACAGAAATCAGTGCGGTGTTAATCAATGAGAAGAATCCTGTCTTTGTGCCATGTTAACATCAATGATTTGTGTGTTTCACAGGGTCAGATCTTTGAAACCTACAACATGGCAGCACTTTGGAAGCTGCCCGCCATCTTCATCTGTGAGAACAACAGGTATGGCATGGGGACGTCAGTGGAGCGCTCTGCTGCCAGCACAGACTACTACAAGAGAGGAGACTACATTCCCGGTCTCAGGGTACTCTTCTTACTCACTTTTAAAAATATAATATAATATAACAGCTATGTGGTCGAATTTTACTTGAAAATACATGGCAGATTCACTCTGGATTAAGATCACGATGATCTCTGCAATTATTCAAATTACTTGTGGTTCCCAGGTCATACTAGTCCAGTCCAAATAGGGCTTTACTTTACCAATTTGAACAAGGTACAGTAGGTGTGGTGAGAGCAGTTGTATGCCAAATGACTGAATTTAATTTGATGCATACTTAGTACAAATTCAAACTGCTGTCTTCAATACAGTACCTTGTAATAATAATAATAATACATGGGATTTTGATAGTGCTTTTCCTAATGCTCATAAAATCACACACAGCAGCCTGAAAAAAATATATTGTTAACCTAGCAATGACATGATGTGACACTAGTCAAAACAAATGAGCGTTTCTTTAATGAGCGTTATCTTTTTCCGGTCAAGCTTAAAAAGTATAAATTTCTATATGCATTACCTGAAAGCGGCAGATCTTGATTCAATGACATTTGGGGTATTGTATTTGTGTCCAGGTGGATGGGATGGATGTTCTCTGTGTTCGGGAAGCGACCAAATTTGCAGCGGATCACTGCAGAGCTGGGAAGGTGAGTTTAAAAACTGTGAATTATAACAAGAAGGAAAGTAAGTTTGCTAGTTTCTCATCGAAGTTATATTTCTCCTACCTTTCATCAGGGTCCCGTTCTCATGGAGCTTCAGACCTACCGCTATCACGGACACAGTATGAGCGATCCTGGTGTCAGGTAAAAGATTGCAGTACTTGTTCAATTTGTTTTAACTGATTATTACACGTTTATTGTTTTTGAAGCACTTATTTATTATTAATCATCTCACCACCAATGTTATCCTCCATGTGCTTCTGCCACAGTAGTCTCCATATCCCCTCCTTCCAGCCGTAGTGCCCCCACCTCAGCGTAGGGATGAACTGAACACATTTTGATATGAGAAACTGGCTCTAATAATACAGGAGGGATTTCTCAAAGCTCTGAGAAATGTAAACACACCACAAACTATTGCAAAGTGAATTCAATGTTGTTCTACTAGCTAACATGTTCACAATTCCCTTCATCTGTATTTAGGGGATTGTTATGTTGTTGTTTTTTTACAATGACCCCAAACTAATTTGATTTGGCGTCTGGTTTAAGAAACACATAAGGCTGAATTAGTGCATCCCTGCCCTGATCTCTCCCCTCTCAGCTACCGCACACGTGAGGAGATCCAGGAGGTCCGCGGGAAGAGTGACCCCATCTCCCTGCTGAAGGACCGCATACTCAGCACCAACATGGCCAGCATCGAGGAGCTCAAGGTACAAAACATGTTCCGTTTGTAAAATTAAAGAAATGCTGCCACAACTAGTCCACTGATTTTTAAACTTCCACCATGTGTTTCAACAACATCGTCAATCTTGTTTCTAATGTTTTGAAAAAGGATAAAGAAGAAAAGAGTGAGAAGCATATTTTGTTGTGACCTTAACTCCCTAAAAGGCTGGAATACATGTTTGTTTTGGGGTTTGGAACCACAGATAAATAAGTCAAACTTTATGAGGTGTTATGAATGCACCTATATCCTAACAAGATATACCTGCAATACATCCACATGTCATCGAGATAACACAAGCAATTCAGCATTTGGAAATATCTTCAGATTTAGTGTCAGTTTTATAATCACAATACTATGCCTATTTAGCTGTTTGAATACACTGACTGCTGTGATAAGCGATAATAAAGTGTGTGACTGCATTTTGCTTTTAAATATAACATGTGAAAATCATATTAGATATTGTTTAAGAGATTTCACACAAAGCTGCCGTGCGTTGTTTCAACACTAGAGAGGGCTTACTGGTGTTACTGGTTTTAGCTTCTGTCTCATAACTCTGATAATAATCGCAACACAAATTCTTTAGAAGACAATCTGACCTCAAACACAGAGGCCTCGCAGTTTAAAAAACACGAGTTACTTTTAGTTTTCAGCTATATAAGAAAATGGCAAAAATACAATACTTATTTTATTTGGACCAGAAATTGTCGCCTATTTACTTTATTTATTCTCATATGGTGGTCATTGCTTATGTAAACAAATGTACAGGCAGTTTTTAATTTTTTTTCTAATTGAACGCTACCTTCATAACCAAATGTCCCTTAGCTGTGCTGACTAAATGTCAGAAAGAAAATAACCATCATTTTCTGTCAGAATCAAAAATACTTAATTTTTCGAGGGGCAAATTGGGTCACTGCCTGACGCTCCGAGAGAGGAGTTAGACAGTCTGATGACCGCTGTCCTTCCTGTGTTGTCTTTAGGAGATCGACGTGTCGGTGAGGAAGGAGATTGAAGACGCTGCTCAGTTCGCTACGACAGATCCCGAGCCTCCACTGGAAGAATTGTGCAACCACATCTTTAACGACAACTCCCCGATGGAGGTGCGCGGCGTGAACCCGTGGACCAAGCTGAAGTCTGTTAGCTAAAGCTTTTTCATCCGCTCTTATCATCAGGTCCTCCACCCAACAATATCTGATCTCCCCAAGCCACTCACTTATACGCACTCATTGTAATTAAGACCCAGAGCTTAGACATCGGACAGTAAATGGATTTCAGCGCTGTACAGTCACACAGCCGGGACCATATTCACAAAGATGTTCTGAGAAGATTCATAAAAACACTACATTGGAAAACTTTTAAAGATTGAAGCAACCTTATGAGCATTTCTACTGCAGTGATGCCATAGTCTTATGAAATTATCTCCCATATTTATTTATATCTTGTGTAAAATGTTAATATAAAATTACCAGTTTGCAAACTCAACACAATAAAGATCATTTATTTAATGTCAAGTAGTTAAATGTACCATCCTTGACGCTGGTGGATTATTTAAAGTCTTCCCCTTGTGAATGAACTTAAATATTTAAACCCCTTTGAGTAATTGTCTTGGTTTTAAAAGGGAAGGTTAATAAATAACTTTAGCTAGTGTTTCCAGGATTATTGGGCTATTTTAACATTTGGCACTAAGTTAGAAGGCTTGGTAAATCTGGACCCAAGCTAAATAAATCTGGTCAAAACTAAATTTGCTTTAGATAATTCTTTCTGGTCACTTTTGAGGTGTAATAAAAAAAACAGCTTTCCATCACTCCTCATCTCATAAAAACACTGACCTGTAAAAAATACTGAAGTGTACATGATAAATCGTTCAGTTTAAACACTGCTGTTACTAAAAAGATCCTCAATCCGGCCCCATTTTTAGTTTTTCAATATGTTGTACGTAAGAGAGGGCAAAGAATACCAAGAGAAGGGATTGAAATATTTAATTTTATCTTGCCAAACCAAACGTGCCTGGCAGGTCTTGTGTTGTTGTCGAATGTGTCGTCTCATGTTTGTGTCTCACTCCAGTCTGAGCAGCTACCTGTGCATCTGGACAGAGAGGTGTTTCAAATGTTTATTTTGCAGATACTCAGGTGTCTGGTTTCATTTTCATGATACAAACAAACCATTCATTGATATATATATATATTCGGAAAGACTATTATTCAATGACTAATGTAAATGTGTGTAAATACTTACACTCAATTACCACAATCTGTAACATCTATTGTTTGACGTTTCCAGATCAAAGAGAGGTGCTGGGGGAAGTATTGTTGGGTTAGCTATTTGTTTGTTGTGCTCACAAGGTGTTATGTGCTTTAACAACACATCAGCAGTGGCACATTATTGGCTCAAATGGAGAGGGATTCACAGACATTTTGAATTTCAGTCAGTTTTTTCCTTGCAAAGTACTTGAACATGAAAAATGAAAGTGTACCGACACCTCGGTTAGCAAAAACAAACCTGCTTATCGACACAGCAAGCTGCCTTTCAGTTAATGGTGTTCCTAAACATTGCAGCAATGCTTGTTGTTTCTCTATAATGTGATTCTTTCGGCAAAAAATAAGACTGACTTAAATTTAAAATGTCAATACCTGTCTTAATACAACAGATGCCCACAGTGTGAGTATTTTTTGTAGTGAACTGTTACATTGAGGGTGGAAGAAGACGAAGGGAAACGCTCCATGGAAACATTGTTTTTATGTGCACCACTGTAATAAAAAGACTGTAAGATACTGTAATCGTGTACTCCTCTTTGTATGTTTTCCCAGCTTTAACCTCATATATTCAGTTAACTGACGATTGTACGTTACTGTCAGCAACATAATTCGTGATTTCTAATTGCTACAGGGCCTGTCTTTCAACAATAGTAGATGTAGCACCCTTGGAAAAATGTTAGCATCTAAATATTTGCTACAATAAAAGTGTTTTTGAGTTTTTACACTTCTGAGGTGGTTCTGATTTAAGACAAAATTATTTTTACAACTGAGGTTTGGCTGATTTGTCAACCTGACCTGGTGTTTTTTAAGCTACAGTAACTGAGTTTGGACAGAAAGTAGACAACTAACAGGCTTAGATAGTGGCTAGATAGTTCGATTTGGAGTTTGTGTTCTTGTAACTTCATTATCATAAGTTCATTTGCATTTGAGCTCTGGTTCGGTCCACATTAATGGACTGTTTCAAATCAACAAGTTCAAGTTTTTTACTTTGGCTGGGGAACAGCCTTGAGAACTAACGCAGTAGTATCCTGTTGATAACAATGTGTTCTATGTTTGTTGTAACAATACTGGTAGATGACCTTTCACACGTGAAAGGTGCTGAATGGCATATTTTCCCAAAACTTTAAATTAGTTTACTTTCATATTTACCACATAGAGGCAGCTAGAGTCGATCACTTCCAAGAGCCTACATACAGTGGATCACATTTCGACACCTTTTTTATTTCTCACAGACGTTTTTTCTTAATGTTATCCTTAAGTTGTCCTTTTCGGACGTGTAATTAGCTAAAGCTTTGTTGTTTATTGATATCAGACAATGATACTACAGATTATTCAATTATTAATTAAATGTTTCGTTTTGTTATTGCATTCATTTGTATAGTACTGTATCATGTCTGTATCACCTTTTGTTTCATTTGTATTTTCTTTGGTTTTACACGCTCGAATAAATAAATAAACTAAACTAAATTAAGAAAGTATTTTAATATATTTGAAGTATAACACAATTAACAGAAAAGTTGGGAGAGGACTTGTATGATACTCGGTCAAAAGACACTGTACGGTGTATACATAAATAACTGTAAGGGGAGATGTGGAGCCGAGGAATAAAGGTTAGTTGAATTATGGCAAGGTCATATTTTGATTTATTTGTAGGGTAAAAGAGGAAATAATGTGGTAAAAGGGAAGTGGGCGTCAGGAGCTAATAGCTCCAGGAGATGGCAGTAATGCAACAATAAGGACCCCAGCTGTTGCAGAAACTGAATGAAGAAGAAGAAGAGGCGGAGGAAGACGGCTTCTCAAATCCTGCCAGAAAACTAAACACATTCCAGATAGTGGTTAGGTCCTTTCTAAGGGACGACACAATGGAGTTTCTCTTGCACATTAGTTTAAAGAAGGATCTTTTCAGTATCCTGTGCACCGCTCTCCTCCTCTTCCTCACCACATCTGCGGAGGAAGTGAAAGACTCCCAGTGTCACAACTACGCGGGAGGACACGTCTATCCTGGGGAGGCTTTCCGCGTGCCTGTGTCCGACCATTCCTTGCACCTCAGCAAAGCCAAAAGTGAGTTCCTCTCATGAGTTCATCCTGAAGTACTATTTAGTATTTGTATTAGAGAAGTGCGCAGTGATTTCTCTTCCTGGCAGTCACAGCTGCTGCTGCAGCTCCAGGAGATCTGCTGTCAGGACAATGGAAACACACTGTCTGCAGCCTGGGCTCATGTCTGATGGGCTGTTTCTTATTTACTTTAATTCATAGTTGACAGTAAAGCGTGTTGGTCACTCACAAATGAGGCCTAAAACTGTAGTCAGAGGTTTTTTGTAGGACACGTCATTCTATGAAATGCATTGGATTGCGTTCCTCCCTCCGCCCCTGAGACACCTGACAAACATAATAACACTAGTGGGTTAGACTGGACAAAATAACTGAAACACTTAGAAACTATCAGTGGACGTAAAACTCACGTGGTCATGCGTGACTATATATATATTCTGCAGTCTGCAGACAAATACAAGAGTTTAACTTTGGCATAATGCTTAGATCAACTATTCCCCTGCACGTATTCAGTGTTGACTCTTTTTTTTTTGTATGTGTCATCATTAGTTTTCAGACTTCTGACCCCATGGCTTTGCAGGGTTCCCCATTGCAGTTGAGACATAATTCCATGTATAAAACATGCAACTTAATACAAAATGGTCTGAAAAGTAAATAATGATCACATTTGAATGCCAGATGTAAGAGAACTGCAAACAAATGGCCAACAAGAACCGGAGTCATATAGATTTAATTATTTATCAAAACCAAGATGCTTGTTGACATCTCCATGGAGTGGTATTGATGTATAATATAATTGAGCAGAATCTTTAAACATCGAGAAAAATAATAATAAAAACATTTGGAAGAACATATTTAGGCATTATTATGTTATAAAGTGCTTCAATGCTGAGCAATATGAGATGTATAATAATGCAGAACAAAATATTGTGATATTGCACATAAATACAAATACTGCAGACATGGAGATAAAATGACAAATTAAAAGCAATTTAAAGTACATTTAGTTGCATTAGAGTTAAGTTTAAATCAACAACCTTATGACCTCAAAACATATATTGGTGTTAAATCAGCACTTTAAAACACACATCCCAACCATGTCTTTAAATGACAGATACAGTTAAACTATATCTATTCCTTCCTACCATATGTTTTGCTTTCCAACTCAGTCTCAAAGCCTGCGCCGCACTGGGAAGGAACAGCTGTCATTGATGGCGAATTCAAGGAGGCGAAGCTGTCAGACTACAAAGGCAAATATCTTGTCTTCTTCTTCTATCCTCTGGACTTGTGAGTAATATCTCAGACACACATTATTTATCACCCTGTTTGTGTTGTTGCAAATTTATTCTGATATAAATGTGACGTTTTGTGTTCTGCAGCACATTTGTCTGCCCCACTGAGATCATTGCATTCAGCGATCGTGTGCATGAGTTCAAAGCCATCAACACCGAGGTGGTCGCCTGCTCTATCGACTCCCAGTTCACCCACCTGGCCTGGTGAGACCCTGTTCCCCTACACACACAATGTGCTCCAAGACTTGAATGGCTAGAGATAAAACCTAATAAAAACAGACGTCCAATAGTAGATTCTGTAGTAGACTGACTAAAGTGTTTACGGTTGCATCTTAGGTTTTCTTTCTTGGTCGATTTATATTTTCACAACTACTACTATGATTTGTTACTTGGTCTATAAATGGTAATACATAACAATCAGTGTTTCCCAAAGCCCAAGATGAGGTCTTCAAACATCTTGTATTATCCACATCTCAAGGATATTGACTTTACTCTCATATATGAGTAAAGAAACCAGAAAATATTCTTAATTAGGAACCTGTCATAAGAGAATTATACATTTCTCAAACAAACAAATACATCTATTTATCATAATTGATTTATTTTATAGTTGAGGGGAGAAGTGCTTCATTTAGTTGTTTTACCATTTTCCCCCCATTGATTGTTTATTTTTGGTTTGATAATAACTTGTTTTTTACAACACCTGAAATTTTCCTTTTTCGATTTTTGTTACACTTTTTGTTATTAACAGGATAAATACGGCCAGAAAGGAAGGTGGACTTGGCCCAATGAAAATCCCTCTGCTGTCTGACCTCACGCACCAGATTTCTAAAAACTATGGAGTCTACCTGGAGGACCAGGGACACTCACTGAGGTAAGATTACACAATTACATGTATGGCCTTTATCAAAGGTTTATAGGCTTAATCAAACCCTGTTATGTATCCTTGAGGTGCTTTAAAAATAAACAACAGTCGAAGCAGGCATGAAACACTTTTTAACTGTAGAAAAAACACATTTGATGTTTCTGCATGTGGATAAATATGCTCCATAACTTATATCTCATAGATAGCTGATTCTTTTATCAACTATGCAAATGTTTGAGAGTGTACAGATTACACATTTCAGTAAATCTTAAATCTCACTCCGTGTCCCTGTGTCTCTCAGAGGGCTTTTCATCATTGACAACAAAGGCATCCTGAGGCAGATCACCATGAACGATCTCCCCGTGGGAAGATCTGTGGATGAGACTCTGCGGCTCGTCCAGGCCTTCCAGTACACTGACAAACACGGAGAAGGTAAAAGAAGCTCATTTAAACGCATTACCTGGCAACTAATAGCCAGTTGTTAATGTACTATTCAAGCTGTTTTTCTTGTGTTGACTCTAATTGTCTGTCATTTTTTTTTACAGTGTGTCCAGCAGGATGGAAGCCAGGCAGTGACACAGTGAGTATCAGTGAGGCTGTGAATGATTAGGATCGTTTGTCACTAACTAAGTTTTTCTATGATAGATACATAGACAAAGTAGCATGTATATGCCATTTAGTCGGTGTGCAACCAGTTACTGCAACAACTAATACTGTGTCTTTTTTTGAAAATATATTTATATTTCACGAATAAGTTAAAGGAAACAGACTGCCTCCATATATATTGTTCCCTCACAGCAGATTTGGGGTTGGAGAAATAATTGGGAAACACATGGCAGACTAGTTTATAGCATGTTTAGCATATTTATATTGTCAAGTATAATATTATAAGAAAGTGTAATTGTGAACTAATTGAATTACTTCTCTCCCACAGATCATTCCCGACCCTTCAGGCAAGCTGAAGTATTTTGATAAACTGAACTGATCTGCGTTACACTCGGCCCAGTCTGTAAAATACCAAAAGTCCAAATAAAAAAGTGTTTTCATAAAATGCTGTCTGTCTGCTATTTTAGATCCTTCTGAACAGTTTTTGCTAAGCTCATGCCTTTGGTTTACATTAGTGCAGAAGCCTGCATCATACTGGGAATAAACAGCTGTCATGATGTGAATTCACCCAGTGACTGCCAGATGCTCACTAGCAAATACTCATTACATTACATTATTACTTGTTAGACGCTTTTATCCAAAGCGATTTACATACTCAATACTGTGGGCAATCCCCACAGGAGCAATTTGGGGTGAAGTGTCTTGCCCAGGGACACAACGACATGCTGACTGCAGTGGGGTTTGAACCTGTGACCCCCTGATCCGAACACCTTTAAACACAAACATAAACAAACTAGGGATTTTAAAACCAATTGTTGAGTGTTTTTACAGGCGTAATATGTTTTCTTTTTAAAACATTGGCACAGGATTCTGGATGCTACATTCTCTACAAGTTGTAAGCAAGGAAAAGTGGCTTGGTTGATAACAAAATACAAGTAGTTACAGTGGTCGATTATCTGTCTTGTGGCGCATCCATTTATTGTCCTGTATGGTCTACTGAAAGGTAATAATTTTGTTACGTGGTGTGCAGGTGAAGCTGGGTCACGGATGATGATTAAGGCCTTGCACTGACATCAGGTAGTACATTTCCTCTATTGAAGCCATCTGTGTCCCAATGATGTTTCAGAATGTCTTAATGACCCTGTTCAGAGCTACAGTATGTGTTCCTGGTGCAGCTGGCATACTACGCTATGATGCATTATGTCAAGATAATCGCAGCCTTGTCTGTCCCCTCCTCCAACTTTTTTATTGGAGGTACAACTCAGATTTGCATAAATAGATCAATAAAAGTTTTTTTGAGCAATGCAAATATTAGTTTGACTGTCTAAAAAGATGCAATTGGGACCTGCAGAAGGACAATTTATCATTACATGTATAGAAATTGCGCTCTGTCCCATATGGGTTAATCTTTACTCAACCCTATAGCCATTAAGCGCCTGGTCTGGTTTTTTCCAGGTTTGGTTAATCATTACCTTTTAAACAACATGCAAATGAAGTACAATGATCAACACATTGATAAGGAGTCAGCAGGAAAAGAGAAACAGGATTTAAAACGCTGTTGACCATATATGGATTATTGAGTCACCTCCTCAGTGACATATAAAAGGGAACTCGGTGAGCTTGCTGTGCCACTTTTGTGACTCAGCCAATGTAGTTCTGTATACGGCTTCTTTATTCTTTGTCGGGGGATGTACTCCTGAGTAGCGAATGACGAAACAAATTTTGCTAATATTCACATTCCGAGGATTAGTAAGAAAAGGGAAAAAGGGGAAAAGGAGAAAATGGCCAGTTTTATATTACGGAAAGCTGAACCCAGAGACGTGTCCGATATCATGCGACTCATAAAGGTAAGGGAAATGTTAAAGTCTAATATTTTTAACAAAAGGACAATTGTGAAATGTGACTGGATTACTGTAATCTCCATTAATCAATTGTGTTTCAAGTTTGAAAACTGAATTTGTGTTTCTTTGTTTGCCTTTAAGGAACTAGCTAAGTTTGAGGAAATGGAGGAGAAAGTCGTGCTGACAGAGAAAGGTTCTTTAACCCTCTTTAACATTATGTGCATACATTTACCAGGATTTTCCAAAAACTATTTCAATCTTCTTCATACATTAAAATGAAATAAATGTCTCTCTTGTAGATCTCCTTGAAGATGGCTTCGGAGATCACCCATTCTACCACTGTTTGGTTGCTGAAGTCCCAAAATTGCAGAGCTCAGAAGGTAAAAACATATCTAACACAAAACTCTTTACATTTAAATAGTCCTATTTCAAAATACTTCATCCTGTTTTTATTACATGTACAGCACTTTGGCTCGACCAAAAATCGCTTTTAAATGTGCTTTATAAATAAAACTTGATTTGATTTGATTTGAACCTTGTTAGTTTTACCTTGTAGTGATCACTGTAGGTGTTTTCTTCCAGGGTACACTGTGATTGGATTTGCCATGTACTACTTCACATATGACCCTTGGATTGGAAAGCTGCTCTACTTGGAAGACTTTTACGTCATGCAGGAGTTTCGAGGTGAGATTGTCAACATGTGCTGTTATATAATGGTAGTAAAGGTTAATGAGTAACAGCAAGAGTCTTAAGGGGGGAATTTGTAACATTTTCTCTTTCGACAGGTTTGGGCATTGGTTCAAAAATCCTGAAGGTCCTGAGTGAGGTACGATAACCAAGTGTTTATTTGGTGACAGATGCAACTCTATTCAACTGTGTTCAATACTTTATGTCTTTGTGTTTTATGTTTTTTTCTCCCACTTTAGAAGGCAGTGAAGACTCGCTGTAGCGGCATGCACTTCCTTGTGGCAGAAAACAACACAAAGTCTATTGAGTTCTACAAGCGAAGAGGAGCAGCTGATCTCTCGTCTGAGGAGGGCTGGCGTCTTTTTGAGATTGAAAAGGATGATCTGCTGAAAATGACTGCCAAATAAGAGTTTATGTACTGTTGAATGACTTGTTCTGACAGTTTGTGATAGCAATAATCATGTTTTTTTCAGTCAGTCTTAATACATTTGACCCTGTTTCTGTAATGTCATCTGAAATGTAGCAAGACCTCTGCTGAGTGAATGTTTTGGAAATAGCTATACTTCTGGAGGCCTGTAGTGACACATTTCTTGAGTCAAAAACAATAAACTTGATTTTGTGTAACAGAATTTTGGTTCCTTTTTTTTTAAATGAATGAATCAGCACCTCTCTCTTATGTTGCAACCCTTTGTGTTGCCCTTTCCCGCAGATCAGGAACACTAAAGTAGTTATTTGAAGAATACATCTGTTGTTTTTGACTTTTTGCATTTATATTCTGTACTGCCATTACAATAAATCCATACATTTTGAAATAACTTCTGATTTAAAAGATACCCAGGAAGTACCAGAAATCTGGGATTTTCACATAATGATTTTAGTTTAGAGACTGATGTAAGTCTGACTAGGAATGTACTTTTTGTTGTAGTATTACAAATATCCTGTTACAAAACAATATGTATCCTCATGTGCGAGTGGCTTAGAATGACTGGTCAAGTTTTGAGAGCCTTTAATTAGGTAAAAGAAAATTGCATGATAAAAATTACCATTACAATTTACCATAGAGATATAAATCAAATTTTAAACAAATATATTGTAAAACTACTCATGTAAAGTACTAAGTAATACATCCAATGTGTACTTAAGTAGTAGTACATTTTTTTAAAGTTTTCTTCCAGTGTTGTTGAGATGTGGAATATTTCCTTTTTATTTTCTATTACCTATGCATGCATCACAAATATCTTATTGGATCCTATAAAATATTATTTTAAGATTTATTGGACTTTTTAAGTTAATTGACCAGGAGGCTGAGGTTCTTGTGAAGAAACAGTAAGGTTTAATGCAGTCAGGATTAAACTGAAACTGTGATAGGTGTTTCATTGGAAACATGTCAGCTATTTGTTTAAATGTTGGATGCTCTCGGTTTGGAGGACATAGTATAATCTCTTTTTATTATACACTTCTTCGCTGCATAGTTACACGTCTACTGTTGGGGGAAACGAAGCCGTTCTCAGCCCATTACTAGCTACATCAACCTCGGGGCTCAAACTAATTAAAATTAACACTGCATTGCACGTCTTGACATAACCCGTTAGAACAGCGGTGCTCAGATTATGGCCTGTTTGGTGCCTGCCAGTGTGATTTCCACCACAACCCTTCCGCATTTTCCTGCTGCTCTCGGGCTGTGACGTGTCGTGCTGACGGCGGCCTCGGAGCTGGAGGAGCAGGGGGCTGTAGCATGACAAGAACTGGCTCCAGACGTCCTGCTTTGCTTTCAGCCGAGCTCCAGAAACAACCCATAACCCCTCCTTCTCCGCTCCTCTCCGGCCCGCCCAAATAACACAAAATTCCCGACTGAATCCAGCCCGAGTCTGGGGGAACCAGGCGGCCTGGGAAGCCGAGGTGTGGACGGAGGCCATCCCTGCAGCATACATCTGGTACGCGGGTCATTTTTTGCTCCGGGCCACCCGTTTGCAAAGCTATGTTTGCATTTGTGCGTGTCCGTGTGTCTTTGTTTTTGCATGCATGTGGTATTTTAATTTATTTCTTCATTGTCACCGAGAGGCCGCAAAGGGTTGGGCCTTTTCTTCTCAGGCCCGGGCCCCCATAGAGGCCGTAATTGGTAATTCAGGCCTATCCTGTTAGCTAGCATTCCCGCTGAAAATATGGTTTTATATGGATTTTGTATATCCATGGCTTACGTTATTTGGGATGAAATACAAGATTTAGTGAGCGTTATAGCTATCAACAGAATCCAATTAGCTATTTCTCATCGCCGAGGTGTATTTTCATTAAGTGTTGAATTAGCATTCGTCCAGAAACCAAGCTAACAAAATGGCGGATGCTAGTGTGATGAAAATCGGTTGTAGAAAACGAGTGTGTTTAGCGCTCCTCCTGCTAGCTTGCTGCTGCAGATTCGCTAAAGTGTAAACCTAGACTAATCTTTCTCATTTATTTAGGAGTTTGATCCTCCTTCGTGCATGTGGGTGCAACCTTTCTTTGCTTAAATGTGTGTTTTTGCAATAAAAATCGGGGCTTTGCGTGTGTAATCAGTGCTAAAGCTGCTCCAGTGGTCAGTTGAGGACATTACCGTTAATCAGCTCTTCGTGCTTACACTGTGTCTAGTCTGGTGTGAATGTGTAACGCAGGCTAAGTTAGTGAGACCACCCTGGTTTTAATGTGTTGGCGGCATCTTTTCAGTACACCGATGCCCTGTGTTGTGCGCCACATCTCCACACACCGTTGTTATCATTTTCCACCTGGAGGTGGGGGATGGTACATTCAGTGGAAATTAAATGGCACCCCGGCTGCATCGTTCACACCACTGTTTACATTTCTGCACCCCCCCTGTGTGTAACGGGGAGATATTTCGATCGCACATTATCTCATCTCCATGGTGAAGGAAACACTATTACCATTTTGGTTGAACGATTTGTTTAGTTGTTGTGGCTGATGCAGACAGTGCAATTATGCCACTTGATGTCCTTTGCGGCAGACACAAGCTAACACTGCACAACTGTATTCCACATGTTAATTTAAATGCCTCCCCTCTCATATATACACTCAATTCACCTGTGAGGTCAGATTTATTTACAGTGAAATACATATGTTTTTCATCAGGTGACTTTAACAAATCAAATACAACTCTTCATAGAGGAACCTGTTCATTGCAGCAGCAGAATAAAACACGGCAAAGTGTGAAGTAAAACAGAGTAGTTGGTTGGTTTTTAACAAGAACACAACTGACGGCATAATAACATAATATGAATTGAAGGTAATGTATTTTAGGACTGAGTTGCTTTTGGTTTCTACACTAGTGTTGATATGATTGAGTATTGTGAAGTACAAATTGTAAATATATTTTATGCTAGTTTTTAATATATGGGTCTACAGAGTTGGACACATTTTGGTCTCAACCAAATATGTAGTGAGGTTTGAAACTGTCTTAGTCCTAGAAAATGTCACATGTGCACACTGTTTACATTATCAAGGTGATGGCAGTCAATTCCATGTTTTCCTGAAAGAAAACTCAACAGACTACAGTCTTTAAAGATGAATATGTTTCAGCTGTTAGGTGTTGCTCAGGCTTCAGTAGCTGTGTAACACAAGGCCAGTGGTCTCTTTATCATGTGAATCAAATTATCAACATATTGGCCAAACACACATTAAGTTGCTTCTTCAAAAAGCAAAGGATAACAGGCTCATTGTGGCTTTCCCTTGCCAGATCTGTTAAATAAATGACTTGATTCTGTTCAGGTTAACATTCACGTTCAAATCTTGTTTGAGAATCTTTGTTTCCTGGTTATTTCAAATCACATTAATTACCATGAACACCTGATTTTGATTATGTTTAGCTTTGTTTCAAACAGTTTTGTTCACAAAGATCTAAACGGACTTTCTATCCTTTGCTTTCAGCGCTCCACTAACAAATGCATTGCGAGGACAATGGATGAGGATGTCACCAGGCTATCAATACATTCTGAAGAGCCTAAAATAATATTACACGGATCGGGTAATTAGCAATTTTTTGTTTGTTTTTGGTATGTGTCAATTCTTATTAACATGTTAGAGTTTCAAATAATTGTCTGGTGTCTGTAGTAAACCAGTAATATAGTTACCATTTAAATAAATCCACAAACACTAATATCGTTATCTGGGTAATCCTGCTTCTTCCAGATGAGGGTGGTGCCGGTGGGCAGGAGTTTGTTGTGGAGCTTCAAGAGACAGTGTTGGTGTCCGAAGGCGAGGGCGAAGGCATGGCGGTTCACAGGTTCGCGCCAGACGAGCTCGTCATCCAGGATGCTGTCGAGGATGTGGTATCTGAGTATGTGCACTGCGATGAAGACGAGGACGTAGCAGTGGAAACCTGCGTGATGGCTCTTGATGGCGATGAGGAAGGAGTTGCCATGGGAGACATCCCTGAAGATGGGCTGGACCCTGAGGAGGAGGACGACGACCAAGATGGCTGTGGGGATTATCTCATGATATCCTGTAAGTTTACACATGTTTTCGCTAAAACTCACTAATTCATTAACATAAATATCATGTAAATGCTCCCAAATTTGGAATTTATACTAAGCGAAATGCTTATTGTCATCTTCGGTCTATGGGCAGGTTAGTGTTCTATCACATCTCTGCTCAGTGGAGGACTGCGGCTAATTTTTTTTTTTTTAAAACGACCAAATTGTGACACTTGTGTTTTAAACTCGTGACCGTGCAGCTTCAGAGTTTGTGAAACATTTCAGACTTTCATTTTCTGTTTTATATTAAGCATCACTGGTTCATAGCCACATGATTAACACAAGCAGCCAGTATACGTTAACTGCAATAATTACAAGAATAATTGCAGCAATTATTGCCCCACTGTACATTTTCCTCGTCTCACAACCCAAAGTGGTACACACTCTGTAAATGGGTATGATACACACTCGGTGGTCATTACCACCAAGTGTTAACCTTCAATCTCAACTGCTAGTGTGTTAGTGGACCCGCAGTAAGAAATGTTGGACTCAATTTGTATTTCAGTAGTATTGAGGAACCAGAACTCCTTCTAACCCAACATTTTTGGATTTAATTGTTGCCACTTTAGAACTGACTAGCTAATATGTATTACTATTCAAAAGAGGACTATTCAGAAGAGATGGTGTACAAATTGAAATGAGTGAAACTATTTCCAAACTTCATCTTCACTTTAAATAATAGTGACAAGGTAATAAGCATTGATGTTGTCAGAAATGACTCTCGACCCCTTGCATCATGTCTCTAATGAAATGTGTTGTGTGTGTCTCCTCGCTAGTGGACGAAGCTGGCAAAATGGTGTCCGAGGATGGAACAGAGGTCACAGTGGAGGGAGCTGTGGAGGACCAGGAAGTGGAGAAGGATGAGGATGGGCAGGAAGTGATAAAGGTGTACATCTTCAAGGCTGATTCTGGCGAGGATGACATGGGTGAGTTACATTTAAACCTGTAAGAAAGTGATTGCCACTAAATACAAAATAAAAGAATATGCTTTATCTAGCTCACAGTTAAAAGTTGTTGTTACATCCACCACTCGGCTCTAATAAGATCAAATAGTAATGCATTTAAATTGTCTTGTTTATTCAAAGAACCTTGATCTGTTGTAGAAGTTATTAGCCAATGTTATTGTTTCTGGCTTCAACTGAAAACTGGTATCTTCAGGTCTTGAAATGATTTAAAATGTTATTCAGGTTCCAATAACGAGGGCCTCAAAAGTCTTAATAATGATTTGCTATTATACTTGAGACGATATAGTGAAAATGGTGGTGAGGGCTCAGTCTCTCTGGGGTTGAAAAATAATGTGTCAGATTTTCCAAAAGTGGAGGATTTTAAATGGTTTATTTTAATTCTGCAGGAGAATCGGTTGACATCAGCGACGGAGACACGGAGAGTGTGGCGTTAACAGAGTCTTCAGGCCTCCGAGAGAAGATGGTCTACATGTCTGTCGGGGATTCTCATCACAATCAAGGAAACCACGGTGAGTCTGTCGGATCCAACAATTGTGATGATATCATGAAGCTAAACGTTACTAGTTTTTTGGTCATGTAAATGTAAGGCTCCTCAACAGGGGGGACCAAGGTAGGGCTGCACGATATTGGAAAAAACTGACATTGCGATATTTTCTTCCCCTGCGATATATATTGCGATATGAAAAAATACAGGAATTGAAGAAAAGACAGTTTTTTTTGTCCGCAAACCATCCTTTCTTGAACTTTAATGCTATACAATTGGTATTTTCTTAACAATATTTAACCGGTAGCTCGGTTATCCTGCTGTGATCTGATCAAGAATGGTTGTGATTGGTGGTTTGCTGTCACTCAAGTACCCCTGACATGAGAGCTGCGCGAGTTTTCCTTTTGTAGCAAGCAGCAAAAGAATTGTAACATGACGTGTTTGAGTTCATTTGCCTACTTAATATCGCACGTATACAAAAATTAATTTAAATTAAATTATAATTGCACGTCCTGCGATGTGAATATCGCGCATGCGCATAACGCGATTATCGTCACGACACGATATATCGTGCAGCCCTAGTCCAAGGTTTATATAGAATTGGTGGAATACCCAGTAACTCATGACCACTTATGTGACAGTGTGTCTCTAAGCAAGGACTTCATGCCTCTGGCCTGTACAGCTGCTTATGGCCAGCACCCCTTTTATTAAATTGCTTTTAAAACCACACTGGAAGCCTGTGCATCAACAGTGTCTTAGCAAAAGCTTTACAGATGCCAGTGTTGTTTATTTTCCTGGTTTAAGACATTCTGTTGGTCTCACATGTGCAGATGATAGCGAGAGTTGTGAAAACAGAAACGGTGCCGCCAGTGCTCTGCTGCACATCGATGAGTCTGACGGGGTGGATGAAATCAACAGACAACGCAACAAGAGCAGGAGACGGTCGGAGCCTCGCCAGGTGCAGACAGGTAAGAGCAACACGAAGTTCATGGATTGTTTTATAATCGTTGCACAATACAAATACTGTTTAAATCATAACTCTTAAAGTGGAGCTGTTCAAAGCTCAGCAAGAGCAGAAATGACACTTGAAGCTTTTTAAATAAATGTTATTTTGTATCACTTTGAAATGATTGGTGTCATCTCTGTTTCCCTCCAGCCATCATCATCGGCCCGTACGGTCAGCCTCTCACAGTTTACCCCTGCATGCTCTGTGGTAAAAAGTTCAAGTCACGGGGTTTCCTTAAACGCCACACCAAGAATCACCACCAGGAGGTTCTGACGAGGAAAAAGTACCAATGTACAGACTGTGACTTCACCACCAACAAGAAAGCCAGCCTCCACAACCACATGGAGGTACACGCTCTGAACAGCAAGGCCCCTTTCGAGTGTGAAATGTGCGGCAAGGAGTTCCACCAGCAGGCGGCGCTGTTCTCTCACAGATTGCAGCACCACCACCGAGAGCCCAAGGGCCAGTCGCCCACAACGCCAAACAAGATGCATAAATGCAAGTTCTGTGAATATGAAACGGCCGAGCAAGGGCTGCTCAACCGGCACCTGTTGGCCGTCCACAGTAAGAGCTTCCCCCACATCTGTGTAGAATGTGGAAAAGGCTTTCGACACCCTTCGGAGCTGAAGAAACACATGCGCACGCACACGGGCGAGAAGCCCTACTCCTGCCTGTACTGCGACTACAAGTCGGCCGATTCCTCCAATCTCAAGACACACATCAAAACTAAGCATAGCAAAGAGATGCCATACAAATGTGAGCGCTGTTTCCAGACCTTTGCCGAGGAGGAGGAGTTAATGCAGCATGGACTAACGCACGAGGAGAATAAGACCCACCATTGTGCCCACTGTGATCACAAAAGTTCCAACTCGAGTGACCTGAAACGCCATATCATATCCGTTCACACCAAGGACTATCCACACAAATGTGCCATTTGTGGTAAAGGCTTCCACCGACCGTCTGAACTGAAGAAGCACTCGGTGTCGCACCGGACCAAGAAGCTTCATCAGTGCCGCCACTGCAACTTCAAAATTGCAGACCCTTTTGTTCTCAGTCGCCATATCTTGTCCGTGCACACAAAGGAGCAACAGTCCTCTCCTGAAAAGAGTGAGTCGGGTAAGAGGACAGAGACACACACTCCTGTTGTGTCGCCTAAAAAGTCTGCAGCCAGCGCGTCCAGCGCTGCTAGCCAGGCCAGCAGAGTCAGTGCAGCCAGCTTAGCCAGCAGTGTGACTGTCGTCATTGGCAAAGGACAGAAAGAAAGGAGAATCTACCAGTGCCAGTACTGCGACTACAGCACCGGGGACGCTTCGGGGTTCAAGCGGCACGTGATCTCCATTCACACTAAAGACTATCCGCACCGCTGCGAGATCTGTTCGAAAGGTTTCCGACGACCTTCTGAGAAGAACCAGCATATCATACGCCACCACAAAGATGTGGTGCAGGAGTGACTCTGACCGAGCCAAAAACTGTGCCACAACAAAGAACAATGTCGAAGCAACCATCACACCCCAAACTCTGCACCCTCAGCACCACACAGGCCACACTCAAACAATGTGGCGTGTGTGTGTGCTGCACTTAGTCCGTTCTGTTGTTTTGACCTTTTTTGATCGTCAGCCTAATGTTTGTTCAGAAATGTATACACATGTACATAACACAATGCTCTGTCCCGAGTTAGCAACAGAACCCCTCTGTAGACTTGCACTTTTAACTGCATGTCCCTTTGCTGGTGACGGTGTGCATGGCAGATTGTGCAGATGTCTCTTTGTAGATATACATTTTATTTTTATTTTGCAGGCAGCAATCAGTTGTCAATCACAATGGGCCTAATTATGTCTCAAGACTGTTCGATTTGCAAAACGTTTGCATCATTTTGTCATAATTTACTCAACAAAGCAGTATGGATTAGCAACATTCTCCCAGTAGCACTTCCTGGTGAACATCATGATTAATGCTGTAATCAAGTTATGTGTGATATGAATCGTGTGTGTATGAGCAGGCCTGTCACGATAACTACTTTTATTGGACAATATATAATCGTGGAAATGATTTTAATCAACAATATTGTAATTTTAAAAACTATTTTATGCAACTTTAAAATATAATATATTGTAATTCCCATATAGAAAGTTTAGACTTTGAAATTTCATTGTGAAAAAATATTAAAATATCTTAAATTGGATAAACCACAGAACCAAAACAATAACAAAAGTCAACTCAAGCTCTGATAGCAAAATGAACCTTGCTCAAATCTTAAAATGGTAAGGAAAAACTCGCCATTCATTCTGGATATAATGTTGGCGATATTCTTATGTTAAAAAAAACATGTTTATTGTTTATTGTAGCAAAAATGGACATTCAAGATTTTTATCATAACATATACACAACTACGGTGTCATTATGTAATGTATGACAAACTTAGATCGCAGGTTCCTCAACAGTGCAATTACAAGACATTAACATTTTTTTTTTTTTTAAACAATAGAAACAGTGCAAGCTCAGGTGTTTAATAGTCTTATTGCCTGTGGGATGAAAGTGTCTGGTGGTTTTTAGTCCGGATGCTGTGGTAGCGCCTGCCACAGTTTGTGGCTGGGGTGATGGGGGTCTTTTGTAATCCTGAGGGCTTTCTTCCTGAGCCGCTGGGAGTAACGGCCCCTACACACGGCGGCGTGCGTTGAAGCTTCAACGCTTCTGCCCATTCACTTTGAATGGGGTGACGTCACGCTTCGCTGAACTGCATTGTGGGAGCAAAGCTCGCTTCAAAAGTAGAGCAATGTTCTACTTTTGAAGCTTCGACGGAAGCGTCAGCAAATCGAATCATATGCCAGTACATAACCTCTAGCCAATCAAACCGCTGCTTGTGTGTCCGGGGCGGGAGATTCATGTGATTGGTTGTTGGTTGAGCGTCAGACATGCCCGCCGGCAAGCTTCAACGCACGCCGCCGTGTGTAGGGGCCGTAAAGGTCCTCCATGGATGGCAGCTCCGTCCTGGTGATGTGCTGTGCAGTTTTCACCACCCTCTGTAAAGCCTTACGGTTGAGGGCGGTGCAGCTGCCGTACCAGGCCGTGATGCAGCCAGTCAGGATCCTCTCTATGGTGCCCCTGTAGAAGTTGTACATGTCCATATATCTTACAATAAGTCGATATGTAATTATTGTGACAGTCCAAAGTGTGAGCGAGAGGAAGAATGAATGAAAAACAAAGCATCTGCTGTGCTTCCTGGTGCTCCGGCCCCACCACTCTGTTCGCATTTTAGTTTTTTGCTAAAAACACAAGGATTTATAATTATAATAATATATATATATATATAATTATAATTCTTGGCTTTGTACACAGGATCATGAACTCATGGATGTGTCATGATGGTGATGAAAGTTCACATATGCACCTCTATCACAATGCGACCAATACCCCGTCATACCTATGAGTTTTCAGTGAGTACTTTGAGTTGTTCAGAACAAGTGCCCAAAGCAGTAAAGACGACCCCCTGACTATTTTGATTCCAATAATGCTACCTAGAGAGTGAGATCCCGTTTGTTTGAAAAGGCTGATTTTGTTGTGATGACCATTAGAACTGATGACAAGCTTTTTCGGGCAGATGGTTTATTTTTCAATGATCATGTCGATACATCTATTAAATCCCAGCTTTTTTACTAAAACAGGAAAGGTTCACTTCAGCGTCCCACTGTCTGGCCTCATGAATCAAACAGTGTAACTGGAGCTGCTGTTATTAAAACTATGGACAGAATATTTGTGTCTCGCCCTCACAGATGTACTCTTGCCAGTGGAAAGGTATATCTTTTTAGATTCAACTTCAGAAGACAGGTGCTGGTGGTGTACTTGTACTATGGCTTTTTACCCTTTTGTTATCACCTGTGATTATTCCTGTTTTTATATTTATTTCATTTACAAGTTGTTGTATAGTTAAGTGTAACTAGACTTCTATGGGACGTAAATTATTGTTTTGTATACAAATCTGTACAAAGCGTGTAGATGTAAACACTTGATAACAAGGAAATCTGAACTGTGTTGTTATGGATGTACTTCAACGTATTTGTTAAAAAAGTAATAAAAGCAAAGTATTTTAGATGTTTTGTTTTCTATTTTCACACATTGTCGAAGGCCCACCGCTCAATAACTTGTTTTGAGAGATTTGACCTTTTACAGTGCAGGATTATTTTTCGTTCATACGGCTGTCTTTAAAGTCATTGCTAAAGGCCCAAACTTTCTGTGGTCACCTCAAATCAGAATTTTTTTCTGGTAAACAAGTTATGTTTACAGTCAGTCAGTGTAACTGTCTTTAAGGTCTGACCAGGGCATACAACCATTTATATACTGTTATTACATGGCTTAGTTGAATACTCGATTCTGATTGGTCAATTCAGAACACGTGACACGTTAATCCAGAACAGACAGACCGCTGTCAAGGATTTATTGACCGTTGTTAAGGACGCTCACATCTGCGGAAAGAAGTTCGGTCGATTTAACTGCATACAGTTTTGGCTTCGCGTCGGGCTCCTGATCAGCCTGTCGAGTGTTCTTTTCCCCATAATGACTGCGTCGCTGCACATTATCCCTTACTTAAAAATGTTCAAAGCCGAAAACTCTTAAAAGTTGGAAACCTGCATATCTTGTCGTTGGTGCACAATCTGGATTTTTTTAAAAGGACTAATTGAGCTTTATTGTGCAAAAAAAAAATCATCAGGCACATTCAAAGCAGAGCATTTAATGTCTCAAACATGTCTGAAGTACATAAAGAGTAGAACTGCTGGTGAATTAAAGCAAAGCATATTATACTGAAACCAGGCTTTACATTGTTTAGTGGCATTATTTTCTTAACACCACATCTGAAAGAGCAGTGTAAACAAAATAAAATGAGTATTGGCGTTAAACACCGATAGATGTAGAATATTCATGAAGTCTTCAGAAAGCTTGTTGACATACAGACACCGGAGCAGGAAGTTAAGCAGCTGGGCACTCCGCTGGAGAGGGGTAAAGAGAAACAGAGTAAAGCATGATTGTGCACCTTAATCACAGGTTGTTGGTTTTGTTTACAGGAAACCTCTCCATTTATATGAGACATACCATTTTTGGGAAGGAAAGCGATATTCTCCGGCAGGACACCAGTCCCCAAGGAGAACTGCCTGAACCTCTCCAGCAGGTCGGCGCTGAGCTCCACTCCACGGCCTGAAGCACCACAGGAAGTTAGTACATGACTGCATTTAGGATTACCGTTATAAAGTCTAGCATCATGGCAACTTTACCATATAGTTTGTTGACAACGGTGGGATCACTCCCTTTGGTTTTAATGGTGTGAGTCAGCGCGTACTCGTCATACTTCACATCCACCATCGACATGTCGTTCACACTGCCCCAGCCTGATGAGGGGAAGAGTTCATGGGAAAGCAGAAGAATTGTGGGTTTATTGTGATTGTTCAAGGCCTCTATGTGTTTAGTGTGTGTACATTGGTGCACTCACGGTCACTTGTGTACGTGAGCTTCCCGGGCACATTGGTCTGCTTGGCCAGGTTGTTCATTCTCCAACAGGAGCCATCAGAGCTGCCAAGAAAGCATTAAAGCATGACCTTACCTTTCCTATATTACCTCCTTGTATTCCTTGACATCTTGTATATCATGGTCATATGCTGCATGTTTGCAAAAAGGTTTTAACATTCGACCTGCAGTGCATTTCTTGTTCTCTGTTTATCTTGTGTTGTGTGCCGTTTTGTTTAAGCACTTTGAGCTGCACCTTATGTGTAAAAAGTGATAAACAACTTTACTATTATTTATTACTCAACAAGTCTAAATTTAATATGAAAGGTCAAAAGTGACAGTGCAGTGCAGGGGCGGACTGGCCCCCCCCGTTGACAATTTACTAGCGGTATCGAGTTTCCCGGGCTGATTTTTAGTCCCAGTCGGCCCCTGGTGCAGTGTGTGATATGAATAAAAAGCTTCAGTCTTGATTATAAAATAAGTGAGACTTGCAGCGGGCTAGTGGTTTTTCTGGCAGTTCTTCCAGACATATGTAGCATAATTACTAAATACTGCTTCTCCATGTTTAGTTGTGTCTCTTGGCTGCTTTCTCTCTCCTCACTTATTTACCTGAGACTGGCGTAGGACATGTCCAGGTCCCCATCAGCAGTCGGGGTCAACATGGCGGTGCCCATCTTCATGTCGGCTTTGCGGTTGACAAACCACTGGGCATTCGTGGCAAATCCTATCAGGTACCACTTCCCTGCCATCTGTGGACACACACAAGGCGAACAATAGAGTAAGTGTTGACCGGTTAGGTGATAGCAGCTTTAAAAAAAACATCACAATTCCTCTGAATGCAGTGGTTAAATGTACTGTTTAATATTGTATTTCATACTCCATTACTTCTATCTAATAACTTCAGTTTCTTTACAGATTCATATTAATTATACATAATACAGTCAGTAAATAATTGAACATGGACTATTACTTTAAGTTAAGACTAATTGTATGTCCCATTGGTTAAAATCACAAGCAGAACCTCCTACTTTACCTGCTGCAACATTAAAATGTTTGACACATTAAAGGTGGGGTAGGTCATTTTGGAGAAACCAGCTCGAGTCCGCTGGAATTTGAAAATACACAGCCGGAAAAAATCTGCCACTTCCTTACAGAGCCCCTCCTCCAACACACACGAACGTGCACATGACCAATGAGGGCACGAGATAAGTTTGTGCCCCGATGGAAGGCTGACAGGCAGGTAGGCCATCCAGTTACTTTAGCCGGGCCGGCTAAAATGATTGGTCGTGCTTTTTACAGTACTACGGCTTCCAGAGATTAAAAATGGTTATGGATTTTTTGTCAAAGCACTTAAGATATTCATTGCTATCGGGATGTTAAGAGCATTCCATGGAATATAACAAAAAGTGTATCTCGTGCCGGTTTCTCAAACTTACCTACCCCACCTTTAATTCATAAAAAAATATTATTGAATTTTACAAAATATAATTAAAACATTTCTCATTCTTCATTATGAATACTTTTAAGTTTGATACTTAAATTCTTCTAATGCTTTTGTACTTTTGACTGAAAGCAGGACCTGTAACAGAGTATGTTTACACTGTAGTAAGTATTAGTACTGCTTCTTAGGTAAAACAGAGCTGCCTAAATGTCACCATGCATGTTGCAAAGATATTACAAATACACAACATTAGGTACACAGCTGTTTGTACCATTTTATGCATGCTTTTTTATGCATTTAAATGTGATAATCGCCAAGTTGCACTAGCCAGCAAAATCAGATAGATAGAGTTTTAACAAAAATGCAAACAGGCACCATAAATCATTTTATGACTAAGGTTAAAAATACTGCTTATAATCCACCATGTAGTCCATCTCACCCCCTGTATGTTGAAGTCAGCCTGCGGTACGACTTGAGCAGAAACGGAGAAGGAGCAGAGCACGGCTCCCAGCACGGTCAGCAGGAGAGTCATGGCTACTGAGTGTTGATGACGAGCTATTGTTGAAGTTCTGCTGGCGACCAGTTATATAGGCAGCACACACACACACACACACACACACACACACACACACACACACACACACACACACACACACACACACACACACACACACACACACACACACACACACACACACACACACACACACACACACACACACACACACACACACACACACACACACAGACAGACAGACCCTGGAGCTAGGATGGGTTCAAACACGTGAGGCTTACAAAACAGTTTCACTGCCACAAGGAGTTTTTAGCCTGGGCAGAATAACAGAAGAAGAAGAAGAGTATCAGAGGCCCGTATTCTGTCTGCCGCAAGATAAGATTCATGAAGTATTCTATAATGCAATGTCCTTTTGCAGCCTCCTATTTGTGAGCGTAAAAACACAGTAACCAAATGGTAAACAAAGCAGTGGCTGACCTCCAGGGCTTTCTGTGGCACAGAGTCAAATTCTCTGTCAGCAGTTGCGATGGTAAATCAAAGAGAAAACACAAAAGAGAGAAACTGATTGAGCTCCTAATCATGCATCATCGACATGTGATGAATTAAAACTCTTTTTAGTGTCTCTCTAATGGGTTTAAAGTATGGAAAAACGTCCTCCTTTGTCCTTAAGTTACTGATATAAAGGAGAACAGGGACTGACTGTTTGTACAGCTGGGTGCTCCCTCACAGTCATCTTCTTTCACATTCAGTCTCAAATATCACTCAGTAGCTGTTCTGCAGCCATTGAGAGCCATTAGAGTAGTTATTCAAGAGGCTATCAAGTGGAAGAATGGAAGTTAAATGGAGTATAAAAAGAGTCTCACTTTTTTTGATAACGTTAAATGGGAAATTATTGGAAAGCAATTGTAAACAATCCAACCAGGGCCAACATAGAGACAAGAAGTTGTAAATAGGGTAAACGCCAGCCTACTAAATTGACCTTAAGGTGAGATTGTTATGTTTCTTTTATAGTGTTTTACTCTGCAGTAGCAGCTAAACTAGTTATTTGAAATGCAGTTATATAGCACCTTTCTATTCTCCCAACATCTTAAAGGGCTTTTCCAACATTCACCTTTTCACACATGCATACACACACTGAAATCATGGCTGCAATATATTAGGTAATCCTATTTTCATTCATGCATTCATCTCAAAATGTTATTACCTATACCTTTCAGATTCAGAGTGTTGACACAAAATGTAATTAACAAATAAGCAGTTATAAGTAGCCCACACACATACAATACTTGTTATAATAATTCATAATGAGTACTTTACTTTTTCTACTTAGTTTATGTAATGCAGATATGTTATACTTTTTTTAAAGCCTTTGCTTGTAATTCTAACTTGTTCTCACTTTTGTGTGTGACCTCTCTGCTTTCTGCAGGATCTTTGCTGCACGGATAAATATGAATCCATGGGTGATGAGGAGGAGATTAATTAGTGTAATGAATCGAGAAGTCAGGTGCAGGCCGATACATGCACCAAAGCAAAGATTCCTCAGACCTACATACCTTGCCAGTTTGAACAGGCAGTTACTCTGCCCCGAGAAAAAAATATTTAAAGAAATGGCAGAGCAGAATTTAATACATGTTTTAAGACTCTCATTAAAAACGACTGTCACATTTACCAGTAAATACCAATGCAGGAATGTACTACTCCTTTAAACAAATGTACATTCAGACAAAGTATGTATTTATTGTTTAGACATCATGCAGATTTGCAAAGTCTCCCACTAGTTGGTATTTAATCGCCTGAATTATTAAAAAGCAGCATTAGTCTTGTACCAAAAGATTTCTCCACTTTATCTAACTTTCTATCAATATCTTAAACTTTCCATTTAATTGCTTCAGCTTCTGTGAAACTGTAAATCATCAGAGAGAAGATATGACAGGTCTTTGCCCAAAGCAAACACAGTCTCAAAAAGTCTCTGATACCCCAGCTAGAAATGTTTGGTTCTAAAAACAAAAAAGGTTTCTCCGGCACATAGGCTACGTCCCGAGCAGCATACACAGAGAAAACCAGCCAGGACAAAGTCCCCAGACACTGATTCCCTGGGGTTACTAGCCCCAAATGTTCATTAACCAAAAACGAAACACAACCGCTCAGTTTCAATTAAAAGCAGCGGCAAAAAGAAAAGTCTTCAGCCTGGATTTAGAAGTAGTAAGAGTTGCAAGGTAGGATAACGTTCTCTAAAAACGTTCTTAAAATGTTTGGTTTTATAAAAAAACCTTCTGTCATCTCAGGCCTTAATAACATCCTCAAAACATCCTCTGAATGTTGCAGTTAAAACGTTATGTCTTAGTTAACCTTACACCTTATAGGAACATTATTTGAAATAATAAACATCCTAAAAAGGCTCTTTGAACATCAGATTAAAACGTTTCTTTAAAACATTTTTAGAACCTGTAGGTAATGTTAGCCAAAGTTGTGAGAACGTTCCCCGCTAGCTGGGACATCTGGATACATCTGTCTCAGGAGCGTCAGAGCAGGCATGCAAACTCACTGAACATACACACTGTAAATGCAATGAGAGAGAAAAGTCCAACGGTATATTTTTTATATAAATTACTCATAATGGGATAATCAATGAGTCTCTGCAAAAGTCAATCATTTTCACAGGGTTATACGCATTGCTGGGATTCAATATACTTAGATTTATTAATTTATTAAAAGTAGCAATACTACAGTGTTAAATTACAAGTAAAAGTCTCACTCAAGTAAGAATGTTAGCATAAAATATACTAAAAGTACCAAAAGCAAGAGTACTCTGTAGTCTGAATCATATGATACTAAATAATGTAATTATAACTATATATGTATTCATGTGTCCCTTTAATGTTGCAGCTTATAAAGGTGGAGCTCATTTGAATAACTTAATTTATATATGTTGACTTGTATCACAAAATATAATTAAACAAAGGAATATTTTTATAAAATAATTAAATAAATGTAGTTATGTTGTGTGAGATTTCCCTCTCATATTAAGTACATTTTGAGGTACTTGTACTTTACTTGAGTATTTGAATGTGTTGCTATTTTTTTACTTCTACTACAATACAGAGGTAAATGGTGTACTTTTACTCCACTACATTTATTTAATACCTTTTAGTTACTTTACAGATTTGGATTAATGATGTGAAACACTTAAATATGACTTTAGTTACACCTTGAGTAAATAAGCTACCCTGCAGTATACAAAGTCATTCAAACTTACTGCACCTTTAGTTTGAGAACACTTTAATCTTGCATCAATAATTATAATCCAACATATAATATATTATTCTGAAATGGACCAATCTGCATAATGAGTACTTTTACTTTTGGTACTTGTATCAAATCAAATCAAATCAAGGTTTATTTATAAAGCACATTTAAAAGCGATTTTTGGTCGGGCCAAAGTGCTGTACATGTAATAACTACAATCACATAAAAACACATTTCTATAATCACAATAAAAGACAATAAATTACAACAGATATTTAAAAAAAAAACACAGGGAAAAGTCAGGAGTCGTGCTCCGCTCTGACTAGAAGGCCAGGGAGAAGAAGTGTGTCTTAAGAGTAGATTTAAAAACCCCTAGGGTCTGGGCCGACCTCACATGGAGGGGCAGAGTGTTCCAGAGCCTCGGGCCAGCTGCTGCCCTCTGGTTTTGAGCCTGGTCTTGGGCACTATCAGCAACAGCTGGTCAGCAGACCTTAAAGCTCTTGTTGGGGTGTAGCGCTGGTGGAGTTCAGCTATATAGGCCGGAGCCAGCCCATTTAGTGCTTATGTATATGTGTAGTATATTTTGATGGAGCTAATACTTTTCTACTTTTTACTTTTGAATGCAGGACTTTTACTTGTACCAGAGTATTCCTACACTTTTCTACTTTAACTCAAGTACAATATCTGAGTACTTCTCCCGTCCCTGGATTACATTACATTACATGTCACTTGTTAGATGCTTTTATCCAAAGCGATTTACATACTCAATACTGTGGGCAATCCCCACAGGAGCAATTTGGGGTGAAGTGTCTTGCCCAGGGACACAACGACACGCTGATTCCAGTGGGGTTTGAACCTGTGACCCCCTGATCCGAACACCAACGCACTAACCCACTACACCACACGCCAACCCGGATATACTCAAGTAAAAAAAACAAGAACCTTAAATGGCACAAATGTTGCTTCACAACTGGTCATGAACGCTAATATAACATATTCAAAACCATTGTTAATTGGATTACCTAATTACGACAGATGTGCACATGCTGCGGTGGATCCTATAATATTTAGTATACACTTGAAGTCAACAGTGAAGAAAGTAAAGAGCAGATTGGCCTGAGGATGGCGCCAGAGGAGAGGGGCTGCTGAGACCCTGCTGTGGAAGGAAGGAGATGTTATGATCATTTCGTTTTTGGGAGAAGGGGTGGGATTAAATAAGTGTAAACTTCTTCCCACCGCTTTTCGGATGTGTAATTAGGTAGATCATTTGTTTATATATAATTTGTAAGTCAATAATATTTTTGTTTATCAATTTGATACTGCTTAAATGTGTACAGCATCATAATTCTCTTGATTCATTTCATTATTAATATTATTTGTTGTATTATTGTATTACATGTTCTAAATAAATCAAATCAAATCAAATATAGCGATCTTCTTAATTTGATATCAGTATGGCGAGCTCAATGGATATTTTTAAAGTATAATAAAAAGGGTTTTACTTTGAGTAATATATAGCCCTAATTATTTTTTCAATATTATTTATTTTATCCTTTTGTTGTCCCTACATTTATTTATTTTGTTCATAGTACCATTATATTATTTATGTTTTGTCTGTGTTGTTTTAATCTTACCATGTAAAGCATTTGTGTCCGTATCAAATGCTGTGTAAATAAAGTTGAGTTGAGTTATTTTAAATGGAGGACATTGATTTAAACAGCTTGATCGATTGCTCCACCCAAGATGTGCATTATGAGAATGGGGAATAATGGGAAGTGTATAGGGTGAAAACACTAGAGTGTATAAATCACAGGAGAAAACATACACTGTTCAGAGCTGTTTAATAAGGTTGGATTTGGTTACACACATTAGTCATGGATTGTGACATTCAGCTTAACCCTCCTGTTATCCTCAGATTTACTTTTCACCCTTTCAATTTAACCCCAGTAGTTTAAAACTCAAGATAATTATCATATTCCAAATGTTAACCAAAATGTATGTCTCTGGTGCTTTAGGTATCTTAGTTGACTACCTAAATAACCATTTAAATAAAACATTACCCCAACCTTCCCCCCCACAGACCCCTTTATACATCCAGAATTCCTATTATGTGACTATCAAAAAATATATAAATCAACATATTGAAATACAATGTTACAGTAAGATCTTTTTGATGTTGTTAAAGGACCAATAACTAAAGCAGAGGGTAGTTTTTTTTTACAATGATACATTTGCATGTAATAGTCACCTCAATATCATCCTACACAATCAACACAAATATGTGTAAAATGTTGACATTTCTATATGTTTTATACTTCTAAAACAGCCTGGGGTCAAATTGACCCCAAGCAACACCGATGCGTACAAAGTGCGTACAGCACATTTAAAAAAGATCTTCATGTTCATTTTATGTTTACCCATTAGTCCTCACTAAATTAGGAAAAGTCATGAAATACTAAGCAAAAAAAATCATGTGAACCATTTTTTTAGATACGTTAAACATTGAATGGGGTCAAATTGACCCCAAGGATAACAGGAGGGTTAATATAAATAAACAATATCTGTAATTTACTTCTTACCAAAAAACAATCCCTGCATGTCTTAAAATAAGGAGGTCTGGACAATGTAGACGGAGCACTACTGGTGCTATTAGATAGTAATGGACAACAGCCACAACATTAAAAGAATCAATACCACAGACAGAGCACTGCAGAGAGAATATTGAGTTATTCAGATTGCATCAGTCATAACAGTAAAGATGACTGTAGAGTCTACAGGAAGTTCACACTGCACCCCCACCGCAGACTCACAGGGGACGTATTCCTATGTGCCACTTTGGGCCTCTTTTGTTGTTTATGCATGGACATTTTAAAAGTGAGGTTTTATAAAAGTGAGTTGTGGGATATATAAAGTGTGACTTGCACTCAGAAAATCTCCACAGGGGGGCACCCAAATGCTGGAACAGATCTGGTAGCATGCCTGTTCTTCTTTTGTGAACCCCACATAGTATTTTTCTTTATTACAAATGCTTTGTTCAATTGTTTTAAATGAACATGGTCAACAATAGTTTCCAAGTCAGTTGGACAGCATAAACTATATTTACATTCTACCTGCAGACTGAAGCCTGTACGTTATATTTCCTACAACTATTTGCAACAGGCTTAGATTTCAGACTATTTGAACTTGCACTTTGTGTTGGTACATTTCACCTTAAATCACCAAAGGTCCTACTTTAGTAGAACTTACACACATCAAACCTCATTCCTATCTTTACTTCTGAATGTTTTACCAGAGGGGTTTGTTGAAATGCCATCATTAGCCTTTCATCATTTCTAATTTCTGAAACCCTTTCAAGCATTGTCGTAATTTACTAATTAAGTAATGGACTAGGAATCGTTCAAGGTGATACTTTTTTGTTATAATCCTATCCCATGAACATAATGTATTGTATGAAAAAGCTGGAATGCAATAAGCATCAGAAGACATGGGCTGATACATGCTAAGAATGACATGAGATGCAAAGCTTCACACATGCTGTTATCAGTCAACAGTTGTCATGATGTTGCAACAGAGTACAATGTGAGACTATACCAAGTCAGTGAGGCTGGAGCGAGGAGAGACCGAGGCGTCTGCCATGGTGAGGAACTCGGCCCAGTTCTGACAGAAGCCACGTGAGAACTGTCCCGTGGAGATGACGAGCCCCCCCAGGCGCCGCTGGCCTGTTTTGTTCCTCAGAGCCAGCTGAGCCTCCCGCTCCGTCACATTCAGGCTGATATTCACAACTTGCACCAACCACATGTAAAACAGCCCACCTGTCACAATGCTGCTGTACCAAGCACAGGTGAAGCAAAGTGCCGAGCTGTAGAGATGAAGTAAAGAGTCAATGAAGCATAACAGAAATCTGTAAGAAATGTAATAAAAAGTATACCAATTATTACAGCTGAGTGTTTGTATTACTTCAACCCCCTAATTATAGAACTTTTGCTAAGGGTTTATGAACATGGTTGGAGTGGATCTGACAAGCAGTGTTCATATATCTTCATTTATAATAATTATGACACAATCTAAGGCACAGAAGGAGGGAAGAGTGCAATGTTTAAAATGTGTATGCACACCTTGCCAAAAGTTTATCTCAGTAAAAATGAACACCAATTCATATATTAGTAAATTAACACAATTTAACTGACAGTTAAACATGTGTTTTTCTTTATAAACAGTTGTAATTTCACAATTTCCAAAGAAAAATAATTGGATTTGATCCTGGACACAAGAACCGAAAAAAAGGCAGGACTGGTAATAATATTTTTCTGCATAATGTTTGTCCATGCCAATGTTATAAATGCAATAACTAATATTCAGAACATATTCATATATCATACTTATTATTATTTATCACATGAATGTTTGGATTGTGTGAGCTTTTACAATGTTGACTTCACTTCTACTCCTATATGTAGTTACAATAATCTGCACATAAAGAGTGTTGTACCTGGACTGAGTGTAGACGCCGGGGCAGTAGAGGAGCGCCGTCATCAGATATTGTCGAGGACAGAGGCTGCTCAGCACCAAGCTGATCCCGTACAGAGAGGTGACCACGAACACAGAGAGGCTCAGCAGGAAACTGCGATGGTTTGCCTGTCCAACACAGCTGTTAATCCTGAAAAACCTCAGCACAGACACACAACACAGTGTTCCCATTTAGAGTTTTTTGTTTATTTCAAGTGCCATTTATCCAATCAAATGCTCTTTACTACCCAAACACAGGCATTTATACTAAAACATTACTACTTTACACACTTCTGAACTCACTCTGATTAGTAGCCTGCTGGGCAACACATGGTCATTAATTGATATACACATGGTCATTTTGGAGGTAAGGCATCCATTAAGTTTAATTGAGTGATGACCTCGTCCTCCTGTTTGCTTTAAAATTGTGTATCTTTGGTTGCTTGGAGCCCGGGTATATCTTTTTCTGGGCACCATTAGTAACTGGGACATTGTTTGTGGAAAGACACACTGCTTTGGATTTTCTTAAATGTTAGTTTTGTGTCAATGCTTTGGACACAACAAAATAAATTCTAATCAAATTCCATTGGTTCAATGTGGCACCAGAATCTAGACAGCAGATCATTTAAAACCAAACATGTCTTTATACAACAGATACAACTATAGGGAAATACTGCAGGATAATATGTTTTTTGTTATTACATTTAATGGCGGATTCATATCTATATCATTTCCATAATTGCTGTTTCTTGAATGTGTCTGCTTATCTGTAAATACAAAACCCAGGCAAGTGTATGCTTTTAAGAGCCATACACAGTTTTAAAGCTGGTGTGACATTTAAATTCAACTGAATTGGCTGAGGATGTGTAATCTAATGGTAAATGGCAATCGTATATGGATTTATATAGTGCTTTTCCAGTTTACTTCCAGACCACTTTAAACATTTTACATATAGCAAGTCAGCATTCATAAATTCACACACATTCATAAAGAGGCAAAGGTCGCCATACCAGCTGCTCAACATTCACTCACTCTCACAGACTGGCCAATGGTAGCAATTTGGGGTTAAATATGTTGCCCAATGACAGTTCCACATGTTGACTGCAGGGGCCAGAGATCGGACCAATTCTTAGCTGACAATCCTGAGTTAAAGCTGCCCATTGGTCTGATTAAAGTCACCAATGCTATTTGCACCCTGGGTGTATATAGCCACATTGGCTTTTTACACCCTGGGTGTATATAGCATGGCAGACAAATGCAATCAGCTATTCAAAGTAGCGAGTGCTAATCACACCCTGAACATGTGATTATGTTTTATATCTATAGGTATTTTTGGAAATGTCATTCGTCGTTGATAGCTAATTGTGAACATGGCAGTAAGGTTATAATTGTTCCACAGACCCCAGATGACTCTTTGGCCAGCAGGTTCTCTAAAAGACAGCGTTATTCAGGAGTTAAATTGGGATTTTGTTTTGTTTAACCTAATTTAGTTCAGTGAAAGTAAGCAAGAGACTTTCATGATCCCTCTATTTTTGCAAAATAAAAGTATAACTGACTTAGAAGTGATCATGGGCCATATACATATGTTGTATCCAACCCACCAGACACAGTGGTGGTCCAGACGCTGGACACAGGATCCACAGGTTCGACAGTGTCCGGCTCTTGGGGGTCGCATTATTTTGCACACAGGACAGCTGCTCAGTTTTGTTGTTAGGGCATTTTTGGTCCCTGTAGCAGCTGCTGATTGGATACATCCATTAAGATGTGTGGAGTCCTTCTCAGCCTCCTGACTGTGGCTGTGAGCTACATGTAGGCACGGGGTCACAAAGCCTGGGCCTCTCTTGGTTTGTATAAGAGAGACGAGAGTGAGAATCACCCCCGTGGTCACAGTATACACCTGCAGCTGGCTGACATTCCCACGAGGTAAAATCTCTGTGATGAAGAGGTAATACATGTAGAACAGGGAGTAGAGAGATAGGGTGAGGAAGAAGAGGGTGCGTTTCTTTTTTCTGTGCGTGGCGTAGTAGTACCACAGCACCATGCCGGGCAGAGCGGTCAGGATGGTGACACCCAGCAGGAGGTGCAGCGCTGCAACTCGCAGCAGGAGAGGCAGCAGCAGCAGGGCCGGGATCAGGGAGATCTCCATTCTGTCTATAATGGCCCCAAGTACAGGAGACTGACATGATCCCCCTTTAGATGGTCTGTCTCTCAGCCACCTACAGACAACAGGGGTCAACCAGTCACAATTACAAACATTAAGGTTATTAATGTGGCAAATAATGTTGGTTGTAAAGTAATGTGGTTTCTGTGCTTGTGATTCAATCATGATTCTACAAACTCCAAGAAAAGTGATGTTACTTTCACAAAGGTAGATTTGAACTGTGTCTTTTAAAATGTAAGATTTACAAGCAATACATAATACATTCACATGTATTTCAATGTCTGTGTGTTTTATATGTATTACTTTTTAATTAATTTGTTTGCAGTAACTAAACATTCATTTATTAAGGAATGTGCATCTAGGAAACGTTTAGCTTAGCACAAAGACTGGAAACAGCTAGCTTAAGGTAACAAAACCCGCCACCACTGAAGTTCTCTGTTAACACCTTATTTTTAAGTTGTTTAATCAGTGTAAGAAAACAAACAGTAAATAACAAAGTTTGCCGTTTAGGGGAGAGTTATGTGCCAGACTATTTCTTGACTAAAAGCCAGGCCAGCGGTTTCTGTCTCCAGTCATTGTGCTAAGCTAGCTAACCAACTGCTGTATAAGAGTGGTATTATTCTTTCTAACAAATAAATTGTTGCCCAGAACAGCTTTTCAATAAGATACTGAACTCCTTTTTCCAACAAAGTGATACTTCTATGTAAATAACATTTAAAGGTAGGGTAGGTAAGTTTGAGAAACCGGCTCGAGATACACTTTTTGTTATATTCCATGGAATGCTCTTAACATCCCGATAGCAATGAATATCTTAAGTGCTTTGACAAAAAATCCATAAAAAAATGTCATCTGTGGAAGCCGTAATACTGTAAAAAGTACGACCAATCATTTTAGACGGCCCGGCTAAAATAACTGGATGGCCTACCTGCCTGTCAGCCTTCCATCTGTTCTGTGCACAAACTTATCTCGTGCCCTCATTGGTCATGTGCGCGTTCGTGTGTGTTGGAGGAGGGGCTCTATAAGGAAGTGGCAGATTTTCTCCGGTTGTGTATTTTCAAATTCTAGCGATCTCGAGCCGGTTTCTCAAACTTACCTACCCTACCTTTAAGTATTTCGGTTTATTTGCTTACTTCAGTATATTCTACTCATTAGCCTACTACTCACTATTTTCCTCAAGACCTTCATACCTGGTAAAGGCTTCATCCAGATCTTCACAGTCACAGCAACATCCGTACTGGTCCAAATCACACTCACAGCAACACATAGGATCATCTGGCTCTGGAGGCTTTAACTTCTCCCATTGCATAATGGCTTGCTAAAGATGACTGAAGTTTACAAACTGTCATTTCAACACGAAAGGCCATCAATTTAAAACTCTATACCCAATAGCAATGAACTGCACAGCTACAGCACACGTGTGTTAGGGAAATGTTAAGAGTTAGTATTGCTTATAAAAAGGTATTATATGCCACATCCAATAACAATGCTCAGAAGCAAAAACAAATATTTTTTAAGATTTCTGTTTTTTATACGGGCAGTTAATATCTCATACACATACACATGGAGCACATACACACACACACACACACACACACACACACACTACAAGGCATACTGCACTCCACCTGTGCCTTTAACTTACTATAAGATCTTCTATTTGTTGTACAAAATTAATCATTTCTAAAAATCTGAGGATTCTCAGTCCCCAGGAGCTTCTAATGCAATTTGTTGAAACAAGGCCACTGTGTCCACAGGGACAAACTATCTGGGCCAGCAAACGTCAGTCTTCAACACTCAAAGATGTACTTGAGTTTTTGACAGTGTTCTTTATTATTTCTTTATCTTATCATCATTTTTGTATGCCTTTTTAGTAATAATGTTAATTAACAAGAATGCAAATGTTTTATTTGTATTAGTAGGATCAACTACCTTCACAAAGCCAACAAAAACATTTCATCTCTTAACTTACCTTATGTCTCTGCAACCGAAGTACAAAATCCTCAACGCACTTCAGATCTACTCTCTCCAGGTAAAAGTTATGCCAATTTTAAGCAAAGGATAAAGAGAAAATGGATTAAGAAGATGACCTCTTGTCAGCAAGCTTCTTCTGTAGATGACTGAGGGGGATAAAAAGAAAACAGCAGCCTACTTTCTCATCACTCATTTGTGTTGAAAAGGGACATTGCAATGTTCCTGCATGGGGCAGTGCTGCGGCGACACCGTTTCTCAGATTCCCCCCGTGGAAGAGTCCCTACAGGAGGGAACTCCTGGCAAGTGGTTTGAAATTCTGTAGCATCTGCCAGCTCACTTTTCCCAAAGCTATCCTTCTTGCATGTCCTTAAATAGTTCACAAGTCCTTCTGTTGCATAGCTTACTCCCTCTGCTTAAACAGCTTCTTCCAGTGACCATTTGAAGTTGTAATACTTGATAAATATAGGTGCTCCCTAAACTGGTAGATACATGTAAAGGCCAGGGGTCTTTCGTGCTCCTCTCCACAGCTGACATGCTATGTTGACAATCCACACTGAGCTGGACGAGTGTGTGCATGAGAAACATGACAGGCACTCATAAATGAGAGAGTGAGGGATGATCCACAGGGCAGCCCCACCCTCTGGGATCATATTTCCTCCCACAAGCATGAACTCACTGCTCACACACAGAATTACCAGATAACTCCTGTGTTTATATACTTGCAACACTGGTAATTAACAGTGAGAATGTGTTAAGTGATCCCTGCAGGGCGGTTTTCCTTTCTCTTGCCCTCCTGATGATCTATTAGAAGTGACAGCTTTGAAAACGTAGAAAGCACACCGGCGTTAATGAGAAGCTGTTAATACCAAGAAGTTCAAGAGGTTGCAAGTGCGAGAGGCATCTGTTTACATATATTAGAGACATGATAGTCAATATAAAAAGTATTTAAATATTCTTTTTCACTTTCAGGTCATTTAATGTGTTCCTTACAGAACTACACACACACAAAAGTAGTTAATCGATTGACAGAAAAAATACATTTTGAAATTATTTTGATACGTTTTTTAATTATTTTCCAATTTATTTTCTAATATTTTGTTTTCTTGGGTTTTGTATTGCTTTTATTGCTCTTCCTACTAGACGTTTATACATTTTCCTGATGATACTGGCATTCCTCTACTTCCAATTTTCAATGTAGAGCGCTTTCTTGTAGATAAGTACTTTACAGTAAGGTAATACTTAAGTAAGGGATCTGAATGCTTCCACACATACTGCACACACTGCTCAAATGTCAGTCGTTAAAAACTGAACAATGAGATCAAGAGAGGCAGATGCATTGTGGACTATAGGCTGGTATATCCTGGGAGCATTGAAGCTTCTTAATGTCTGCAGCAGGGTGAGTCTGGACGGATGAATCAATGCAGAGAAAAGATGCTGCTCTTGCTCCTGCGGGTTGAGCTCATGAGCTTCCATTAGACTTGATGGAGGCCGGAACCCGAGATAACGGCTCTAATCCATTTTGGGAGAATTAATGCTGCGAGTCAGGCAGAACCAAGAGTACATGCTCAGGATTTCACATCAGCAAACTACAACAGATGCTTGCATTGGAAAAAAAGTGACAAGTGAGTGGACAGATCAAGGGGATATAGCTTTTTTGCGGTCATGTTTGATCAAACTGGCCTCATGTAAGGATGTCAAAAACTGTAATTACAGCGTAACGTGGAGGTAAGACTCGTGTTAGATGCCTGTAATATGGATAAAAATAGGTATAATGACAGTGTAAGTTGGTAAAAAAAGGTCATATTACAAAAATGAAATGTCTAATTTTAGCCTTTTTTGTATGTGCCCATTAAAAAGTTAAGAGTCCTAGGAGGTTTTAATTTGACGAAAGTGTAGAATTAGGCACAGCATGTTAAATGTGAAATAAAAGCATTTGTTATGGATGATTGCCTAAAAATGTAATGGTAACTCAGTCCAGGCATAAAAAACTGTTTTGAAATGGACATCATATACTGTAATTTACACTATAGTGTCAATAGAAATCTATATTTTAGCTTACTTTTCCAAAGCTACTCAAACCTAATGTATGGACAATATAATGGTTTAAATTGTTATTCAAAGAAAACAAGCCTTTTTCAAACCGTCACCCTGCAGCATTCAAACAGCATGTGTGCGCCACCTAGAGGTGATCAAGTCTTTCACTGAACATCTGTGTGTTCATGAGCTGGAGCAGTTAAGGTGAGTACTCAGACTCAGGTTGAGCTGTTTCAAAGCTACAACTTTATGATTACTACAATTTGTAATCAAATATATTTTACTGTCAATCTTTCAGAGGAGTGAAGTTTGCTCTGTAAATCAAAGTCTGCACATTTTTGGAGAAACTGGAAATAAACATTTTGAAAGTGATCTTGTTCATTATATTACGCAGTGACATCAACTTTGTCAACACACTCCCCATGCTCATGATGAATAAATGCATACTGCCATTTTTTAACATTTATTTCAGGACAGCAACAACCCACAAATATAATAGAGACATATTTTACAACACAACTCTAACAGAATCATTCATTCACATTTTTGCACATAATATCAAGTATATTTTCCACAACATCACTATCACACTTAAGAGCTTGAAGAATTTTTACCCTCTGATATTCAGTTTCGCAGTGCATCTGTCCCTTTACCCATGCGCATTTCCCACTTGATTAATAATCTGTATTGATCCCCGCCACATCTGGAGAAAAATAAACTCCCTTGCCTGTCATTGATGCAGCGATTGGTTGAGTGCAAGTACAGCATCATACTGGGGCCCACTGATGTTAACCACAACATGACGATGTAGATCAATAAGTGCAATGCAATGGGCTGAAAGTGTTGCTACATCCGCAGAGTAGATTGCATTTTCCAGTATCGTGTTCATGAGAAAAGAAGAGTCCAAAATCAACTAAATGAAATGGAAACGTGTGCAGGAATGTACAAGGGGATGTAAACACAGAGGAATTAAATAGTTCACATGACTGAGGCAGACATTAAGAACACGGGCCAAACAATGTTTCACTGCACTGGGGTTTGGATATTTGGGAGATGTACCGAGAGGTAGGAAACTCATTCCTCCAGGGTCCTGAAGGCGTTCTGCATGTCTTCCAAAAGCTGGGCGAACTCCGCTTTGATCTTAGGTTCACCGTCCTTCACAGGGTCCTAAAGAATCCAACGGATAGCAAATACGTTATTTACCTTGACTCAGAACTAGACACATTAATCTCCAACACAAAGTGAGGAACAATGGCGTACCTTGAACTTCATGGAGCTGATTTTGTACAGGATCTCTCCCATGTGCTCCCGGATCATGGACCAGGTGATTTTGTTGTCGCTCTGAGCTGTGGTCTCCACGGCGTGCCGGGCCATGTCGTAGAAAGCAATCATGTTGGAGAGGATGCCCACAGTTTTGTAGAAGGGGCAGAACCTGTGTGTGGGGACAGCAGAATGTGTGAACCTCACAGTTTTTGGTTATAGAATAAACAAGCAAACAAAAACTATTTCAGCGTTATATCAATTGTTCAGTTATTCCATGATTTCAACAGAAATCAACTCGTGTCTTAGAAAACATGTGGAGATGCTGTAGTAAAGGCAATCTTTTCTAAAAATGTGTTCCTGGTTTCAGAAAAATATATATGGGAAATGTGTTTTTCTGACAGTTGCTCCATTTTACAATGTCATAAAATAAAATATAAATTAGACAAAAAGATTAATATAATTATAAGAAGCAAAACTAAGAAAGTTAATTAAAATGATAAAATATAAAGATATTTATATAAACATAATTAAAGTAAAAATATCAAATAAATGATAAAAATAATTAAAACCGAACAAATATATTGACAAACATAAGAAGTTGAAGTAAAAATAGGCACATTGTACTATGATATATATATATATATATATATATATATATGAATGCTGATGGTGAAGTACGTCCTTGTGCCTAGTAAGTATTGAGGGAGGATTTTTAATTTGTTTACTTCAATTGTTGTTGTGGAGCAAAAAAAGGAGCTATTTCAACGTAAACAGGTTTCAATTGACTATTTATATAAAAGGTTGTAGAGCCATATCAAGCCTTCTGATGGTGAAACATGTGTTTTTGGTTGGTGAGATTCTTTTGTTTTGTACCTGTCGTAGGGGGTGTAACCGTTCTGCTGCAGGAAGTCGTCCTTAATGAGCTTTGCAACTTCTAGAGTGATCTTATCGGTCTCAGCAAGAGAAGCCTGTGAACAAAACAAGTTCCTACAGATCAGTACTTTTCTTCTCTTTTCAGAGTTGTTGATTAACCAGGTTAGCATGCTTACAAATAAATGATTGACTAACAGAAGCCCTTCATACAGATTTCTCACACCAAAAGCAGCAATAAACTAGTTGTAAAATACATGCATTTGGGAAATTATATATAGAAATTAATTCAAAAGGGGAACCATCTTATATAATCTATAATCAGACTCACCTTGCCGACAAGCTGCACGATTTCAGCCAGGTCTTCTTCCTCCTGTAGGATCTCCTTGGCTTTTGTACGGAGAGGAACAAACTCTGGGAAATGTTTGTCGTAATATTCATCAAGAGCGCGTGTGTATTTGCTGTAGCTAATCAGCCAGTTCACAGAGGGGAAGTGTTTCCTCTGAGCCAGCTTCTTGTCCAATCCCCAGAACACCTACAAAATACAAAAATAAAAGTTTAACTAAAAACTTAGAACAAGGTCAAATTTGAAGATGAAAGGCTAAAGAGCCAAAAGCCATTACTCACCTGAACAATGCCCAATGTGGCTGAAGTGACAGGGTCAGAGAAATCTCCACCAGGGGGGGACACACTAAGAGGAAAGCACAGAATTTAAGGAGAAGTCAGTCAGATAAAAAGTGTTGAGTGCTGAGGTTTGTTTTGTTACCAAAAAGGGAATCAACAACTCTAGATGTCAAAGACCTTTAAAACACAAATCACATTGAAAATCACACATAATAAAAAGTCAAGGAAGTTGAACACTAAAGGCAGTCCAAAAAGTACAACATGCTGTGTAGCTATAAAACTTTGTTTTCTTTTGTGTGCCTATTTGATTTCCAACCATGCACTGGTCTCAGTACATTTTAAAATGCACCGGCAATGAGGTTTGTGAAACTTGAATCTTTGACACTGGAAGTTTTAGGTATGAAATTCATTTAGAATCCTTGGTCTTTGTTTAATCCACCTACTATAAGTACATTTCAATGTTATGCATTGTGTCCAATTGTATAGCAGATGTTGGGAAAAAAAAGTATATCCACTCACGCTCCTACGATGCTAACGCTGCCTTCTCTCTCTGGATTTCCCAGGCACTTCACACGTCCGGCGCGCTCATAGAAGGAGGCGAGTCTGGCGCCCAGGTAAGCAGGATACCCGCTGTCTAAACACAACAACATACAAAAACTGTGTCACAGGGTCCTCGCAAATCATTATAAATGAATCACATCCATCAAGAACTTACCAGCAGGCATTTCAGCTAATCTTCCAGAGATTTCTCTCAGAGCTTCGGCCCATCGGGACGTGGAGTCGGCCATCATGCTCACATGGTAACCCATATCTCTGAAGTATTCGGACAGTGTGATCCCTGCAGAAGTAATTATAATACAGTTTACAAAAACAATTAAAGGAGGAAATACTTAAAAGGCATTTACTTTAGTTTTTGATAAGATTTCAGGGCATTTACACAATTTCTTATGGAGGTGAATGATCTTAGTTCTTTCATTTTTAATTATCATATAATAGCATTTAATATATAAAAAGGACCCTTTTCATAATAAAGTGAATGCTTGGTACCTGTGTAAATAGAGGCCTCTCTGGCAGCCACAGGCATGTTGGATGTATTAGCAACCAGTGCTGTTCTCTTCATGATGCTCTCAGTCTTGCCATCGACCTCCATAGTAAGCTGTTGGACAAGCGCAGTGTTAACAAAATAAAATGTAAAAGATTGTTCTGTTTTTTCTCTTTACATGTTTTGTCCTTTTTAGCCAAAAACTACTGTAATGTAGTACTGAAATTCCCCATTTAACAATTTGAAAAACTCTTTTGTTCTTCCACCTACCTCTGGGAAATCGCGCAGCACTTCAGACATCTCATTTCCACGCTCTCCGCAGCCAACGTACACAATGACGTCACTGTTGGAGTACTTGGACAATGACTGCGAGATCACTGTCTTTCCACATCCAAAGGCTCCTGGGATAGCAGTGGTTCCACCCTGCACACAACTACAAAGCACAAACGTTAATTAGCAGCTTGCTGATTTTATTACAGCATAAAATAAGTGGCTACACACAAGTGAAAACTGCCTTTATGAGTGTTCATAATGGAAAAAAGTTCAAACAGATCCTGAGGTATGGACCACTCACGGGAAAAGTGCGTCCAGAACCCTCTGCCCGGTCAGCAGCGGATGATTAGCAGGTAGCTTCTCTGTGACTGGGCGGATTTGTCGAACGGGCCACACCTGCATCATGGTGAATTTCTCCTTTATGCCTTCAAATTCCAGTTCAAGAACCACATCCTGAATTTGGGGAAAATCTGAAAATCAGCCTTGGGAATAGCTTTTTCCCCAACGATAGAGTTTTGCTTCCAGAGAAACACTCACAGAAATGTCGTAGTTTCCCTGTGGGGCTAAGTAGGTGACAGTGCCTCTGTTGCGAGGTGGAAGCATCAGCTTGTGTTTTATCAAGGAGTTCTCATACACCATGCCGTAGATATCGCCGCCTGTCACGTGACTGCCGACCTGCAAAGGAGATAATGTGGAATTAGTCAGAATGGTTGCAGAGGACAGACATTCACACCACACTCTGTTTTTCTTCTTACCCGAAGACTCTGGCCAGGGGAAAATTCCCATTTGAGGTCTCTGTTAAGAGCACCGATGTTTACTCCTCTTGGGATGTAGATACTTTGAGTCAGGTCGTTGATGTCTTTCAGTGGACGCTGGATACCGTCAAAGATGGAGCCCATGATGCCTGGGCCCAGCTCTACTGAGAGGGGCTTTCCCGTCCGCAGGACAGGGTCACCGACAGACACACCAGCTGTGGCATCAAGTTAAGAAAAGACAATCAAACCGCATTGCCTTGACACATTAGGTCTTGTCTTTATATTCAGACTCGCATTATCAATAAGGGAAGTAGCTCTCAAATGTGTCTTTGGTAACTTAATAACATAAATTAACTTTTAAGGAATATGATGACTGGGTTTGTGACATGTCTATCTACAGAGAAAGGTAACAAGGCAGCAGAAAGGATACAAGTCTCCTCGTAGACCTGGATGGTTGCCATGTCTCCCTCCAAGCGGATGATTTCTCCCACCAGCTCACTGTGACCTACACGAACCAGCTCGTACATGGCGGCTCCGGCCATCTCTGTCGCTGTCACCACTGTTGTAGAAATACAGAAATTCATAATGAAAGAATTATAATTTGCATCCCTAGAATTAATACTAATAATACTAAAACATTTGAACAATGAAGCATATATACACGTACAAATGCATTCAGAAAAAAAATACATATTTTAATTGTATTCCGGGGAGAAATTGATGTGTCGCTTTTATATATTCTCTGTTATTTTGTCTTGTAAAGTTGAAAGATTCAGAAGGAATTGTATCTGTGTAGTTGCGTTTGACATTGTAGGTGATAAACAACGCAATATAGTCACTAAAAGAGGAGCAATTGAATCACACCTGGTCCAGAAACCCCATGAACAAATCCAAACTCGCTCTCTCGATCCTCATCCTGGATCTTAGCAAGTTTTGAGGTATCCATCTTGATCTTGGTTATATCCTGCAAAAAATGAGGAATTCATAACACAGATGCTGTTAATTTACATTAAATACTCTCTTAAGTCCCATTAAACATAGTTTAAAACACTGATAGCATGCAGTACCTCATCCTAGCTAATCACAGATTCACATCACGACGATATGGACATTAATATGACGCCATGACAAATTACAGCCAGCAGTGCTGAAATAAATGACCAAGTCTAGGTCACAAGCTAAGCTGAGGCTTTAGCGCATTAGATGTGTTTTCCATTCACCCAGGGTCGAATAAAAGGTACATTAGGGTACTCCTGTGAATCGCTGAGGTCATGTTAGCTAGCCAGATAGTAGCTTTATGTTAGTTTCTAGTACTACGCACACTGAACGCTGAGAGTAAAGCTGCGTTTTGCCTGTGCGTATGTATGCTGACATGACTTAAGTCAGGTTACTAGCTAGCATACACTAGCTTCATCATCATCATCACAGACAGGTCAAGCTAAATAAATGTTTTTTTGCGCAGTATTTGGTGCAACACTGGCATGAAATAACAAACGTTTGTACATTTATAATTTCATATTATATCGCTACTATAGATGTCATTACCTTGTCTTAATATGCAGTTCTCCAGGTTAGTCTCCAACGTAGCAGCCTGAGGAGGAGCTTCACTGTGTTAATCACCTGCCAGGCACCGGACTGTCACGGGAAGAAAACATCTCCATTGTGGCTCCGCTGGTTTCATACGGTTGGCTTGAGTGGAGCCAAGATGGCGTCCGCAGCTCCACAGTTTCCTAGTCAACGATAAGTTCCTTATAAAAGACACTGACCTCTGCTGGATTTAAATGAAACATTCACCTCCAACAAACTAGGATACTTTCAATTTAGACCAATGTGTCTAACTGCAATTTTTTACATTTTACTTTTTTTGGCTAGAAATTGTACATACCTGGGTAACAATGAAACCAGATGCAGATGGGAGTTAGCTTTTACTATACACTGACATAGGCCTATACCTATAGCATAGTGTATCTCCTTGAGAGTAATGTATTTTCATGCATGTCCCTTGTTCAATAAAGACACACTAACCACTTTAAAACTTCATAAGTAAATTAATGTGCATCTTCTAACATGAACTGTAAAGTAAAGTGATAAAACATTGAGTGGCATATCTTATGGGTGAATCAGCTATAACTGGGATAAACCCCTAATAGAAAAAACACAGCTACAAGAAAACAGCCGTTTTAGTTTATTAATATGTAACCTGTTATTGTACTATACATATAGCTACTGTGGGATTATAGTTCATTGAGAGTTTTCTTGTAATATTGTTTTTTAATGATATGTTAACCTTTTCAAAAACACATCACAACACAAAATTATATAATGGCAGAACAATACTGTATTCTACATACCATGGTTCACAAAATGAGGTAGCAAATACAAAACATTGAATGGAATTACTCATCAAACATAGCCTACACATAATACAGGCAGGTGTACACTCATAGTCCAACATTATACCAGGGATGTGTAATTCCATAAAATGATGAAAATAAATTATAAAATGTAACACTTTGTCCTGCTACAATAAGGGGTGTTGTTACCTATACCTATACCTCCAGTGACAGTTCTGCTCTACTCAAGTTTCCCAGTAAACCATGAGTGAGACAGCCTGCACAGTACCAGGATCCCGAAACTGAAGCAGCACAATGGCCTACAGCCAATCGTTTCATTATTCATGCCTGTACTTTTCTTACTGTGTCACGTCAAAAAGGTGAAAAAGGTCTTGCACCGGGACCTCAGTTTTAAGGTTTACTGCACATTTCATCAATGGGTTTGTTGTGTTCAAGGTGTCAGTTAATCAGGGAAGGACATTTATTAGAACACACACTTGAGATTGAAAAAAGTGAGAAAACAAACTGGCTCACATTTAATCAGTGGTAGAAAACAAAACAATCAGTTATCATTCAATTGATACATTATCATTTTTTTTGAATTGTAGAAGTTCTTGCTCATGCAAATTCTTCATGAAAGTTAATGTGGCAGGACATTAATAATACAAAATGAGGTGGCAGCAGTTGGTTGGTGTGTTGAGTCCACTAGATGGAGCCAAAGAAAGTGATTCACAGTTTTGCTTTGTTTGGCCTAAAGATCCAATAAAAGCTTCATCCAGGTGCTACACTTTGGGTTAGGTCAGTCTGACCACTCGTTTTCATCCAGCTCAGAGTCGTCTTCAGAGTCAGTGTACTCCACCGCAATACGGCGGGACAAGATGGTGGCCACGTCGTTCCCTGCCGGCTCCCGCTTGTTCTGCTGCTCCTGCTGCTCTTGAACTTGCTTCAGCTGGATGCCTAATAAAAGCAAATACAGTATATTAAATCAAATCAAATATTGTACATACACAATATATTTGTATATGGTCATATAGTCCTGCAGGAAAAAATGCAAAATAAAGGATTTTACACATAGGGTTATTTATGGAGGGGATTTAATTAACAGGATTTGATTTTTACACAGCGAAATAGCATTGTAGTCATCTTTTTCTGGAGCAATGTCGATTTTTCTGAGCTTTTGCTTGTGGAATATGTTGAGTTGAACTGTATTTATGAGGATAAAAATAAAAACTGAAGCTAATCTAAAAAAAAGGTATTTCCCTTTTCAACTAGACCGAGAAAGCGCATTTGAAATCAACACCTTGTTCATCCACTTTTACCTTTCCACAATAAAAGTTCTTAACATATAATATTCACAGAAGAGTATTTTTGCATTTTCTTGATGTGTATTTGAAACCCTCCTGGTATGTAAACGTGCCAAGTCCTAACTCACCCATGCGGATGGCGGACAGCAGGTCACTTCTCGCATCTTTCACAGGTTTAGCCTCAGCTCTGCTGCCTTCACTGTGTCCTGCTAGGTGTAAGGGTGCAGCTGGGGGAGGGAGAGGTGGAGGTGGAGGTCCTGGGGGAGGAGGAAACATGTGTGGCCCTGGAGGAGGTACTGGTGGAAGCGCATAACCGGGGCCTACGTGCAAGACTCCATTATGTGGCGTTGGTGGTAGAGCACCCAGAGGAAAACCAAAGGCTGTCTGGGCTGATGGGATGGGTGGGCCTGGAGGAGGAGGGGGGGAGCTGGAAATGAAAGAAAGAGGATTATGTTGCAGTAGAAATAAGGAGATATATTTATTTATTTCTCTGATTATGCAACAAAAACCTACTTGTAATCTGCAGGTGTCCGCATTGAACCGTTCATTCGGTCTGCAGCGTGAGGCTCTGCTGTGGCGTAGGTTACTCTCTTGTAGTCGACATCAATGCTGTGGTATTCATGCTCCACAGGTGGTGAGGGGTGTGCATTCCCGGGCACGTAATCACGTGACTTGGCACGGTTACAAGCAGTTTGGGTAGGCACTGGAGGGATGGGGTAGTCTGGGAGGTCAGGCCTGGATAAACAATGAAAAAAAACAGTTGCTTTCACATATCCAGATGGTGGATTTGTGGTTATAATATCGAAAGTGAAGCCTTACATAACAAAGATATTGAAAATAGGATCAACCCCAAATAATAAAGCAACGTTTAGATTGTATTCCTCCAAATCCCTCACTACAGTTTCCAGAATTACATTTTTTGCCTTGATTAACATATTTCTGCATACAACACAGTGTTTTTACAGGTATATTTTAAAGGAAAATGTTGCCTTCCTTAGAAATGTTAAACTAAAGATTGAGAGGGACAGAGGGATGATACTTTAGGTCGTCCAGACAATCCTTGTGGTATTACATTTTTTGCATTTTTTCAGTATTATCCAGTATTATTCTCTGTTTGTGAAATTTAGAATGTTGATTTCATCTAAAGAAACAAATTCTCTTGTTTGCATCTAAAGCACTAACCTGCCATCTGGAGAGAGCGAGCCCTCAGATGATGCCCCCCGGCGGAGAGTCTGTGGGTGGCGATGATCTGGACGAAGCTCTTTATCAAAGGCCATCATGTTCCACTGTTGACTTCTGTTTCGAACCTTTCTCACCTTCTTCACTTCGCGCTGAAGGGTGCTGCTCTCCACAGATCGCTTCTGTTCCTGGAAGAGGTGGATAGAAAAGGATGATGAGAACCCATCATAAAAGTATAAAACATAAAGCAGTGGGTAGAGTATGCTCTCACCCGTTGCCTCCGCCTTTCTTTCCTCTTGTCCTCTGTGTCCTGAAGCATTTTCTCCTTCCACAGTTCAAAAAAGTACGACGGGTCTGAGTAGTATTTCATCGCATCAATGGAATCCTCTCTGTATTTAATCAAAATTTCACAAATGAAATGAGATGACTGGAAATGTAACCATTTTAGATGTTAGATTTGACAATGCGTGCATTACCTGTAGGCAGTGAGGGTGCTGAGGGGTGGAGGCTTGTCGCTGCTGTTGTGCATCTCAGCCACTGAGTTGGGAATGCTGTCTTGAGACAAAACCTGCTGGTCCTGCACAGTAGAGCTTTTAAATGCCTTCCTCATGTTAATGTCCTGAAGAGAAACTACACAGAAGCAACACAGAGGTTTCACGTTTAATAGAAAGCATGTGAGAGTAAAAGAAAAAGAAGGTATTCAAACAACAGACATCATTTCCAGTGAACTAACCTTCCTCCACGCTGGAGTCCAGCTGTGTGACCTTGATGGCCAAGCGGTCTATGCGGTCCTGGAGAGAGTTGGCGCGCACATAAAAAGTGTTGGCCTCGTTGAAAAGCTCGCCAAAAACATTTTCTGCTTGTGTACCTGCAACCAGAGCAGGAAGAAAGGGAAGGAAGGAAATGAAAAGGTGTTTCAGACCCAAAATAAAAAATTAAGGGCATGACACATACAATTTGTCATATGTACATTTCTGAATCTACATATGTATGGATTATCCATAAAGTGTTTGGTCCCTGGACTGCACATAACAGCATTAATGGCACACGTCAGACAGCTCAGATCCTCTTAATGTAGGAGCTATCATTAGACTACCTCGGCCTGTGTCTCCGCCCACTTACTCTCCATCTTATCGGCCTGTGATACAAAGCTTTACGGTAAACTCTAAGCCGTGTAACTTCACTAAATCCATGACACACACACATATGAGCACACACATAAGTACACAAAACAAACATATAAGCTCCTACTACTCCTAGTACTAGGATGGGTTAAATGCAGAGACCAAATTTCACTGTGTGTGCTGTGTGCTCTGCATGTGTGACCATTAAAGAGGGTTTCATCCCTCCGATTCTATCTACAGTATCAATTCTATCTATCGACTCAGGCACAACAGAGGTCCAGGAGAACATTTGCTTTATAAAATAGTCTTTCCCCATTTTACTCAGTGACTGTTATACACAACAAACACACACAGGTTGGTATATTAAAGCTTATTTAGAAATTGTCCAACATATTTCAAAACACACTTTCTCTGTACACATTGGATTTTTAGACTGTACAAAGTTAATTTAATTTACCGATTTTTGCTCACACAAAAATGTGAAATGATCGGTTATCAGCTATAAGATTCGAGTAATTATTGTTTATAGGTATCAGCTGAAAAAATGTCCTTTTCTGCATCACCAATATGACACTGATAAAAACACAACTAATGCATCATCGTAATTGTATGTGCTTTTTTTATGATGTTGAAGCAGGCCATAAAGCTTCTCTCCTGTTATAATCACACGTTAAACAAGCATCCAAACATACTTTGATACAAACATAGAAGTCTCAGTGATCTTACTCAGACTACTGAGCTGGCGGATGATGGTGGACAGCGTGTTGTTGGTTACACATTCCAGCTCGTTGCCAATCCTATCAGGCACTGCACCGTGGCACAGGTGCCGAGGCTGAATGTTTCTCTTTACCAAAGGCATGACCCCCTCTCACATCTCGACCACAGCACCTGCTGGGGGACAGAGGACAGCTTATTGTATACCACAGTACAACCTGCACTGCAACTATCAACATATTAATCCTTATTCATAAAAATATATCTACGTTTATCAAACATGGTGTCCTATTTCATGCACTTTCCTTCTCTTTCGCTGTAACTTCACTGGAAACAGATACATATGTTGTTAGTTGTTATCTAAACGGAATTTAACATTTAAGTCAGCAGACAATTAGCCTTTGATGTTTGGATTATATTAGTTTAAAAGATTGCTGAGTGTGTTGACTGGGCCAATTGCTGTTGAATGTCACATTTATCACCACCTATCAAAGTAGAATACCTATTGTACGTTTTTGGGCTCTTAAAATAGATCAAACATGCTAAGCAACAGCTGGTTTATTCAGCGAGTTCATTGTTATAAAACAAATGTAGCAGTTTTTCGGGTAAATGTGCTAGTCACTTTACACTCCTTTATCGAATAGACGTAAAACAAGGGACTGAGTGATTACCAATAATTACCGACAGTGGTTAGCCAGCACGTTAGAAACAATAAGAACATCAATTTACCATAATTACCATATATATTAATATTCTGTGCAACATGGCAAACAAGTCAGAGAGAACCCCTGAATGTTTAATTACCCAGGGGAGAATAGAGCTGCTTCACTGACAGTGAGTTTGGAGCCATAGAACCAGGAAAAAAACTTTAGTCCACATTTAAGCAATTTTGATAAAATATGAATAATAAAATAAAATCATCATTTGGGGTCAATTTCTCAGTTTCTAAGAAAGCAACATTGTTTGACTGTCAACAGTGTGTACTAAAAGCAATGTAAAAATGTATATGAATTAAAGCGTAGCAAGGAGTTTTTTTTCTGAAATGAAGCTAATGGCAGAATTAGAAAAATAGTTTTTTGATTTACTATTAGGAAGTAAACTTAACAAATTGACAATACAAAGATCCCACCCAAAGATGTTTGGACTGTCGTTATTGGTATTAAATATTAAAATAGCCTATTTAAAAAGTGTTTTTTTTAGCGACAATTACCCATAATCCCCTGCGTGATATAAAAGCGCACTTTGCTACTATGCTAGCTGGACGTTCATCGCTGTTGTGGAGGCGCCAGAGAGCGGCTGACATTCACAGAAATGTTTGTTCTTCTTAACTAGACGTTTAACTTCACACAGCAGGTAACATTTTAATAACGTACATGAAACATGGGATATTTAACAACATATCGGTGGCACCATAAGACAGTTAAAAAACAAACTAGTATCTCTCCTAGCATAGAGATTCCGTTGGGCTAGCTTGATTGTTGGTTCAACCTACGTTAGTTCTGACGTCAGCACGCCGGGGAGCAGCGGTGAAGGTCTGGTCCGAGCTGTTTTATCCAAAACAAACAAACAATTTGCTGGCTTGCTTCAGTCGTGCGCTGGACATTGATAGTAGTCATCTCTGCGGGGCGGAGTTCACTCTGAAAACAAATCTCTTAGGTTCAAATCACAGCTTGAGCCATGAGGGGATTTGGCCAGCAGCTTTACTCCTGTCATCCAATCACAGCTATCATGCCAGCCTGGACATCCAGTGTTTTATTTCCGCATCTATCAGTCCTTTTTATAGACTATAACTCATTAGCTGCCTTCTATGAATTGCATAATAATATATCAGTTTTCCATTAATAAGTAATAGTAATAGTTGTAACCTATGAACACATGTTTTATCAATGATGATTATAAATGATGGTCGTGTTTTTCTCGATGTTATCATTGAGTCTAGTAAAAATAAATCTTCTTAGAATTACTTATTTGGACAAATGTTTGGCCTTTTACCTGACAGTGATTTATTTGATAAAGTCTAATTTATTTACTCACTATAGTTTCAACAAATGTATTTCTGAGGTCCAAAAGAAGGCCACATCTTTTTCTGCAGCCTTCAATATACTTTCAGAAATATTCCTCATGCGTTTGGTCAAAAATGTGTTTTTATTTTAGTCTTCTTCAACTGTTCTCCCTTCTCTACAATTTTAGTTTCAAACCATCCATCAGCATAAACAGCAGTATGTCAGTCCCTGTCCTGGTGTATTAACATTGTAGGGGGCCGACCTGGATTATAAGAGAAAAGAGACACTCAGCATTTGATTGGAAAGCTACACACACACACACACACACTGCTCTTTTATCACAGATGGCATCATCTGGATTGCAGGAAGTACTAGTGTAACCCAGATATACAGTAGGGGCTTAAATCTTTGCACGCCATGATTCTAAAACTCATTGTTACATGAGTATTGTTTCAGGCAGACCTTGTTAAATGCATCAATGATGTGATCTGCATTGAAGTCATTTTATTGATATAAGAAAAAAGCTAACTTTGTTTACAGAGTAGCAGTACTTACTACTCGCACAAAGTAAGAGGCTAGGATACAGCGGACATGTTTTTTCTCATATTCTTTCTTAACAATATGCAAATTCACTAACTAAAACTTTTTCCAGATGACATTAGTTAAATAGCTTTTCTTATAATACTTTCATAACAAAATTGATTGTTTTTTAACAGAAGAATATCCTTGCTGTCCTCAGGGAGATATTAAAAAAAAAACCTATTTCTTTTCATTTGATACATAACGTCCATTTGCTGTTAAGCCTGGGAGCAAAGCATTGCCCTGAGGGGTCTCCTCCATATTTTAGACGCTGCTATAATCTCTTGGCCAGCTCAGAAGTATTAACCCCAATACTGTGCTTACCCTTTCCCATTATCGCCATCATTGACCCTGCTGGTTCCACACAATGCATCCAACAACCAGCTTACCCACTTACTGCACAGCGGCCCAAACACTAACACCTCCATCATCCATTACACACAGACTCCCACACTGCCTCTCCTCTGATATTTGTCCTCCTATTATGGCTTTCTGGTCCTACTCCATATTGATCACAGCCAATGCCTTGTCAGTTATTACCCAGTGAGTGGCCACACCACACACACACCTACACACACTGAGCTTTTCATTACATTTCATTTAGCCAATGCTTTTATCCAAAGCAACTTTCAGTAAGCGCCTTAAACCATGAAGATACTCTATCAAAAAAGCAAGAAATCTCTTTAACTGTATAAATGGAAAGCCATATTTAAGAAGTTATTCAGGATCACTTTATCTGTAAAACCCATGGCTGCTAGAGCCTTGAAACATTTAATGGCTTCCTCAGTGTGTAGGAAGCTTCACTCTTTGGAGTTTCAAGGTTTCAATACGATGAGGTTCAATAACAGTGCTGCTGATACCTGTATTCTATTAAAAGGGTATATACATTTTTTATTTACTCCCCAAAGTTTAAAAAAGTAACCCCAATGTTTTAATCACAACTAATGTAAGATCATGGTTTAAGTGGCATTATGGGACATGAAGGGTGGAGCACGTCAAAGTCAGGACGCCTCAGCTTCACCTGATTTGATTTTTGCATCTTTTTATCTGTCTTCTGTGCAGAAAAAGTCAAATTGGCATAGGGTTGTTGCTTTTAACTTGTTTTTAACTTGTCTATTAAGCAGTCATTGGGTTCAAACTCTGGGTGTTTCTCAATGTCGAGGACGCTTGCTTGGTAGCACATGTCTTCCTAGTCACTTGCTTCAGAAGCGAGGCAAGAATCCTTCCTAGCCTCGGAAAACGAAGCATTGTGGAACAGGCTAACAGGTGTGCAGGTGTGCGTCATATGCGAGGCCCCGCCTTAAATGGAGCGTGATTTCCACCAAAGATTTGGAAATTGGTCCGTGCGCAAAGCATTGTGGGGATTTTAAGACCGTGGACTGAGGGTGTTTCTCAATCGCGAGTAAAGCTGCTCCAGAGCCACTATTTCAAGCATGCTACGTCATCGAGTGCCGCCGAAGTACTGTTCCAATCTCCAGCATACTTGGAAATCTACCGAGCCCGGCGTACTCCGTTTGGAGAAATATCGAGGCTGCACATGAGTAGACTCCGCGGTCTTAAAATCCCCACAATGCTTTGCGCACGGACCAATTTCCCCAAATCTGTGGCGGAAGATGTAAGAGGCGGGGCCTCTCATATGACGCACACCTGCACACTTGCTTGCCTGTTCCACTCTTCGTTTTCCGAATGCCAGGAAGTATTCTTGCCTCGCTTCTGAAGCAAGACGCTCCGAAGACATGTGCTACCAAGCAAGCGTACTCGACATTGAGAAACACCCCCGCAGCCTCGAAATTTCTCGCTACGAAGTACGCCAGCCTCGGTAGAATTCCAAGTATGCTGGACATTGGAACAGTCCTTCGGCGGCACTCGATGACGTAGTATGCTTGAAATAGTGGCTCTGGAGCAGCCTTCCTCGACATTGAGAAACACCCTCTGTGTTATTTCTCCTTACACATACTCTTCACTTTCACTTGGTGCCATCTGTTGGTTAATGATAGAAGCACATGTGATCGCGCAGTTTATTTGTGGGGTTAAAAAAACAATACATGTATTTTTGATTATTGTTAGCATTCCTAAATGTGTCATTAAAGACAGTTATAAGAAGCCCAATAGCATTTATATCTCTATCAATATGTATTCAAGTTTGACAATAGCTGACCTATCTGGCTGTGTAATGTGTGCATCTAATTGACTTCTGTATTCTTGTCAATGGGAATATGTGATTTGAGGAATATGATTGAATGAATATTTGTCTTTATTGAACAGATCCTGCTGCTGATCAGCCATGTGAGGGAATAAGAGAAAGTGAAGTCGCAGCACTTGAGTCACCTGTTGAGTCCTCCTCCTCCTCGGACTAATGGAAATCCAAGGTAAGTGATCCTCTTTCAAAAGAACAAAATAGTCCACTAAAACACTTTTAAACACCTTTATAACTCACTTAAGGTGAGTATAATGGCATTCAAACACATTTTCCTCTAGAACTCAATCGAGCCTTTCCAGAGCTTTTAACCATTTAACATGGTCTTCATCAGAAGGGTTGCTCACGCTGTCTCAATAGATTCTTTATCATTTTGTATATAACACTTTTAGGGCTTTTCCTCTGCTTGCCCTTAAACTCAAGGTTCGAAATGTATTCTTGAACTATATATTAATGATAATTCCAACCAACTCAAGGTCTACTTACTAGCATTTGTGGGAGCGTTCAACTAAATCACATGTATGGTTTGTGATTGTTTTAGATGTTTGTGTATAACAAAAAAGTGTCAGTCAAATGATTAAAATGTAATACCACACCTATTTCTGTTTAAATGTGAGTTGTATGTATCTTGTTTTCAAACTATTTTGTATTGCGATAAATAACTAAACAGTACCACTATTCTCTTCTGCATTAACAAATCATTCAAATTCACCATACCTTGTCATTATAAAGCTATCAAGTAATTATCCAACTGTTTTTCTTCTCATTCTTGTTTACAATGGGTCTTTACAAAGCACAAAACCTTCCATTTTCCCATAGCAGAGTGCAGCACATCACACGACAGTGGGAAAAATAATCAGCCGGAGCTTAAGGCCGTATCAAAAGCCTCACAGTTCCTGAGCAGCCGTCTTTAGAGGGGGTGACTCTTAGAATGCCTCAGCTTGTTTGTCTCATGGTTTAAGTGGTGCACATAGCCATGGAAAGATCATTAAATCACTGTTTTACCACTTGGCTTAATCCCCACAACAAAAGAGGAAGATACAAAAAAGAGAAAATGGAGAGAAAAAAGTGGTGGGCGAGATTAAGTAGAAACTTGATGGATCTAAACTGACGGCTCTGTTTCCCAGCGTTGCTAAGGGGAGTTAAGAATCTTGATTCCACTTCTCCCAGGCTGAGGAGTGGCTGTTGATCGGACGTCTCCCATTACCCCTGCAGTGGCAAGCCGCGCTCGTAGTGTCCGCTGCTGTGGCCATCTGCCGGATTAACCAGCAGGATATATTTTTATAGAGAGCATCCTATTCATATCCTGCCTGCAAAGGTTTACATTAAGGTTGAACTCGGGTGCGCTTACAATGGCAGATGAAGTAAGCTCTATCCTTCTTACAGCACCCCTCCCCATCTTCTCACTGTTTGAGAGACTGATAGCACTGGGTTGAAAGAGATCTGCCTCACCGTGGGATGAAAGAGGATCTCAAAGCAATGCCACTGTCTGCTGCCGGGTCTTTTTTTCTCGCACTGACAATAACGTGGTGCCCAGCATGAAAAAAACATTTGTATGTGCCAAGTGCGATTGTTTCTTCTAATAGGCATCAACAGGCCAACTTCTCTGTGTTACCATACAGGTGAACTCATTCCTGGGAAAATGTTTTTTTCTTTCCCAGCCTTGTAGGCGCGATGGCGTCCCCCTTTTTCCTCGGCCTAACGGGATTAGTCGTGCCAGTGCTACCCCGGCTGTCACGGTACTGTCTACTTCCCATCTCTCTTCTGGGCCTCTAATGTGATTAACCCATTCCCTGTGGTCCAAATGGTTCTGGAGGGTGGGTAGAAGGGGAGGGAAGGAGGCGGGCACCTCCCTGGCATGTTCCTCCCCATGCCTAACTCGCCATCGTTGGCACCTTTGTAAGGCAGGAAGAACCAATGTCGAAGGTCCGTGATGTTGTGGAGACGAGTTAAAAATACATAAACTCAGACAATTCAAATACAAATTATTGAAACCATTACCAACTTTAACATTCATTTTGTCTCAAAAACTTCTACAAGGTTATTTTCACATCACTACATCCCACTTAACCAGTTCGCTGTGTTTTAAACCTGATCATCATCTATTCACAACACCTCAATCATTTATGAAAATCTGTTCAGGCTGATTTGTGGCTTTCACAGTCATCAGCACTGAATATTTACTGCTTGCTTAAGTGGAGACAATAATAATTGCCTACACCCATCATCTTGTCAAATGTCAGTGTTGTGGGGCTTCGCCTGTTTAACACGTGTCACGCTCATTTTCGACTCATCTGTTGCGGGTCTTGGTCGGGGCATCTGCCGCACGCAGAGGACCACATGCCCTTTGCCACCGCTCACAGGGAGAAGCCTGCGAAGCAAAGAGCGACATACAAAACCCAGAGCTGAAATCACCTTTACAGTCGCAAACACTTGTCACTTCACATTTTCACATGTGTGGTGATGTACAGCGTACTGTAGCTTCTTCGTATAATGAGAAGCATTCATTAACATGAGCATGAAGACTGTTAGTCTCACTCTTCTAGACTCTAGAAGTGAAAGATCATGCTTGTTATTTAAAGAAATTAAACCTATTTTTTAATATAGTTTATTCAAATAATTAAATGTATTTAAAATTGCAAGTGAAATGGCTCTTTGAAAGTATAAAAGAACAACATTTTAGACGATTTCAACAGTGCTACAATTGCTGTTTGTATATAGCCACATATTTATTCAGCGAATACAATTTAGCTTAACTAACTTAAACCCTGTTTTGTTTTTTCCAAGATCAAATTCAAATGTAACTTTTGTTTTGAGACTGAAAAAAAGACATTCACTGTCGTCCAACACCTACCCGCATGCTGTGTTCAGCCGCGCTTCACGTGAGCGCACAGCCTCGGTCAGGCGATGGCACAAAGAATTAGGAGTCTTAATTAAGATTTTGTACAACTCTGCATGTGCTGTTCTTCTGCGAGACAACGGGCTTGAAGAGGGCGGGGTGTGGTGGATCCTTAACCAGCTGCCTGCTCTGAAACAAAACCCAAAGTTAACACGGAGATCCAGACAATGAAGTAATCTGCGGCTAGTCTGTAAGGTTATTTATATGTCAATGAAAACCTCCAGTTTGTGCATATATTGAGTGTTCATATTTATATTTTAGGCATGAAAGAGCTAAGAGAAAACAATTCAACATTGTGGGGGAAAGACAATACCGTGCATGAGGGGGTAGCGCCCCTTGTGTGGAGATTTGGTGGGTTTCCAATCCTGATATCCAACTCAGCACCATGTAATGGAAGGTGACACTTATTGTATTAGCAGGGGCTAATGAGTGTCTAAAAGCCTGTGTGACTGTGTGCGCTGAGGAATCTCATCGTGTGTGTTGGGTGGCAGGAAGAAAGGACAATATATCTGCAAAGTAGACGAGGCCATAAAGTGCAGCCACGCGAGGGCCCTGTGAGTTTCAAGCACTTGAATTCTAATAGAGATATAAAGAGGAGAGAATGAGCTTCATTTGATGCCCATTCTAGATTATTTAGGCAGGTAAACTTCAGCTGTATTCACACAGTCAGAAAACAAACAAGACTTCAATCTGATTGCTGGTTTTCCTGAGCCCCAGAGCCAAAATGTTTCCCTAATCTTGTCTCTAAGGACTGTTAACACATTTAATGCAACCCCCAGAGGCTTCTTGCAGCCAACGACGGATATAAACTAATTATTCAGTTGTGTATTACCTCAGTTATTAATTGGTACCCGGTAAAAGCAGCACCAAGGCATATCAAACTCATATTTGACAGCTATACATAGAGGACTCTTTCTTCTCAGTTCATCCTGTTTAAACCTTGTTTTGAGAGCTGTATACGTTTCACGGCTCATCCTGTAACGTTTACCTACAGTATTACATGTAAACTAGTTAGCAGGAGCTACCGTCTTTATCCATCTTCTTCTTTAGCATTTCTTTCCAAATGTTGTTCACATTAACGAGACACATTTTTGTGCATCTTACTGAGAGAACACTGCATACTTTAAAGTCAATTTCTTTGGTAGGTAGACAAGAAAAATAGATCAATGTTGCAAAATGACTTTTATTAATTGGTCTGTTATGCTGTAAGGTTCAAATAGTTTTGTATCTATATCTAGTGTTGTATTTATTTATCCAAAATGAATAATTCAACCTCATACATAATTAATTAACATTAACAGTTCATGGTGTAGTACTACCTTCTAACCACAAGGGGGGTATCTAACTAACTAAATGGGCATCATTATCAGTTGGACATGTTTTAAACACTGCAGCAGTAACAAGGGTCTCCATTTTCTTTTGCACTGTTGTTGTGTTTCTTTTTTCTTTTACATCAGTGATGGGCATGTACTTAAAGAGTTAGTTAATTGTGTTTGGTTTTTTAGGCTTTTTAGGATTAAAAAAATGTCAAACCTTACTACTGTACACGCCGTTAAGCAACAACAGCTCTTTCTTGAATCTTCGGCATTTAAGACACGCTGTCAGTTTATGTTATCCTCTGCTACATTAGCCATTAGCTTATTTGTTAAGGTTTAAAGTAGAAAAATACCTTGGTCAATATACAAACTTAAATATGTTGTATCTGCTGCCTTTATCAGCTAATTTGGGGTGTCAGTGAAAGTTCAAGTTGTGGTAAAAAGTATGAACATTGCCATCCGCTCAATTATTTCCTGCATGCTCTGGACATGGTGACATGTACTGTGACAATTAATATCTATGTCTGACCGGGTTGAAGTGGCACCAAAATCTGTTTACCACAAAATCTGAGTTTTTGGTATGAGTTTGAAATACCTTACTTTTCAAATAGTATCTCTCTCTCCTGAGGAAGAGAAAATGTAAATGTCAAAATGTCCCTGAAATGTTAGAATGAGAAACGTTTGTCCTTAGTGTCAGAACTACTGATTTATTAATACTTATTTTTAATAGTTTAATAACCTGCCACTTGACCAAGATGAAGTTCTCTGTGAATTCCACATTGAATACTTTTTGATTAATTTTTAAATAGATTTTAGGGTTATTTCTCAGTTGGATTAGCGCATTTTGTATTTAAGTTGTTTTTATGCAGTTTAAACACATGTGTGTACTGTATGAAGTATTGCATATGGGAAATTAGATGATCTTTCACGTCTACATTTTACAGGCAAGCGGCCCTTGTCTTCTCTTCTGGCCTAGCGAGCAACAAATGACAGCAGCACACAGAGAGCGTTGGCCATTTTTGTTTTTTATAATCTTATGTCAACAGTTGAATTATCATTGGTGGAGCCCCTGTCTGAAAGCCAGTGCTTCACAATACTTCGTATGTTGCATTTGGGGCGTGTGAATGTAGAGACCACAAGCACACCTCAATGCCTTTATTATTTGAGGTTCAACAGGTATTGACAATCTTGATTAAACACCAATATTATATTAAACATCAAAATCTGTTTGAGCAACTCCCCCAACACTCTAAATTATCCAGGAAATTAATTCCAATAAACCTGTAAACACAAGGTTTGCTTTGAATCTCATATTAAACTTGTAATGATAAACTAAACTATCATTCATGTCTGCCCCCTTTCACTCAAGCAGGCCTTTGAAAGTTATAATCCAAACACTGGAATTCTTGTCATTGTTCAACATTTATCAATAGCCTAATTTGTCGCCAGATCACAAATGCACCATTTCACAAATGCGGCCGATTTGGGGACGCTTTCACCGATGGGTGGCTCTGAAAAAATAATGTCGTCAAACCAGGAGGCTGTCAACTAAAAGCACATGGCCCACTGGAGATATAATGACATCAAGGGACTGAGTGAAAGCAGGCCTTTTAAACAGGCCGGTGCAGGCTTACACTTGGTACACAGGTCACCCTCCGTGCGCTCATCTGGACGTAACTCAGGTTGACACTATTTGACCTCTGCCGATACCCCTCTCTGCTGCCCTTTGTTTTCCTGCGCTCTCCTGGGAATTTCTATTAACACTATCCCTACAGATTCTATCAAAAATTCTAGTCTTCTAAGCTCTCATTTCTCAACATTTGCTTTTCTATTATTTCTCAGAACTCCTGGCCCTTTCAGAATTGGCCCTTTGTAGGCCTTTGCTGAGGCTTGGGGTCTGACAGAATTGTTTCTCTTGGCCTGGCCTTCAAAGGGAAAAGCCCCTTTTAGAGGTTTGAATGAAGAGGCTATTGTTCTTAGCTTAACTTAGATGTTTTGAAAAACAAACATTTTAAAACTGTATCTGTTATTGATAATTGATTGTAAAGCACGAGGCTGCAATTAGGTCACCTTTACCTAGCTGCAAATGTCAGTAAACTTTCCACGAGGCGTGTTTAATGATGAGCTTCACTCGTTGGTCTTTAGAAACAGCGATTCCAAAGATTTCACAGTCAAATGGACAGCAAAAGATTGATATGTTTAATGCTGTTTGGCACAAAGGTAGTCTAATCTTTGCTTTCTTCTCTGGCTTTAACCCTAGCGTCCAGCAGTGAAGTGGAGTGTCTTAAACAACGGTTTTAAATGAATCGCCATCACCTGCTCTTTACACAGGTGTTCTCTCACTGCGTCCTCATAGATTTACTCCATAGTTTGTTTAAAATGTAGGTTGGAAGTTGTAGAGAAGTTTAGTTTCATGCTCAGATAGCATCAGAAATCATTTGAAATATTCTCATTATGATTCATCTAGTTGGCTTAATTGAGTCTACATGTCATTTTAAATTATCTAGCTGTTTGTTGACTTCCAAATGTATTTGTTTATTTAGAAAGAGGATATTTTAATTATAGCATTCGTTGATTGCTTTTAAATATGGCATAATTCTACATTTGTTCAAAGTTCTGTCTCACTTCCAAATTGTCTAGACGTATTTAAATTGTAAGCTTTTAATTTGGTTATCAAAGTAATCAAATAATGTAAGAAAGAGCGTTCACAGCTGAGTTTTTGTAGACCGCTAACAGAACAATCAAGCTCCACAGTGGCCTGGACGTGCTGTCTGTGTGCACATTTTCGAAAACCCATCTGAATCCTTTTAGGGAGAATCTGACAGAGGAAAACGTCCATCATTCAGAGCCGCAGGTGGAAGTGCACGGTTGACTGATCAGAAATAAAAAGATGCCCGAAAGAGCATTCAAGACGGGAAAAGCGACGTTCCTCACTTCCCAATTAGTGTTTGGATTCTGCTTCCTTGCTCTGCACCCCGTATTGTTGCAACAAACCAACAAAAAAGTTTAGTTAAGCCACAAAACCTTCTGTATCTTTTCAGAGGAATCGGTTCTTTATTGGGGGCCATTGCAGCCTGTGTTTATTTTCTAACAGTGAATGGGTGTGAGGTGTGAAGCTGTGAATACTGTGAGGTCAACCCGCCATGATGCTGTAAATACTAACAGGGCCGCTTCGTAATGAGTGAGGCCACGGCACAGCTCTCTATTCAACCGTTTAACCAAAGAGACTGAACAGTGTTGTTCCCGCACAAAGATTCACATAAAAAGAGATACATTTACAACAGAACAAAATGAGAAACTAATTGTCACTGAGCTCACATTAATCTTGTCTGTAACTTCAGCTGCTGTTGGCCCTGTGTGGGATTTAATCATTGGGTTTAGGATAAAGTGACCACCACAAGGAGATGTTCCCATTGCTTCATTAACACATCATAAATAAATTATGTTTAGGTTGTTAAAGCTGGGACATTACAATTTCATTAGTTTAAGCTTGTGGTTGAAATACATTTGGTATACTATCTCTTAAAAAATGTGATGTGAAAAATGTGGTTTGGTAAGAAAATGAAGCATTCAAATGAAGAGAATATTAAGACTAAAAGGGACTACAAATATGAACAGCAAATCAATTTGAGAGAAAACATTTCATATTAGTAAAATGATCAAAATAAGGAAATGGCACTAGAACAAGAACACAATGAAATTAAACAATAAGTAAAATTCACTTTCAACTAATCTCACCTTGAAAAAACACACTATCTAAATGTATATCAACAAGAACACCGAAAGAGAGTAACTATTTTTAACTTTTAACATGGATATCTGCGTTTCCCTTTTTCTTTTATCACTGTTTGATTGTTTCCTTTTCACACGACAACAGCCTTGTGTCCTGGATCTGGAAACTGATCACTATCCATGGAGTAAAGTAAATATACTTTCTATTAGCTGTCTTGTTTGTCTGAGAAGAAACAGCCCTTTGTGGAGCCTTGGTGATGGAGCACTGCAGTCTGATGTTAGAACCAGAGGGCGCTCTGGGGGGATCTTCAGGACAGATGTTAAATGAAGTGTGAGGAAAAAAAATACCTTATCATGTTTATAAAGCATCAGTTTAGACTTTATCTGGATGTCAAATAATCAGCTTTAGGTGTTTTGCTGCAGGTTTTGAATGAACATGTGGAAGTTGGTCGTATCCCAGCTGAACCCCTCGGAGACCTCGGTGGTCATGCTGCCAACAGGATTTAACCAGAGGACATGAAGCTTAGTCGTGTCCAGACTGAGCTTAACTTAGTGAGTCCGCATTCAAAAAGGACATTTCTACCACAATATGTCGATAAAACCAAGCATCTAAATTACATAAAGCTTGGTCTGCAGTTTGTTAGTTTTCATATTTTTTGAAAAGCGACAGGTTGTTTTGTTTTTTGTAAACCCAATATTGCAATAACGGATTTGAAAAATTCAGTAATAAGTCTTTGCTGATGGAATCAGTGCTTCAGTGATGATGTGTTTGCCTTTAACAGACTGGCACTATCCTCCACTAATAACTGCAGTTGCACTATTTGCCCATAGGATGTCACTATATAGATGATTCATTTATCCCATAGTCTATGTATGGAGTAAGGAAAGCTTATGTAGGTCTGATCAAACTTTGTAGTTTTCACTATTCTCACTTTATTAAATGAGTCAATATAACTCAGAGAAACACATTTACATATACAATTATTTATAACATCATCTGGTGCTTCATTTAGAAAAAAAGCACTTAGGTAAAATCTTCAAAAAATAACTTATTTTACTAAGCATGTTATTGTCTAGGTGGTGGTATTTATAAAATAATAAATGTCAACATAACTGTTTATCATCCATTAAATGCAGGGAAATATCCACGTAAATGGACATTACATAACAGATCAAGTACATTTTGATAGTTTACTGATATTATATCTAGTAGTTGCATCAAACAAAATGTATCCCACAGTTACATCAGTCCTTGATGATCCACTTTCTCTGTCAAAACAAAGTACATCATGAGAAAAAATCAAATGCACTCGCACTAACTGCACTGCCTACCACCATCCAAGATGTCTTGATTTGGCAACAAAGAAGAGGCAATGAAATCCAAAGTTGATGAAACCTAAACTCAAAAACCTTCAGTTTAATGGTGTTACCTATGAGTGGACTTAAAGCTGATCCTGTAGATGTCGTTACAACAGTGGTAGCAGGTTAGATACATTTGCATGAAGTTCAGGGTGTCGATAACCTAACTGTTGATGGTACGCCCTGCCCGCTATGCAACGGCACGTGTCGTTTAGCCTGCCTACTTCTATGTGGAAGATGAAGCATTGCATGGTACAGTTTAAAAAGTCACATGTCTTAAAACGGCCTTCACAAGAAATATCAACATAATTGCAAAGGCAGTGAAAACCTTAATTCTTTTTGCTAAAATCCCGCCTCGTCTGACCCGTAGTTTAACAGAGATTTAATAAAAAAGGAAAATAAATAACTTTCTCCTCTGATATTGTTTTAGCAGACACTGTAACCTTTAAATGCCTATAGCTGTTTTTAATCCAAATAAAATCAAGGCTAATGCTTCATTACTGGGTATTTTTACAGAATGATCCTCATGCTGCTGCTGTTAATTTTTTTATTAACGCAATTACCGGGCTCTTAGTGGACGGGGTCAGAGAGGTCTAATTACCCTGCGTCACGCTGGTAAATAGTTGGAGGTGTCTCTGAGCAGGTGGCCCTGGAGGTAAGAGGGAGACATGGGGCATACCGAGGCGGGCAATTACTGGATGAATTTCACTTTAATAAATGTTGAGCTACATTTGGAAATTCAGATTACAGAGCTTTCTGCCTAATGGGTGCTGCACTGAGGCCACTTGAGCAAGAAAATGATCTGAAAGAGGGTTTAATTAACACAAGCTACATGATCCAGGGAGCGCGTGACAGAATGTTAAAGTGAGGGGGAGAGCGCACAGCACAGGGATAATATGAAAATTAGTGAGGAGGAGGAGGAGGAGGAGGAGGGTGAGCTGGGGAGGGAAGGGGGCTGGGGTGCTAACTTTTATCTGGCAGGTTTAAAGTCTATAATTTGCCTCTGTTTTTGCACATTACTACAGATGCATCAGCGTCAGTGTCACACACATTACCATAAGGCCAGCTGACAGCAGAATTCAGTTTGATTTGATGATATCAAACTGCATATATTGGATTAGTGATGGAGTTAAATCAGTCAAAATCCTTTTTATTCCCCCTTTCAAAAGAGCCACTGATGACGTGTCTGTGATTATTTTTTCACCTCAGAGAAATGATTTTACTAACACAACTGCAAATTGAACGATCTTGTTTTAAGTCATTCATACAGTCATAATTATGTTTCTGTAAGCTGCATAAAAGCAACAGCTACTATAGGAAAATATTTGTTCATATATACATTAAAACATGCACCTATAGAAACGTTTGTAAGTCCGCTAAACACATATATATAAACAACTATAGTGCGGCTGTGTCTACAGCTTTATGTGTTCATTTCCTGGTGCAATTTGTTTGGCTTTTTTTGGTAGAATTGGTTCACATTCTTGGTCCTGTCTAATATCTCTGATTGGAAACGCTGGGGAAAAAACACAAAAGGAAAAAACTAAGTTAGTGGAAGAGTAAAAGCAATCTTGAAGCAAATATCTCACTTCCAATGAGTAGGCCTAAGATCTATCTATTGATTAGGTGGCATATTAAATGAAACGTGTTTTATTAAAGTGCTCGGCCACCACCATTAGCCTCATTATCCTGACGCCTCATAGGGCTTGTAGTCTTTATATTTTGTCACTCTTTTTGTTTTCTGTTGTGCACATAGAGTTGTGCGGGTTTAGACAGAGGAATCCATCATAAAACTTTCTTTGATGTGAAACAGTTTGTGTTCATCAGTGGCTGCAGAATCCATGACTAACTTCCTTCACCAGTTGAAACCAGTGCATATGGCTGGAGGCCTGCTGCAGCCTGATTATTTATCTCTGAAATGAGTCTTGTGGTTTCCAGCTTTCTGATGATGCACAACACTTTTAAGTGGTACCCACTGTTGACCCTCCATACAGCAACAGCAACCACCCCCCCAAAAAAAACTCAGCAGGGTTACACAGTAAGCACTCTCCGCTATTTATAGCAGGTGGTGAGATGTTGTTTAAAGGGAAACCTGGAGGAATGCATATGTACATGACATAATCTCATTTGAAAAGTTGCACATAATTCAGCGATGCACCTGCATTACGTGTCACTGAGAGCATTGTTTTGGCCCGTAGCTCCTGTCACTTTTCATGTGTTTAGTGTTTGTTGCACGAGCTGCACTAAAGCTGCACCGTATAGCTCTGTGTTGTAGATAGGACGCAGGGTTTTGTTTTTGTTTAAACAGTGTATATGTGTGGTTTTGTGCATGTAAGGTCCTCATGGTTTTACACACCGCGGTCTCCCTCCACCTCTCCACTGGAGCTAAAAGCCCCGAAACAGAACGGTAATTGCCCAATTAGGGCCCTCGCTCTGTGGGCCGCAGAGCACTATGCGCCCCCACATGCTCACAGAGTCAGATAATTGAGCTGAAAGCAAATGAACGGATGGCAGACAAACAAGCTACTAGAAAATAATTACTTGGAGTGTTTCTTTTCAGTACCTGTACAGCGAATTTCATTATTGTCAATAGCCTCTAAAGCTGCTCGAAACGGTGGTATTTGTCATTTTCATAGAGACTTGATAATGACATTAATTTGTCTTAATGGGTTGGTTCTATTGTTAAAAATAGTAAAATGAGCAGAAATTGTCTTTCCTCAGCAGCTAGAGAGGACTTCACCACACTCCCGTCAGGCATGAGGAGATAATTTGGTGTGCTTGTCAAATTTCCAATAATTTGTTATATGGAACATGAGTAATGCTAATACCATTAATGTCCATTTTCCTCTAAATTCATTACTGCCCTTTTCCCTTTTATGTTTTTAATGCCTCGGCCATTTTTCTCTGCGTCAAGAGGTTATACCAGGACTGATTAAAAACAAGCACATTTAGACTTTTGCCTTATACACACACGCATAAATTTATAACATCTGTAAGAAATGCCGGCCGTCAGTCATCCTTCTTAATCTGAAGAGTCTGTTAAACACGATATGTCAATGCAGCTGGTTATAAAAAGGTTACATTCAAACAATAATTAGGACAATATCATGCGTAAAATAATACCATTTTAAATAATCTGTAAAAAAAAAACATTTATGGTTGTCATCAGAGAGTGCATTTGAAAGGATTGTCTTTTTAGCATTTGCACATTTGATTATGTGCAAATGGCCTTTCTGTGTTAACATGAAAGATGACTTTACTTTTCTAATATTAATAATTGAATGGCTTTATAATTCCAGCTAATTGCATCACAATTTGTTGTGTCGCAAAATACTGGTATTTAAGATAACCGTGATTTAGAAAGATTCCATATATGATCATATTTTATTTCACATTTCTACCGTTGTGGTTACAGACTCTCTCCTCCTCCCTACTCTCACCTTTATCTATACTTATAGCCAAAAAAGAGATAATAAAACCAAATATAACAGATTCATTTGAATGATGTCATTATTGATATAATTTTTTCAAATTTTCTATAGATATCGTAATAAAATTGTTATTGTGAATTATTTTTGGCCTGACAATTGTGTAGTGAACATCTGACATTATGAACGCCCCAATCCAAATGATATCCGGGTCATTTTAATACTGTTGTTTCAATCATTTAATGTTTTCATTTTGAAGGATTAAACTGTAGATTTTGCCCAATAATACAGTAAAATGTTCAAACTGCTCGACCTTACGGAGATTCAATGTCAGTTTATCTTTGAAGATAAGACATTTTGTACAGAAAAAGAGTATATATATGTTATATAAATACCACAACTATTTACAACAAAATCAAAATAAATGTTTCATGATTTTCAAGTTTTCTTTTCACATGTGAACTGAAATGTTGCGTCACTTAAAGTATGAAGGGTCAAGGATTAGTTACTCAGAGCAATATATATGCACTTCAATAATGTTACAATTATTATAAATCTTTATTTAAAACGGAAAACACACCAACAATAAAGTCTATTTTTAGGTAAGACATATTTAAAAAAGAACAGGGGAAGCACAATAAAGAAGTAAGTTACCTCCTCCGCACAATAATTACAGTGAAGAACAATTCAAAACAATCCCAATTTACATTTAACATTAAACGAGGATACAATAGAATGTGGTAAATTAATAATTATTTTTTGACTCGAAAATACTGCAAAATGTAAATAAAACAGCCAAAAAAGTATTGAAACTTTGGGGAGGGAGCGACAGTTGTAGCTGGAGGCAACAGACGCAGCTGCTGGGAGGCGATACTAAATCTGCTCTGTTGACGGCTCCCTGTGATCCTCCCACATCACTGTGACAAAACAACTCCAAGTATACACACACACACAGACAGACACAGACACACACACACACACATACACACACACACACGCACAACACACACACACACACACACACACACAACACACACACACACACACACACACACACACACACACACACACACACACACACACACACACACACACACACACACACACACACACACACACACACACAGTTAGCGTCCTCTGCGCCTGAGGCAGAGACGGCAAGATGAGCAGTTTCTCAATCCTTCCCTCCATCGTACCTCCAGCCGTCAGCAAAGTGTAGTGAAGTGGGAGCAAGAGGAGGATGACAGCACAATAAACACTATTACCAGTCCATTGTGCGGATATAATTTAATGCTGCAGCGTGCTTTCAACACCTAATAAAAGAAAAGACATGAACCCATTAAAGCAGGCACAAGTTAAAATGCTGAACTGTAATGGAGCTCCTATTGATGCCAGGACATAAAGCAACATGAAGCAGCTTTTTATTTAAAGTAGGTAATAAAATAATGCACAGAAGCACATTTTGGACACATTTAAATGATGGGGAATCATTTCATACGTATAAGAATTTCTTCAAAATTAGCATTTTCATTTTAAGGGTTCTGATGTGTTTTATAGAATTGTCAAACTTTCGATTTATAGGGATATCATATAAATTGTTTATCTAAATAATGAGTTGCTTGATTATATTATTACCCTTGCCTACTGACTTTACAATTCTGGACATAATTAAACATCTTTCTCCAAATATAATCTCTAAGAAAACCTTTAAAATGGCTGATAAATAGTGAGGAAATGATATTTAAGTGTTATAGGGACACTGCTCAGTGTTCATCGTTGGGAAGTCTCCCCATGTAGGTTAACAGCCTACAGAGGGCGCTGTTAAAATAATATACAATGAGATACTAATGATAGTGAGATATTCAAAGAATCGGCCTTTAATGTACTCAGTGCAAAGTTGCTGCCAGAAAAGTGGGCAAATAGTTTTGTATTTGAAATTGACACACATTTAAACAAAGTACATTTTATGGCCAATTGTTTAAAAAAGCATTCACGTAAAGATCAAAAGGGGATTTTTTAAATAATAATAATATATATCGGTCATTCAAATTGTAATATTTTAAATTATCTCCTCAAATACTTGAACTATGTATTTTATAATGAAATGTGTCTGTCATAGGGCTGCAACATAAGATTATTTTAATTATGGATCAATCTGCCAAATATTGTTCGTTAAACCGTGTATTTTAAAATGCCTGAAAGTAGAAAGTCCATCTTAGTTAAATGTCTTATTTAGTCTGTCAAAAACCCAGAGATATCGTATATTACATAAATCAGAATATAGCAGGAAATCTCTATATTTGATTGTTTGAAAACTGAATTTTCTGCCGATTTTGCATGAAAAATTCAACTCAACGATTGATCGATTATAACAAATTAAATAGTTACTGATTGTTTTTTTTCCATCAGCTAATTATTACATTGCATTACATTGCATTTAGCTGACGCTTTCATCCAAAGCAACTTACAATAAGTGCATTCGACCAAGAAGATACAAACTTGAAGAAAACAGAATCATATAAGTACATCAGGTTTCATAGAGCCAAAACATTTCAAGCTAATAATTTACTAGAAAAAATTATTTCTTAACTATTCATTGCAGCTCTAATGTCATCAGACATACATTATTTAAATAACTAATCATTTTAATGATTTTACCAATTATTCAATCACATTGTCTTTTGTTTCAAATGACAGATTGAGTCCTTTCCCTGACTTGATGTGTTTATAACATCACCCTTCTAATAATGACATCAAACATAAATGCGTGCATTTTTCAAGTATGTTTTTGAAGAAGTGAAATGCATACTCAAAGTATCAAACCTGAATCTAAAGCTGATACATATTATTTTACAATAACCACGATGGGCTGCTTACAATAACTGCTTTCAGTATTGTCCTTTGTGTGTATCCTCACATACATCTGAGAGGGACATGTGTTCGCCTAAGTGATACTTCTGCCTGTATTTAGGTGTGTATGAGTCTTTTTAGATTGTGTAAACTGTCGCTGAGTGCCAGAGGATCGTTGTTTGACATGATGACTGAGCTGATGATTCATTTGCGAGGCCTGACTCCTGTTTGGAGCTTTTTATGTAACACTCTGTTGAATAATACCTTTTAAATAGAGACTCTTCCCATCAGTCCACCGATGGGAAATGATGTCTGAGTGTGAGGTATCTTGGGATGTTATATGCTTCAAAGGAAGTATAATGATATCGGGAAAAGGTTCCTTGCTAAGAAGAAGTGAACGGCAATGAATAAATATCCAGTTATAAAACAGGCTTCAAATAATATCAGTATAATAGAATAGGAAACAATATTGCATTAATAACAGATACTGTATATTATAAGATAACTCTCTGAAAGGGATAATAGTGCCCAGCAGGTCATTAAATCTTTTCGGTGTATTTTTGCTGAAACTCTCTTGAATTTGACTTTAACTTGTGAGAGAGGGTATGTTTTAAAGAGCAGTATTGGTACCTTTACTGTGGTCAAATATATAAATTCCACTTCCATCACTGCATGGGGAGAAGTTTAACAAGAGAAATCATCTGAGGATTAAACCAGTGCATTTAGACGTGTGGAAACTGGAGCGGTGTGAGAGTAGGTCTGAATATAAATGAGTATTATCATGTTTTTCAGCCTATATATGCTGATGAAATAATCTTGCTGAAATTATTCATTTCAAGTCAATGATTCTGTGCGAGCTCAAGCTAAACGTATATTTATAGTCTGTAGTTTTTATAGTTGTTGCCTCAATTTGAGGGCTTGAGAGAGAGAGATACAATATATATTTCTGGCCAGAATTGAACTGGGAGTTTTCTGAGTCCTGGTTAGTGCCTAAATTGCTTCTATTATTTCAGTTTAGTTTCTTTATAATCCTTATACTTTGAATGCATATCACCATAATAACTTTGTGGTAATGATTTCATCAGTCAGCCCTTCATGAGAATTCAAATGTGAGGATTAACTCAGAGAACCCAAAATGATGATCCTCAAATGTTCTCATATTTATTTTCCTTATTATTGTTTAGTTATTTATTATTTTCATTATTAGTAACGTAAGAAGTATTTCTGTCTTTTTTTTAAAATGACTACTTCTACTTCTTCTACTACTATAATAACTTGTTCAGGCGGTATATCACCCTTGTGCATAAATTGCAGTAGAGGCCCACCAAACAACATTAACCAAGTATTTAAATTAAATTTAAAGGATATGCCCAGTGTCTCATTTGAATAATTCATTGATGGTGTATCTCCACCTGCTTCTGCCTCTGTGCCAGTGTCTGAATCTGTGTGACGGAGGGACTGAATGGTGATGTGTGACACACTCCTGATGAAAAATAACAGCGGCCCTCAGATCTGCACAACGGCTGATGAAGAATCGCTGACTTTTATTGGTGCCGAATAAAAGGATGTAATGAAAGAGTCAAAGGCTGAGGGAGAGAAAGAGGGATTCAGAGGGAGGGGCGGAGGAGTGCAAAACAAGGCCCCATCCATCACATGAGTTGAGAAGACACATTCCAGTGCCCTTAGCAAGAGGATACATTCACTCAAAGTCACAATAGAGGGGGATTCTGGGAGAAGCTGGGAGGGGCACCCATCAATACACAACCTCACCCTTGGGCTCTCTCTGCGCACAAACTCAATACCCCTTCCAGTCCAATTCATTTGCCTCTATAGGCATGACAAATGTACATTTTGCTGCCGATGAATGCGTTCATACTCAAAACAACAAAACAGGCGAATAAACAAAATCACGGCATGGATGCTGATAGTTTAAATTCTTAATTCTCTTCCACCCTTTCCCTCCTTCTCCCTGTCAGTCTCTCTGTCTCCCTCATTAACCGGAGTTTGAGAAATCTCAGCTGGGGTGGCAGGGTATCTCTGTCTGCCAGAGTTAGTGGGGTTTTAGGGTGGAGGGAGCAGGTGATGGCTTTCTGGAGTGCACTCATTTACACTCCTCCCTTTCTCTCGCTGAGCAGCGTGAAGAGGTGGGAGAGACGAGGGGCCGCCTCCTCTCACTCCTGTGAGCTGCACCTGCCAGGGGTGAGAGGATCAATGGTGAACTCTGACCCTGTACCTACCACAATGCATATACCATGTAATATATACATTATACATTAAGAGTGGACGGGAACATTACATTTCTGACATTAGAACCACAAAGAGTTGTGCAGCTGCAGCAGTTATTTGTATTTATAAGTGGAGAGCAGCTATGTAAACAAGGGCAAAACAGATACACATTCATTTAGACAAATAAACATCCAGATACAATTTATAAACTGTTGCTGCTTGTTGGAATCATAAAATGTAAACTTCTGCATTTAAAGATGATTGTGTTTTTTTTAAGATATGTTGAATTTCCTTCAGGATTTGTATCTCCACAATGCCTAATTATTTCCCATATTTCATATTAAAAATACATCAACAAAGAAACGTTATGGCGTTTAACTCACATAGATGGAGAAACACATGGCACAAGAATAAGATAAGAAGGGTGTAAACAAGATTGTCCAATAGATGAAAAGCTATCGCCAGCAGCCGTTGTTTTATTTTAGGATTATAAACCGTATAAAAGATGTAGCCACCATGATGTCACCCATGGGTTTGTGGACTAGCATTTCGAAGCCTTGAATTTTGCTTTTCAGCCATCACCATGTCGATTTTTTGCAGCCAGAATTGACCATATTTGAATAAGAGGGTGTAGCTGGGGAGTAACACGCCCCTTTACTGATTGACAGGTCGTCAGGGTGGCGACTTGTCAATCACAAGATAGCAACAGCCACGAGAAGACTTTAATCTAGAGGTGGTAATGTGATTCTCTCATAGACTTCTATTCAATCAGACATTTGGCAAACAGTGGTGCCCCCCCCCCCCCCCCCCCCCCCCGTGGTGAGCATTAAAGAAAGAAGGTTCAAGCCACTTCAGCATTGGTTTTACTTTGGAGGGTCGGAGCGTATGCACAGACAGAGACTGTAAACAGCTGCTGAGCGTTGCCAAGTAGGTGGTGAGTGCTGGTCCTGCTGGTGCCTTTTAATGTTTATAGATATTTATATATTTATATGTATTTGTATTTATATTTATGTACAATGACCAAACAACCCATTAATCAGCTTTTCAGGTACTGTACCCTATTACCGTTGGACAGATCCAGGCTAGCTGTTTCCCTCTCACCCTCGACCAAAAGCAAACAGGGCATATTTCCCAAAATGTCCAACAGTAAGTTTAAAGGGGACCTATCATGCAAAATCCACTTTTTCATGTCTTTTAAACATAAACATGTGTCCCCTCTGTGTAAAGAGATTCTGAAAGTTTCAGGAAAAAAGATTTGCTCACTTTTTGTCCTGATCCATTTATATAAAAACCTGTCTGAAAATGAGTATAATAGGGGACCTTTAAACAAGAAAAGGAAAAATGTTCTGACATTGCCTTAACATTAAACACAGCAATAGAAACGGCTTAAATTGACAACCTTACACCTCTTCTGAAAACCCAAATGAAGATGAGATTCATTTACCAATATATTATGTAAACAGCATCTATTCGACTGCCTCACTCCATATTAGTGCCCTAGTGTTTTTCCTATTATTATTGTGTCTATAATAAAAAGTTCCTCAAAAGGAGGCCTCTTTTTTTTGTTGTTGCTTTATGTCATTGCATATTGCTGGCAGTTCATTCTGTCATTGAACTGGGTACAAATGGGTATTATTCCCAGCGCTGAGATCCATTTGGGGTTTTGTCAGGACTTAGAGCAGTGTGAAAGTTGGTGTCAGTAGACCCCTGGCCTGGTCCAGCTGAAAGCCAGTGTGTTAGTTTCTATGGTAATGGGAGAAAAAGTAACTACCTCCCAGCAGCGTCCCGCCGCGTGTCGCCTCCTGAATAGAGCGCATCTGCAGAAAACTGGGGACCCTGTGAGATGGGCAGTGACCCGTCATCACACCAACTCTTATGCATATATGGTCACATATAGACATTGAATTAGTCCAGACCTTTTTGTCTCACAAGTTACGTCATTATTCTTGAGAGAAAGTTAGGCTGACGCATATATTCCCCGTTTAGTAAAAAGCAGAGTGTGAGACGGAGTAAAGAGCTGTCGCAAAGGTCATTAGGATAGAGGGGGGGGGGGGAGAGAAGTAAAATGAAACAACTGCAAAGTGTGGGGAAAACAATCAAACAAAGGTGACTCAAAATCACAATGCGTGCAAAAGAAAATTGAGAAGAAAAGGGGATATTGGGTTATGAAAATTATACAGGCGGTCGGTTCTTACTTGTGCAAATGTTCCTAAATGTCTCATTCATTGCCCTGAAAGTGTTGCGCTCACCCAGACGTTCGAAGGGTACAGTTTGATATTTGGAAAACATAGCCTTCTTCAACATTTAAAAACAAACTAGTTCAGAAACTAAATAAAAACTATCCTCAGTTTTCTCTACACATGTGGCTGAAAGGTGGACAGTTTAGTTTTGTTTCCAAATGTGAGAATGTTAGGAACGTTTTTGTTGATATTTAAACATTTGTGTCCTAAAAAATGAAAGCAATCCCAAAACAAAGTGACTTCTGAAAGGAAGCTAATGTGACATGAATGGAGAGGAAATGGGCCAAACCGCAGGAGGTCATTAATGAGAAAGCCATAAAGTTAAAGGAATCGCAGTCTTTCAGTCCGCTTCCTTTAAAACGTTTTCCCCAAAGCTCAACCTCATCCTGTTGTTTATAGAAACACACTGAGAGGAGGTAATAATGAACTGCAGAGCTGACATTAGTAAGTAATGGCTACATGAGTAGTTGTTGGAGTGTTTATCCCCCCTCCTTCCCTATGCTCTAACTCTCTGACCTCCCTCCTCCCTAACCCTTACCCCCCTCGGTGGTTTCCCATGGGCCTCCAATTGATTCAATTAAGTGAACACACAGATACCATATGCTAAAAGATGTTTTTTTCTCAACCAATCACAAAACAACTTGGCAGCTGCTTCAATGAAACACGCTTGATGCGGATATTTTGGAGAGTTGGAACTGCTCTTTTCCTTCAACATTTTGCTGTTCCCTTATCCCTTTAGCTCTTAAATGAAACCTGCTGGAGACATCAGAGCATCGAAAATGAAGATTCAGAGAGAAAGAAGTGACATTGAATAAAGGAGGGAGGGAAAAGGGGGAGGATCCGAAAAGTAAAGCGGTTAAAAGGAGGGAGGAGTAGCGAGTCGCCATCAGAAGTTGTTCTGCACCGTAATTCGGCTTTGTTTCGCCCACAATAAAGTCTCCTGCATGTTGGCCTTCAGCATAACACTCGGCGGAGAGAAATGAGGCAAACAGAACATTGCAAAAGACGCTTTGCATTCTTTCGCTTTTGTACGTGTGGGACTGTTGATGAAAGAGCAACAGACCCAAAATGGGGAACAAAGGAGGCTGTGTGGATGAAGGCACTATCACTGACATCCCCAGCACTTTGAACAACTTGTCAGCGCAGACACTGAAGCAACTGCATTCTGTCACATTTGTGTACAAACCCCTTGAAAGGGCTGGCTGACCTGCCCATATCCCTTTATTGGGGTTCAAATGGCAAGAGGCATTCATTGTGTCTGGGAGAGTTCATTAAATTCATTGGTTTGACCTGTTATTCTAGGCCAAAAGTCTGCTGATTTGGAAAAATGTGAGTCAGCCATACGTAATCGCCTACTGACCTCCGCAGGGTAACAAACCCTTTTGAAGAGCATTTCAAGGCTTTTATATGAATAGGGTCAAAGGAGAAGTTGGAGACATATCTATAGCAGAACAAATGGATTCACATCAAAAGAGAATTCGAAATCATCGAAAGATATTTAGACCCGATGTCTCTGTGGAGTTTCTCTAACTACATTTTTTGAGCAAAAACCTGGTTTCTAATTATTTTTCATTCATGAGGAAAGTGTGAGGATTGATGAGGCTTGAGTGTCAGAAGACACAGTTGGAGATTTCAGTTGTTGCTTTGTTCATTAGTACGAGAGACATTGAAAAGCAGACGGTATTGCTTTGTGCTATTTGTCTTTTCCTGAGGTGGAAAAGGTTCATGCAAGACCTACTTGACCATTTTAGTTCCCATAAAATCATCACATTTAGATGTAAATGGGCTCATTAGACAGGCTGCAGTGTCAGGTTTGCATATTTTTCCCATTAATTCTTGTCAGGAGAAAGCCAAGGCCCAGAGCATGTGTTTTCCTGCTGAAATATAATCTTTAAATGATTTCTAACGGATCTCTGCTTGCCTTAAAAAGAGCAAATCATGAATTACAAATGCTTAAAAGGAAGTGATTATAACAAGTCAAATCAGTATAGTAAGTAGTAGTACATTAGTCGTCTATTTGCAGTACTTACTTAATAGTACTAATAGTTTTAGTAAATTATAGTTTGCTTAAAGTTTACATTACTCATCCTTAAAGGTGGAGTAGGTAATTCACTTCAGAAACACTTTTTGTTATATTCCATGGAATGCTCTTAACATCCCGATAGCAATGAATATATTAAATGCTTTGACAATTAATACATAAAAATATGTCATCTGTGGAAGCCATAGCGCTGTAAAAAGCACGACCAATCATTTTAGCCGGCCCGGCTAAAATAACTGGATGGCCTACCTGCCTGTCAGCCTTCCATCACGTGCACAAACTTATCTCGTGCCCTCATTGGTCATGTGCACGTTCGTGTGTGTTGGAGGAGGGGCTCTGTAAGGAAGTCTGAAGGAAGGGGCAGATTTTTTTCGGTTGTGTACTTTCAAATTCTAGCGCACTCGAGCTGGTTTCTCCATTCTTACCTACCCTACCTTTAACCTTCTACTTTTTTTGCCATTTTATTTTGTTTTCTACTTTGTCCTTGATTGTGACCATACATGTTTTTTGTGCTTTAGACATACTTAAAGTTAGGGGTTTACCTTTTTCATTTTTGGGTCACTTACACCAACCTGCTTTAGGCTCTTGTGAGATTTTGTGAGCAGAAAGTCAAACCAACAGTAGTGGAAGCTATGCCCAAGACAAAAAACAATGTGTCTCAGTCCATTTCATCTACATCTTCATACAGATAATTAGCCTTTTTCCAAACCCAAGAACTTTCTCTATCAATAATGACATAATTATTGTTGTTGTTAACGTTTTGTGTTATGCTCAAAAAGTCTCAAGAGTTAGGACTGAAATTCTGAAGATGGGAATTTGCTGCTCAGTTTACTAACAACCACTATAAATTGGGGACAGGTATCATATATCACCTCATAAACATGTTTTTTGACTTTTGGTGGTGACTTCTATTGTTGGAGGTGTGGCGAGGAGACTGGGATTGAGAGCCCAGACTAAAACAGTTAAACATCAAGTGTTAAGAGCTTCAACACTGAACTGCATGACATCGTATCCACGTAGTAGGGTGCATTACAAGCGGCGCCTAGGGTATTAAATGTTATACTTTGATATAATGTATTTATATTAACTGCAGCTAGCACTAGATATTTACACAGAAACCTAAGTATTTAAATAATATTAAGCTAGGGTATTCCCAAATGTAAGTAAACTATTATTTTATAATGTTGAAACAGTTAGACTGACTTTAACACCGTGTGTTACTATCTCTTGCCAGAGTACTACTTTCCCACATTTGCTTCCTGGTAAAACTGTGACAATTTATGGTGAAGAAAAAAGAAATCGCTCCCACTGAACCCTAGAGGGAAGATGGTTTTGTTTTTGAATATATAGCCTTGCTTGTTGGGTGCAGGCTGTTAACACAAACCCTTTGAGTAGTCACTTTCAACTTCACTGATTGGACCTCCATCAACAAAGGCTCTTTCACAGATCTTCTTGTTTCCCTGATTGTTAGTTATTCATTAACTATGTTCAGTCCTTCAGACAGACTATGTCCTGTGTCCAGTCGATCAGAGGCAGCCAAAGCTCTGAGGACGAGCTAGCAGCAGCACTTGACCTGGACTCGAACACATCAGAGAGGCTTGGACTGGCTTCAATTCAGCATCCAGACTTACCATCGTGGGAGAAATCAGAAAGGAATGACCTCCAAAGGAACCAACCTGTTTGGCATTTCAGTTAAATCAATGCTTAATTTTGTCATTTAATATAATTAATAATTGTATCTAATGTAGGTATGATTTAATGTGTTATGAACAATGGCTTTGTATATAATCTTTGAGCTCTCCGACTCATGCAGTCTTGAAATTCCATTTGCATGAAAATGTGAAAAAGTGGCAATTCATTTTAGATTATTTTAATTTGAAACGCCAACATTTAGGTATAATCAGTAAGTAACTATGATGCTTATCTTTACATTTTTGTGATTTCGTGATCACACCTGTAATCCTTCAACACTGTTTATTGGACTCTTTATTGGACCTCCATGACGAAGGTTGCTAGGAGATTTTTACGAAGCACCCCAATAAACCAGACACAGAGACTTGTGTCAGCATGACGTGAGATGTGTCATTTGTCATATTCACACACGCGGAGATGTTTTAGTGTGCAGCGATGCCTCACGTTTTTTTTAGCAGTGGTGAACCAAATAAAAATGACCCTGAAGCCTACACATGTATATTAATAAAAAACAAACAAACTTAGTTGCTGTGACTAAATATAATGCATGTATCTTGTTGTATTTTAAGATATGGACTTGTATTATAGTACTTAAAGATGACAGTGATAGTACTCAGGTCACTAATGTGGGCTCAGTTTTGTATTTGTAATGGTGTCCCTTTTACATTATATCATAGCAGCCACAGTTCAAATCCTCAGGCACAACAAATAAACAAGAATAAATTACAAACCAAAAGAAAATATTATAACATACAACCATCATAGTTAATTATTACTTCTGAAACCATTATTAGATATGTATTCATTTCATTTGAGAAAGAAAGGTATGTTGATACATACAGTATATTGTTATTTTAGTTTGACTGGCACTAGTAGAGGATCCAGGGGAGACTCAGAAGGGGAGACACAAATATGTTCGTCTTGTGCTGAATACGTCTATTTTAGCCCCACCCGTTCACTCTAACGAATTTAGTTTGTCCACTTCATCAAACCTCCTACATTGTCCCCACTTTCAGTAGCTGATGTCATCATAGTTGGCTCTCTTTTTTAAATGTATTTAGCTTATTTTGTTTGTTTCCGTCCAGCCCTCCAGGAATGAGGATGATTGGGTCTAAGGAAAACCGATAAAATGCATCTTATTAAAACTTCATATTCAAATAATCAAGTCTTTAACACTCAGAACTTTGCATCCACACACATTTCCGCCAAACTCGGTCACAACAAATCAACATAGTTTGATGTCAGAAAAGGTAATGCAATGAATTGATCCAGTAGCTTCTCATCAGAGACCTGCCAGAAGCCGAAAACTCATCCTGTGTTTTGTAGTTTTCAGAGAGTCACTTCTGTTAACCCCTTAACAAACACTTATTTTTGCACAAGCCCAAAACGAACACATTCACAATTTAATGCTTAATGTCCTTGAACCTCTTTGAATACAGTTCTGATCCTTGTCTCTCCCCTGAAAAGGACCTGTGTGAAGTTAACTTTTTTAAAAGCTTATTATAAATGGTGAACCATATTCACAAGGGCACAAACTAAATAGATATTTCTACCTTCTTTATGGATTTTATTGATCTGTTTTGTGTCTCCTGTTACAAAAAAATCTAATTTTGTGGCACTGAAATTGAGATATTAAAAAAGGTTAATAGAGCAAAAGTCATGGTGCTTTGTAAAGTAATACATCATACTCCAGGCTTGCATATACACTGCTGCATGTTAGGTATAACAATTAAGAACTGATGAAAAAATTGGGCCAATAAAAAATACATTTTCAAATATAAAACGTAAAAAAATGTGTTGAGAAACTGACCAACAATTTAACTTGCAATTAATGTTAATTTGCAGAATGCTTCTTGCAACTTTAGTTGAAGTAAAAATGCCATTTGATCTCCTTAATTGTGAGGCCATGCTGAGTTAAGCAGTACTTTATCAATTATCATCTTCAAATGTTCACTTAACTTCTCATCCCAAAATATTCACTGAAACGCCTCCACTTTCTAGATATGATCACTCTGTATTCAGCATGATAAAAAGCCTAAGAGAGTTCAGATGGTTGCTGCTAAATCCCTTATATTTACAACTGGAAAAAAAACAGTTTAGCGGTTAATCCTCTTTGGTTAATGTTCACCTGTGGAGCCTTATATCTGTCACATTGTGGCACCTCAACTCACTGCGGCTCTTTGTCAGACTCCCTCTCTCTTAAGGATTCATTAGTCCCTATAGACTCATGCAGCCTCAACATATTGCACCATTCAGCTGGTACTTATGTGTCATCTGTTATCTATTGGACTGGTGTTTCTGCTGAGCATATGAATGATAATCAGGCCTTTGTGCGTCCATAGAGGTGCAGCAGGATCCGTGGTCTGTGATGTTGCCTCAGGGGGAGATTAGGAGGGGCAGCCGGCCCTCTGTGTCACGTTGACAGTCACAGCGCCCATCCACGGCTGGGACAAACCCCACTGGGACCTTAAATCCTGTTACACTGTCAGCTAAAACCATCATTTGTATTAGAGATGTGTGGGTGTTTAAGTGTGTGTACATATTAAGTGAGTGGGTATAGTGTCTTAAACTATGAATTATTCATACCAAAAAGAAAAGGAGATATTGACTACATCTCCATAAACAGACTGTTCTCTTTATGTCATCAGGCACGAGATCTTTGGGTATAATTGCATAAAAGCCCCTGAAAATGTGTTTCTCCAACGGCACAGCAGGCACCGGTCAGTGTTATCATCAGGGATGAACTTGAGTGATGGCAATTGTTCCAAGTTAATATCTTATAAATAATTTACTATTTCAGGGGCATTGCTTTCCCCCCTATCAAACATGAACGCTAAGAAGCTTTGCCAACCCACAGCTGTATGCTGAACATGGAGATCATTGGTTTGTGTGGAAAAACACAGATATGAATGTGATGATGCATAAATCTCACCACAAGTGGCTATGAATGTATATTTTTTCAGCTTGGGACTCGTGCAAAAAAAATGTAATAGAGTTGAAATAATGTGAGTGGGCTATTTGCCTCGATTATTTCTCTCAGTAACAAGTGATTATGGGGAATGAGATTCTTTGCACTTCTGGCCCGCGCCTCCAGAGGGAGGTCAAAACTATTTGTCAGTCTCCAGTTGGGATTGCAAATTAGGATGAGCCTCCCTGCGTGACGACCCATGAAACCTCTATTCCTATCCACAGGGTGACTGCTGTACATAATTTGAAAATTAGGGCCTTTGATAACATCTTTATGTTAAGCAATACATCAAGCTGCCACCAACATGCAGCCTATCTGCCGCGGTAAAAAGCTACATTTAAAGTCCTTCTTTTTATATTTGCAGTGTTAGGGCCAAGGGCTGCACTCGGTACACATGTTGCTTATTTAATTTTGCACATAATCCGGCACAGTGTTTGTTAGAATAATAGCGCTATGATGAAAACATGTCATTAACGTAATACCTCATTAAGAATCGGAATAAAAGCGATAGATTTGTATTGACTTTTTTCACAGAGTGCAACAAGATTGACAGACTAGTTAATGGCTAATTCCTGGCAGAAAATGAAAGGATAGACTAATAGAAAAATGGAAATGGCTCTCGCAGATACAACAGTCATTCGGGCAGATATTTTGTCTCTGTAAAGGGTTTAACTGCTCCTAATTTGTACCTACTTTAATGGGGCTGCCTAATTACAGGTCTAGCCTTTACGGAAGATTAGCGATGTGAAGCTGGGCACATTAGGCCTCTTTAATGAGGGGAAAACAGATAGCATCACACCCTCATGTGGGTATGTTTTGGAACTGAAGAGTTAATTCGCTAGACATGACAATTGATGGGAAATATGCCTAAATCAGACGACAAAATAAACCCAGCTGTCGACAATATCCAAATTATTAAATAGGCTTACTCCTGTTTAACAGAACGTTACAATGATAAAGCAAAAAGCAGGTTAAACGTTTCGCTATGCAATACATTAATTAGCATTAACATGATCACTTCCCCATCAGACATCGTTCCTCGAGGCGTTGGTGCCAGCGTTTATGATGTTTACCCTTCATTTTACGATATCAAAACACTTGTTTTGTTTTGAAAAATAAGAAAGCTCAGCGTAAGAGAAATCACATTCCACTATTTACTCACACATTACGGGTCCAGTCCCTTTGAAGGTGTTGTTCAGAGAGCCTTAAAGTGAAAGAAAATGTTTTCCTATTACTTAATTCAATCAGAGCGCGAGGCGGGGGCTTCACGCGCCGAGCATTGGGCTCCTCTATGACAGAGTCGCCTTTGTTGCGTCTATCCGCCGCTGTCACACACTTTAATTCGACTCTCTTTCTCTCTCATTGAAACCCCTCCACAATGACATTCAATAAGGGCCGCAGAGTGAAAACCTGGTTATTTTTACATATTCTTTCCCCCGACTCGGCAGGGGCCCGAGCAAAGGAATTAATCACTGCTCTTTAACAGCACTGCCTTCAGGCAATGACTTGTCCCTTTTTTGTGCCCAGAAATGACACATTAACCTTAAATGGATATGCATAAACTTTACATGCAGCTGTTGCATTTATGTTTGCACTCAACACTGTCCGTAAAGTTGCCACACAACAAGTGCAGAAGACCTGTCACACAAATATGAAACCATACACACACAATATTACGCACAAATAATACAGATATTAATAAGAAATACTGGCGTTTATTCAGGAACAAAAATGCAAATTGAACATTTAATACACGATCACATGCAGCTCGTAATGAATACCTCCTCCTAATCTCACCAAATAAGGCATAATAAACATTTAATCGTATATAAACGAACCTAAATCATTTCTGTAATGTATCTATACTGTTATAAAAGTGCCATACATGTACATTAACAGTTGTGAACATCTCTGAAAGTTTATCCAATTGCCCTGGCTATACTTAGGACTATAACTCATCCAAATACGTACCCAAGAGGCTGCGTAATGTCTAAGACAAAACTTGAATTCATATTCTGGCTTTCCGAATGTGACAGGAACGTTTTCTCTGGCAAATTTAAGCTGTGCTCTATGATAAAATGAGAGTGATGATAAAAGGGAGAAAGGGCAGTGCCGCCTCTTGCGGCGTGGGTGGGGCTGACAAGAATAGACTACATTATGCAGTTCATTTAGTTAACAAGTGAAATAATGGGGAAGCGTGCAGTGGGAATGCCGAGAGAAAGGCACAAAACCCTATTGAGAGCTCTTGGCCGCTTACAGCGTAACCGTCACATGGCCGAACCGAGTCCACGCGGCTATTTAAGGGGCTGCGCTGCGCCTTCAGCACCACTTCGCTGTCCACCGTCCCGAGGAGAGCACCCTGACACACCGCGCTTCAACTTCTCCCACACTGCAGAGCAACACGTCCGCAAACATGCCGAGGTCTTTTCTCGTGGATTCCTTGATTTTAAGGGAGGCAAACGACAAGGGGAACGAGAACCACCCACCTTTATTCCCGTACGCCGTGCACTCTCCGCACCACCCTCACGGGCTGACGGGCTCATGCCACTCCAGGAAGGCCGGGCTGCTGTGCTTCTGTCCGCTCTGCATGACCGCGAGCCAGCTCCACCCGTCCCCACCGAGCCTGCCGCTCCTCAAGGCGTCTTTTTCTCCCTTCAGCTCACAGTACTGTCACTCAGCTCTGTCGAGGCACCACTCATCCAACAGCATCAACCTCAGCCACGGACCCGGGATTTACCAAGCTGCGTACTCGGTCCCAGACCCGCGACAGTTTCACTGCATCTCTATCGGTGAGTACAGACACCTTTCCGGATTGATTCAGTAAACAAAGCAACATTTAACTTGTTTTTATGATATAGCACGTGCCTGACAATCTGTTTATTTTATTTTTTACAGAAAACAGCAACAGCAAACTTCAGAGCAGCAAGCGCATGCGCACAGCCTTCACCAGCACACAACTTTTGGAGCTGGAGCGAGAGTTCACCTCCAACATGTACCTCTCCAGACTGAGGCGCATCGAGATCGCCACATACCTGAACTTGTCCGAGAAACAGGTGAAAATCTGGTTCCAGAACCGCAGAGTGAAGCACAAAAAGGAGGGAAAGAGCAGCGGCCAAAGGACTGGATCACATAACTGCAAATGCTCGTCCCTGTCCACCGCGAGATGCTCGGAGGAAGAGGACGATGACATGCCCATATCTCCCTCCTCGTCTGAGAAGGAGGACGTGGACCTGTCCGTCTCCCCCTGAACTCTCCCTCTGCCTTCCCATGAAAGATTTTGGTCCCCATGATTTTGAATACAGCCAAAAAAAGACTGTTCCACTTGTGTTCAGTCGTCTGTACATAGAAAGAGAATATTTAATCAGGGAATTGCCCTGAATTATTGTATAGTTGTATACTTGTTGTACGTTTGTATGTAGTTTTTTTCTGAAAACAGTCAATTTGTTGTGGCCACTCCTATGAGTATGGTAGGCATATTTGTAAAGACAAACCCAAAAAACAATAGCAACATTGTTTATTAGTAATTTGGGGGAGACAGTATTTTGTATACATGATGACTACTGGTTAGATTCATTCTGTGTGGATGGAACTGTGACTTCAAAAGCTGGAGAGAAATTCCCTCAATGTCACATGTCTGAGATCACCCTGAAAATATATCTCCACTGTAATTGAAAAATATTTATTTATTTAAAAATGTTGATACTTAAATAAAAATATTTCTGAGCGAAATAATATTCTGTGGTTTTGGTTACATGTTGGTCTTTGCGCACCACTGTGTGCGTACAGTTGCGCACCTAAACTCACTTTATTATGGGCAGTTTGGACAATATGGTCCAAATTATATATTTAAAAAAAAGATGCTGTGAGAAGACAATTAGGTAAAGTCATACTGTGTGATATTATTTGGTCACAAAACATGGATTACATCTCCGCACATTTACATGCTCATGGCTGCGATATGTGGCTACATGTGCACGGGTTTATTTCAGGCGTAAGGCTCATTTTCTTTGCAATTTTAAATACATATATCAATATTCTCTGACACGAAGATACAGTAGATTTGCGCAGGAGTGTTTGGTTTATGAGAAACAAAACATTTTACGAGGTCCATATTGAGCCAAAAGCAATAAGGAAGGACAGACGTATTTTCTTCCTAAGATTCTCAGCGTGCACTGCACACGGACAAACTAAGTGTATTTGTGTACTAAAGGAGGCCACATAAGCTCAACTCCACTCTGAAAGATTAAATCAGATGCTCAATAATCCTTATCACTCCGAGGTGATGAATACGTTGTTATGAGGTCCCTTTATGAGCTTTCCCTGGGGGACACTCAACCCATATCACTGCCTGGCCCTTCGGAGCTCTTTTCAAGTTTCATCCCAGCTGAAATGATCGGTCTCGTGTGACTGAGTTAATAATCACTGTGGGTATATAACGGTGCATCAAGAGTGTGCATAACTTAAGATATTGATCTAACATGAAAATGAATGAGGAAAAGACACAGTTTGGTGTCCATAACCCATATTGTTCGTGTTGTTAACGCACCAGTGTGCTCATGTTTATTGTTGGTTTTATGAGCTGCAGGTGTGGTGGAAACAAGATAAAAAAACTCTTCAACTCAGCCAATATTATCTTTGAATAAAAGATCTTTATTATTAAGCATAACATGTGTTTTTTATGGCAAAACATTAAATCCACAAAATGAAAACAAAAATGTGCCAAGTCGAATAATACGCAGCATCCTTAAAAATAAATCCAGTCTTTTAGGCACAAAGCCTTTGTGGCTATTCTGGTTTTAAATTAATATATCAAGAGTTTATGTGTACATTTTTTACTCAAGTTAAAAAATATGTCTTCTGATCCATGAAACCTCTCCAAAAAAGACCAAAGCAGGAGTTGAGCGTACAGTTCCAGTTTTGTTCGCCCATTTTACGCACCGCCACAGCTGCTCTCTGACTGAAGCTTGGGTTCTCAAAATTACATTTATTATGTTGAATAGGGTTTAAATTATATTTGCTTCCTTGGAATATACTTTTCTAAAGGGAGTAAAAACTCTTAAATTGCGTACAGCACATTATCTGCATCAGTGTGCCTTTTTTTGGATCTGAAGTTTCACATGTAAACTTTCGTTTAATTGTTCACTTAACCATTTTAACAAAACTCCAATATTTGCATTTGTTAAGATATGGGATTAGACTATTTTGTTAATTGCACCATAGAGCCCCATTTTGCTCACAACGTTCTCTGCAAAGCGCCCTTTATCCATTCAATAGCCCGAGGGTATGCGCCCTGGGGGAGCTTATACGCTCGGTGCTCCAAATGCTCAATTTATTTATTCTTAATTTTGTGCCGATCAATTCATTGAAGCAAAAAGGACTACGGTGTCTTTTTAAAAAGAAGAAAAGGGAATTGTGGACGTAACCTTGACGGAGCTGAGGAGAGGGCTCCCCTGACGCTGGAGAGCCGCTTGAGTCAACAGGCGCCCATCTAGCAGACTCGCCCTTGTCTTTATTCTGGCTAATTTTTTATTTACGGCTTTCTTTGACATGTCTCTTATCTATCAGATTAAAAGAACAGCTTGTAACAAATCAGTCTGCACGATTTACAACAGCATTAAAAGGGGACAAAGGGAGCAGGCAGTCAGTACCTGAGAGTCTGGTAGACGGCGCGGCGCTGCAGCTGATTCGATGGTTTGAAAATACGCACGAAACAAAATACTTGAATCCTGAAAAAGAGCCTTTGTACGTTTCTTTAGAAATCAAGCAATTCTGCATGACAAAGGACAATTAATAAGCCGTCTTTTCACGACCAGCAGCTGGTTTCCCCGTCAAGGAAAGTTGGAAAAAATTCAGACTGAATGCGCGCAAAAGCCCCTTTGCGCGCAGACAGCAACCCAAGGTGACCCATTTGGCACAGTTAAAATAACCAAGCCGAGGTAAAAGCGAGGGAACTGTCAAAAACATTTAAGCTGAAATATCTTGAAATTGCAAATCCCTTTATGTGGAGGGACGCTGCCGATGTGGGTTAGTCGTACAAAGGAGGTGGTTAAGTTGGAGAGGCTTTGGAAACGGACACGTGGCTTCTCAATGAGAGCTCTTTTGGACCCGCGTGGCTTGCTATGGCACTGCACATTCAACTACTTTAAACTTATCTAGCTTAGTAAATGTGTTTAGTAAACCCAACATGTTAACTTACCAACTTTAACGAAACAGTTTATAAACTTTTTAACACTTTTGTACACTTTTAAAGAGCTTGTTTACCCACTTTTAAAGGACAAACACCTGCTGCTCCAGGCTTCAAACCTCGCTTGTAAATGCAGAGTAGTGAGTTATTGTTGGAAGAGGGGAGGCTTTTTCTCAAGGGGATGTCTTTTAAACAAGCATTTGTACGTTTAATGCACTCTTATGTAGATATTTTACTACTTTAAGGGGTTTGGAGATGTTTTGTATTTTGCGTACAGCTGTTTTCGCCAGTGAATTGGAAGGATATGAATATAGAAATGTGAGTTTTTTTGTGAATGAATTTACATTTTACAACTGTTTTACTTTTGCAATAACCTCGTGAATGTAGCTTAATAGGAATTCTGCTTATAGTGTGTTGTACAAACAGGTATTCTTTACAATATTTTGGTACATACATTTGGTTCATCCAAACTACTCGACCAACATAGATAGATTCGAAACAGTGTAATTTTCTCGATGTGTGTGTGTTTTTTTTAAAGGATTGCGGTTTAAGTGGGCAAAATGGAACAGCAACATGTTTAATTATGAAGCTGTTAGTGGGGACAAAGTGTGTACAGGCTGCTGAAGTGGATGGGGAAGGAAACAGCTCGGCACTGCCTTGAACTCCGACTGTTTTCAACTGCAACATTTGAACCCGTTCAGCTGTGTATAATCTGTTTAACAGCTAATCAGTAATGTAAGATGAAGGACTGGCACGCAGCTTCACTTCTCCTCACTTTCCCCCCCTCTCATTGAATATTCAACGTGCGCTCTGCTTGCCTTTTTTTTCAGCGTGCTTGAGAAAACGCCTTTTTAATTCTCGGTCCATACACAAGCAGTGTCAAAGGTCGACAAATAATGAACTGCGCAGACATGGAAGTGACCTCTGCAAGCGCAACCACTGCTCCAAAGTGAAGGCTGCTGAATGGGACTTTGGTCCAAATATTTGACGTGACATTTGGATACAATTACAGTGGACTCTTTTTACACTCATCGTTTAACTACTGTTCCCCTCATTCAGGCCACATGTGCACGTGCATATCAGACTCAGCCGAGACAACTGGGAACAAGAGGCCCACTGCGTCACCAAGGTAACCAAAACAAACAATTAAATGCATTTAACATACACTCATGACTCATATAAATGAAGGCAGTCATTTCCAAATAGGACTATCTCATTAAATATAGGTTTAGGTCTAGTTCTTCATTGCACCATGGCTTTACATTGGTATTAGTGATCTATTTGTAAGGCCCCCCTAAAAACAAACACTTGTAGTGCATCGTGACTCGTTAGTCCTTAATGCATGTGATCTACTGCGTTGTTTAACTGTATTTTATTTTGTTTATGGATTTGGCAAACATCAGACATGTGATTTGTGCAGTTTAACACTCTGTAGTGTGGCAGTGATGGCCTTTATTGTAGTTTGGCACTACCGAAATCAGGAAACTTTAAGTGGAAGTCATTTTGAAAAAGCACGAGAGACGCAAGTGCAAGTTCGTCGGTGAAGAGAAGCTACACGCACTAACACGCGCGCACAGCTCACGCGCACACGCACCTAGACGCGGAACGTATTGGGCATGGCTCACAAAGCGACAGTGTTTCCATCTGTAGATAACGACCGATAAACTCTCTCTTATTGATCACAGTATATTGGCAGTACTTGGAGCACCTAATGTACCCAAAGCACTCTCACTTTCTGCCTGTTTATCTGCAGTTTAGTGGCTCGCTCTGATGTGCAGTGTGGAGCAGGGGCGCCCTCTGGTGGCAACGGGGTGATAAACAACAACAATAGTTTGGAAATATTTACAACAAAAAGTTGTATTAGTTCAAATAACAATTTCACTTAAAAATACAGTGTGAATTGTAAACTATCGCTCATAAGAACAAACAAAACATTGCTCTTGGTCCCACCATGTTGGGGTAGTACAGAATCCCATCTGATTTCCAAAGGGCCCCATCACTCTCGGGGCCCCCTTTGAATACTTCTTATCCACACAACGGCGTAACAACCTCTTTTATATATATGTCCTCTGAGTGAGAGGCTTTCTGAAAGACTGTATTTAAAGTTTCTTTCTGAAAGACTGTATGAAAAGTGTCTTATTTCTCAGGAAACAGAAGGCATTTCCATCCAAAATCATGATGCAATGACAACATAATGACAGAACCTTTTAGTTATTAACCGTTGGACTAACAAACCAGACACTTTTTTGGCAAAACCTTGAATATGTATGCATTTTGGGACAATTTTCCCATATGTGATTGGTGAAATTCATCAAAGAGAAAGTGGAAAAAAGCGTAGCCCAATATCTAGAATCAGTACATAAGCTAATATTTATATTGAGGGAGATATAGGAGGAAGAAATGACAACTGTGCAGAGGAAAGTTAGTAACATGAGTTTTTTCTATTGTACAGTAAAGCTGGTTTCACAAAATCGTCAAGCTCATATTTAATGTGATTGTTCAAGAAGCTTCATAGTTCTCTTGTTTCCTATCTCTCAGTACTGTCATCTTTAATTTGGATTACCAGGTCCTTCAGAGAAGAAGTTTGTGTAATATAAGTTCTCAAATGAACCTCCGAGTAGTCCAAAGAAAACTGTTAAACATCTCCTCATCAAAGTGGAGACCTCAAGTGAAATTAAACAATATCAAATCTTTTTTTTAGATGTAAGGGTCTGTTAGAATTGTAACTCCTTGTATGTTTTGTAATGTAAGCCATGTTTTAGCAGAACCACAGACTCATGTGATTTCAGAACATTTTATTCTCTTTACTTTTGGTTGTAACAAAATTCATCAAGTGTCCTATGTACATCACTTCAAAGGCCGACAACAGGTAATTACGGCCAACTCTCAAAATTCTCACTTCAGTTCTTTTTCCTATGAATACAGACGCTTCGATCCATAATTTTCAGTATCAACAAGTATACAAAAGTTACAAAGCAAAAATAACAACAACTTGTATCTAATTTCTTAAACCTTTTCCTTATAAAACACCTTAATCATTCATCCAGTCCATCCAAACTAAAGTATAAAAACACTTTGTCTTCATTTACATCCACATCTTTAGAAAATACTCTGTAGCCTCCTTTAACATTCAGACTGTTATGGTCATGGGCCCCAAAGCTAAAAACAACAAATCCCGTGTTTTTTTAAATCAAAGAAAAGAGGCACAAACCTCGAGATACCGTCATCTGACTTGGACTCAAACACATGAAATACAGTCAGCGTGCACAAAGTCAAATCCAGTTTAATGTCAGCACAGCAGCATCAGCACAAAATCTTTACTACAATGCTGCTTGTCGTTGTTGTCAAAAAACAAACAACAAATAAAAATGGCCATAACATACAAAGCAATTTCTGAAAATAAAGACACACATGAATTAAAGCTCTTCCATGGGTAAATACTATCTAAATTGAGTTTGCGATATATACTGTATTTAGAGAAGTCCTTTTAAATATATATATTTCTTAAATCACATTCAGCTTACTGCGGAGCCAATATACAGTATAACGATATGAAGTTTACTTTATATCGTGTGTATGTTAATAAAGGAATAAATAAACACATTTTCATCTACATGTTTAAATTCATGGCTGTTAACCTTTCCTGCACACTTCCTGTATTCAAAGCCCTTAATGTGTGAGGGTAAATTCAGTTAGGACATATTATGTTTTGTCAGCAGGGTTAAGTAAAAACTATTCTCCCGATTTTCATGAAACTCTGTGAAAAGGAGTAGCATGGGTCAGCATTTTTGAGCGGATTCAAATGTGATAAATGTGGCTATGGTGAAGTTCTGCACCCCAAGTGCCCTTCCAGTTTAACAAACCTTTTTTGGGGAAAATAGTATAAAAAGTCAAATTTAAAATGACATCCAGACGAAGTCAACTTACTAGCTTCTTGCACAGATTTAAACCACATCTCATAGTCTTCTTAAGTGGATGGAGTTTTCTTGATGAGAGCTGAGAGACTATGATATATGGCTGAAACTTTCTGAAAAGCTAGCGAGCGCCTTAAGTCTTATGAGTTTATCTATATAACTGAATATCTTGGACACTAGGAAACTTCCTTTTTCCCTTTTTATGGCATTGTCTGATATTTTCTAGACTCGACAATTAATTGACTTGTCTGCATGGTAATAGGTGATTTAAAAAAAATGGCATTCCTAGATCTCATTCAAGCTTTCACATACATTATGGCTTCATTCACTCAAATACTTCAGCATCTCTTTTCACAAAGCCCTCAAGAAACGCCTGAATCATAGCAAACAAAATGCCTGTATTAACCTTAGGTTACCATATCATCCTCCTGAGTGTCCTCGTATATACTTTATGTATTTACACACAGCCAGTCTCACAGTCAGTGCTTTCCCCTCCAGTCACTCAATCTGTCTGTGGCTCCTGCTGTCGAATATCATGGACCTCCTCTGCGGCTGGTAGAAGCAGCTGGTTGACGTTTCCAGTCTCTGTCCACTTTTTGGAATAGTCATTTTGTTTTGAAGGGCGACCCCCTCCGGTGTCCTGAAATTCTCCGCCATCTCTTTAGAAAAGTCATTCACTGCCGACGTTTCATCCAGGCTCTTGATGGACGAGAGGAGCCTGCTGTCGTCTCCTGAGGGAGGATAGTCCATGATGGGAAAAGGAGGGCTGAGCAGGATGAGGCTCTGAGGTCTCTGCCTGTTCCTAAAGGACGGTCTCTGATGGATGTTCCCTCTGTTAGGTCTGGGACAGTCCACAAACACTTCCAAACTGGGCGGGTGTCTCCTCCTGATGACTGGCAGCTCTGGAGTAGATGTGGTCTTCGGAGACTCGGCAACAAGTGGGAGTTTTTGGTGTTTGGGTTCAGGCTTTTTATTCTCCAGCTCCTCCTTGAGATCGGACATCACCGGAGCAAGTGCCGCGTTGCTTTTCTCTACAGTCGTCTTAGGATCTTCCTTTTTTTGTTCCTTGGCTTCGTCAAAGTCCTTCTCATGTCTGGAGGGAGGTATCTGACTGTACTGCACCTTTGGAGGGACGACGGGCACGGCTTTGGCCTGGCATGTTTTGATCATGAAGGCCGTTCGCACCGATGACACGCTTACCGGGGCAGAATTTCTGCGTAGAGGAGCCTGCCGATCACTCAGAAACAACTCCAGCTCTGAGGGCAGCCTGCTGGCTACAGATTCAGAGGAGGTCAGTAGTCCTCTCTGACTTGAGGAGAACTCTGATGAATTACGGTTTTGCCGATTAGAAATGTCTCTGATGCATCGATTCCCAAGGTCCAAATTGAGTGAATATGGTCGGTGTTTAGAATAGCTGTTTTCTTCTCTTTTCTCCGCCTCATAAGACATCTGTCTGTACAACCTCTGAGATGACACTGTGTTCTTCTGTTTTGCTTTTCCTGTGTGAGGTTGTGCTGTGCTACTGCCGGTCGCACTGACCCCCGGTGGCAAACACGTCCATTTAGTCTCTGGTTTGCTACTGGTAGTCAGAGGAAAGCTGCCTGAGGGGTGCTCAGTGCTTTTAACAAGCGACTGTTTGATATTATCAACTGAAGCAGATGAAATGTGAGTTTCCCCCACAGAGCAGAAGGGCGATAGTCGGTTAAAGAACTCCTCCACGTCCGGTGAGTGGAGAGGACTGGTAACCCATAACTTAGTGGAGCTATAGTCCTCCCAAGACTCAACCAAGTCCAGCTCCTCGGAGTTTCTCCCACTTCTTTCGCCAAGGTTTGGCAGATCCAAAGTCTTACGTTTTTCCTCCAAACACACCGACAGCCTTTGAATAACTTCTGGAATCAAATCTTTCTTTGCTCCAACACAGGAGATTTTTTTGTCTCCTTGAGGAACTTCGCTTTCTTCTGATTTCTTGTTGGCATCATCTGCTCCTAAGAAGCCTACAACCGCTGGAGTATCCTCTATCGTCAAAGGATTTACAACTTTATCCGTTTCCTTTAAAATAAGTTGACCCTGTTTGGTGTCATCTTTGTGTAAGGGTGTGATTTTCAGATGCAGCTTCTTCTTTTTCTCATCCAAGATGTCAGCAGGAGGGGTGATTTCGGTGTTTTTGTGAAGTGAGATGTCTGACCCTGAGGGCTGTTTCTGTGCAGAGTCTCCAGTGGCGATTACACGGTCACTCAAAGAGGTATTTGAAGACTGCTCCCTGAATAACAGAGACGGAGAGCTGCGGCTTCGCTTTGACTTAACATCCATTGTTAACCTCGTGCCCTCAAACGTGCCCTTGGAGCCGAAAATGGGGTTAAAAGTCTCGTCCAGCAGGTCCATCTCAGGTTCAGTTATCTTCAGTTCCTGTTTGAGGTCAGTCCACGGCTGTTTCCCAGTAGAAGATCCCTTATCCTGAGATAGAAAACCAGACAGAAAGGATTAAAACAATGATTCTAGGGCTGGCACTAACTATTGTTTTTATCAGTTAGCTGTTTGTTTTATAAAATGTCAGAAAATGGTAAAAAAAAAAAATGAAATTCAGTGTTTTCACAAACTGTAAACGTGAAGAAACCAGAACATTCCAACGAAAGAAGCTTGAATAAGAGTATTTGGATTTTCTTTTCTTGAAAAAAACGACTTCAAAATAGTTGTTAATTAATATAGAGTTTACAACTAATTGAGTTAAAGGAGAGGTGTCATGGCCATTTCCACTGATCATAATTCCATTGTTGAGGTCTACTAAAATAGATTTATATTGTGCATTTTTCCAAACTCACATTGGTGTCTCATACAGCATCTCTGTAAACTACGTGTATTCACTGAATTTCACTCTCTGCCTTTAACGGCTCGTTGTAGCTCCAATAGCTCCAGCCCCCACCCTCCCTGTGAGCACAGTGTGCTCTGATTGGTCGGGACGTTGTGAATCGCGCTGAGCTCCGTGGAGGTGTTGTTTCCTTGTTTAGGATACATAGCGAAACACAGCCAAATTCATCCTGAGCACACACAAAGTCACAGCCGAAGTAAAAACAACAAGTGTGGCTTGATATTGAGTAAGAAAAAGGTTGATAAACGCTGTGAGAATGGGTCTGCAGAGAGAATTTTGCCGCGATCCCAACTGTCTGTTATCAGCCTGCAGCCAGAGAGGAGAAATCAGCTGAGCTGCCTGCTCCCTGCACACAGATGTGTGTGTGAGGAAGTCCGTGGATTGGTCAATTTGGACCAATCAGCGGGGGCTTAACGTAACGGCTCCGCGGACGTAACGTAACGGTTCTTCGGGATTGGTCCATTTCGTTCCGGGTACCGCTTGACATCATGCCGTACCCGGAACGAAATGGAAGACTCAAATGGCCAGTGACGTATCTCCAACGAGGTGTTTTGGGGAGGTATTTTCTGTGTTAGAGTTTTACTCGCTACAGGGTGTACTTTGAGGGTTTTGACTCTGCACACCGTTTACATGCATAAAAACCTTCATAACACACAAGGGGACGGGTAATAACCGGAAAAGCATGACACCTCTCCTTTAATCTTTGCAGCTCTGAAACCAAATCCAAACCAAATAAATATAATATGCTAGTTTGAGCCAAAGTATGACTCTGGTATCCCTGTTAAACCTAACTGTAATTTGTTGATCAAATCCACTGAAGACTTTAGCCCTAATGCAAAAAGGTGTCTGCAATTCTGCGTAAGTTAAGCACAACTACCTTCAGGACTTACCAGTTGGATGGTTGTCTGCCGGTTGTCCTCTTTCCCAGGAGAGGGCGCTGCGTCCTTGCCGTCCCTTGCATTTGCCGGGGATGCTGGTTCAAGTTCAGAAGTATTCATCCCTCTTTGACCTTCTTTAACCACTTCTTTGCTTGCATCTGAATTTTTCAAAGAACACAACATTATTTACACATGTAGCATTTGATTTCAATGTCACATAACAAGCCTTTATGAAATGTGATAATGGAAGATGTCCTCACCCTTTGGAGGGACCCTGGATATCGGTTCCGCTTTCTTTTTCCGCTCCATTCCTTCCTGCTTCCTTGGTTCCAGTAGAGGGAACGTGTTGCTCTTTCCACTGTTGCTGCTCTGCTCTGAGCTCTCCTTGAAGGGTTTCAGAGTAGCTGCTTTGTCCTTGGCGTGGCCCCTGCACGGCGTGCTGTTGGAGCTGATAACAGCCGACACACGCAGAGGTACAGACACAGCAAAAGGCTCAGATATGTTGACGGCCCTGCGCTGATGCCTTGGAGAAGACTCCAGCGGGAAGAAGCTTCCTGGGAAGGAGGGCCGAGAGGAGCTGTTTTGGGAGGAGCCCGAGTACAACATCCGCCTGCTTTTCGGCGAGGTGGGCTTGTATCCACTGAGTTCATCACCTTTGTAAACCTTCAGTTGCTCTGGAAGTGTTTTTTGGGGGGGTGCAGAGGAACCTGTGGACCCTTTTTGGTAAATCTTTGAGCTCCAGCCGCCTGTTGCCCCGTCAGATGTTGTCTCTTTATACTCCCAGCTCTGGTCATGTTCGCTCAGGTCGTAGAGCAAGTCAGATCCAAGCGTTCTGGATTTCACATCTTGACCAAAAAGGCTGCCGGATCCACCAGCTGGGCTGTTGTGTCCTGTTCTGTCATCATCTGCATGGTAAAAATAACATGACATGTTACAATACAACATTAATGTTGCTGTGTTTCTATAAAGCACAGGGTGTTAGCCCCACCTGTTGGTAAGGAGCATAAGGACTCCATGCTCCTGGATGAACGAAGAGCTGCCTTTTCTGTAGGAGAAAATAATATGAATACACTCTGACTCAACATAAGGTTATGGAGGCTGTAAATCTGTTAAAAACCCTCCTCTGGGAGACCTTACCTGTCCCTTGTGCTCTTATGAACACGCTTCCATTCCGGCTCAGTTTTCCCCTTTCCACAGACCTTCCCAAGTTGAAGATGGACTTCCATTTCTTGGATTTCCCAGAAAACTTTCTCCTTTAAGACAAAGAGATTGTTAAGACATTCCACAGATTGTTCTGACCGTAATACATATGAAGTAATTACATCATCTCTCAATGGACTGAACATAAATCTGTCATACTTGCTGTCTGATATGTCTATGACGGTGTGGTAGAGCGTGGCAGTGCTGGTGTTAGGCAGGCTGTTTTCTCGCTGACGTTCTCTGTGCACCGGGTGGTTTGGACTCAAGGAGCGGGCCTGGGCTTCTTCCAGGCTCATCAGCTTCATCGGCCCACACTGGCCGCTGATTGGGAGCGTGGCGTAGTTCTCCTCACACTTCAAACTTGGTCCTGGAGAATCAGAATGAGAATACCTTTATTAGTCCCACAGAGGGGACATGTACATTGTTACAGCAGAAAAGAGCCAAAGACAGCTTTATGTTACCTAAGAAGCATGCATAAAAAATTATAATAAAAGTTACACAATTTACAAAATACACATCCTGTAACAGTTCTGAGGATATAGCAGCCAGGCATATTGCACAGTTATTAACGGCAAAATAAGTAGAATAAATCAGTCTTTTCATGGATGATCAGGACATTCCTAAGCCCTAGAAATATGGCATAAATGCATTTGTATTTTTGTTTGATTTGGTTGAATGTGATACCTTCTTTGGGTTTTATTTGGGCCGAACCGCTGAAGATCTCCTCTCTGTGGTTTAGAATAAACTCAACCACTGACTGTTGTATCCGCACCTCTTGGAAGGCCATGTCTCCATTAGTACCTGACGCCTCAATGTCTTTAGATCTGACAAAATAAGAGATCAAAACAAGAATGAATTAAAGTATGAATACCTTAACCTAAAGGAGCAAAACAATTATTTTCAAGATTTATTGATAAAGTTCTGCAGGCACGCTGAAACCCACCTTAATAGGTTTGGAGCCCACACCAGGGCCAGGTTACGGGTATGCATGTTTGTTGTCGTACTTAAGGTGGCAAGGTGGGCCAGGTGTTTAGTAAGGTACTCCAGAGTCCTGATGGGGATCACAAACACATTTATTACAGCATTATAATAATATTTATTACAAGCCAGTTGTAAAATATTCGTTATGGATGAGAGTTTAAAGAAGTTCACCTGAAGTGAGGTGTCGGCAGTTCTTTGATGACCCCCTGAATGTGTAAAAGTCTCTCATTGTCCCCCTGAACCAGGACTGTTTTCTGCATGTAGAACAGACAGAAAGAAACCACATACTGATGAACTGTGAGGTAAAGCTATCATGCATCCCAACCAACACAAATGCAAGCAAACCAATGTGTGGTTGAGGTGTTTGAACAGTAAAGTAAACATGAGGACGTCAACATTTGAAGTTGTTAAAATAGTCTCATGGCTGCATAAAGATGAATTCCACCATAATGTTTTTTTATCCATAATATACACTACATCAATCACATAATTTAATTGAACAGATTCTGCTCAATGCTCATGTTGTTAAGAAGTCCTTCCTTTCCAAGGAAAATTGGGTTTTGGTATGTTTTTATTTGACTTTTCCTGAAACGCTCTTGGAGTGTTCAGGCCAGCGCAGCACAAGATGTATGAATGCCAAGGTATGCTAATAGCCCGTCAAGGTACACAGAAATCTACACAGAGAGCATGAACCAGGCCTCACAGTTTGGTTTTCCTTCTCTCCTGCTCCACTCTGAAGTATTTTTCACATCTGCAGCTCATCCGGAAAATGCTTTGCTTTAGTTCTAAATGTAGAAATAGTTTCCCTGCTAAATGTGGCCATACAGTTTGATATCTAAATTCTGACCTGGTCTCCTTATACTCTTGATGTTAAGGTCTTTCTTGAATGCAAAGCTTAAATCCCCCTTTGATGAAACTGATAATAATTATGTTATTTGTGATCAGTTTGAGCAGGAACATCTTTTTATGATTATGGGCAGCATAACTGCTCCTTTTAATAGCTAGGAAGATTTAATTACAAAGATAATAAATGGTGTTTAATTAAGTAATACAATTTGTTATTTGCTTACAGTTCAGAAGACATCTGCTAATAGTACAGTGTTCTCCAGGGAAGAGATGAAAACAAGACCGAGAGATGAGCTCACACTCATGGGAAATGATAATAAATAAGATCTTCATAGCGCTAACTAAAAGATACTGAAGGACTTTGTGGAAAAAGATTGCCTAGGATATTGGGGTTGGCTTTCGATCTGTTACGAATGACTGTTTGTAAAACATACAACACACACACAAGATTCTTTGGGGCTGTATGTGTGAACTGAATGTACTTACAGTGAATTTGCTGTATAGCTCGTATGTGAGCAGAGGATTGGGTAGCTCCCTGAAGAACAGCTTACATAAGGAACCCACACAGTGGATGTCCTGGAGGTACACTTCCTCTGTGAGGTCAGGGCACGCCTCGCAGCAGAATTCCTGCCTGTACACACACACACACACACACACACACACGCACACGCACACGCACACGCACACGCACACGCACACGCACACGCACACGCACACGCACACACACACGCACACACACATACACACACACACACACACACACACACACACACACACACACACACACACACACACACACACACACACACACACACACACACACACACACACACACACACACACACACACTCGGAGTTAGCTGAATGCTTTGATTGTTAACACCCCTGCTAACTTTTGTTGCAGTACGTGTCTTGTTAGATTGAAGTGTATCCGGTCGACTTTAAAAGAAAACAAGCTATGAGAAATCAATAATAAATAAATGAAGGATTTTATGACTGTTCATTCAGCCTGCATGGATAAAAAGAAAGAGCTGGACTAACACTTATTTTATGGACTTGTTTAGGGTAATATTTAATTCATCTTAGAAGTATTTTGTACTGAATAATTGGAGCAAACTGAATGTATTCATCGGTAATTATAAGGAATGAAATGCTTAAAAAAAATAATATTTTCTATAAGGTGAGGTTCCCTCAAAAGCATCGCTGTACCTGAGGTGCTGGATATTTGAGGTGACCCCCGACAGTCTGTAGATCCCGTCCACAATCCCATGTTCCTCGATAAACTCTGCACATTTCTTCAGAACCTGAGGAACTAAAGTTGAGAAACTGTGTTAGTCATATACTTTTATACTGGGCTTGATGGTCCCATTAAAGCATAAAAGCAGGAGAGGGAACTGTGAATGTAATGTGTCAGCGGGAACAATGCACACAGGGCTGACTTCATGGTATAGTGTTTGTTCCACTATGTCTGTTTTCTATTCCTTAGAGCCGCTGATTGTAGGTGGACTTTGACAGGAAGTTAAAAATGGTTTGTTTGTTTCAGAGGAAGGTTGACACACCCAGTCCTTGTAGCTGGTATTACTTACGACATTTCCTCTAATAGAAAACGGCTTTTGAAATGTTATCACTGACCTACACAGCTTTCCAAACAACAGTACATCACTTTCTGTACACAAGTGTTTTTACCTGCCTTTTTAAAAAATAAAATGGGAACTGAGCTAACTGTGGTTTTACAGCTAAATCACATGCTCTGTTTCAGTCTGACCATAACTTCCCTTAAGCTAATACTGAAAATAGCAAATGGTTGCAAAAAAGTTGATAACGAAACTTAATGTGGTGTATTTTTGATATAGTTTTGATACATGCTTTGACACAAAAACATGTTTTTAAGATACAGTTATGTTGAGTGAGGGAACGGATTGGTACGACAGGAAATCACATATTGATTTATCCTTCCTTAAAATTAATGTTATTTAAGTAAAACTCTTTATTTTAAATAAAGAATAACTTTCAACTATGTCCAATTGCTTTTAATACAAAAACAGTCTAAATTCATTTAAAACAGTGCGTAATAAGTGGTAATGAAATATGTGTCAGTCGAGGTTTAAAAAACATTCTGCTTGATATTCACATGTGAAAAATCAATGTAAATTATGACATGTCTGTCTTTTACAGACATAAAAACAAAGTCATATGCTGCCTTGCATTTCTAAACCTGTAACATTATAACTACACTTTTGACTTCCACGTCTTTTGGCTTTGAGTATTAACAGATTTGGCTCCATAACAAATTCCATACATCCTCCATAAAATGAAATAAGAATTTTGGCAATGGTTGATCTCACAGTAATCATGGCAGACACCAGGAATCTGCCATTTACATTCTCATCTATTTGACTTAATTGGACTTCCAGTGACATGCCTGTGGTCAAATATAACTGTGGAGCCTTCATTTAGCGCCTCTCCGTCTCTGCTTTTAGTAAACTAAAAACAACTTTTTTAAGATACTTTATGAACACATGAAAGGAAATGTGTGACAAGGAAAATGTCATGGTACCATTTGATTCAGAGTGTTTGTTCCTACAGTAATGTTAAATGTTATTTTAAACAAAGAAACTGCAGCTGCTGCTCAGTGGTTGACTTTACACAAACTCTGAGCAGCGCTGCAGTGTTTGTTTTGGTCAGGGTTTATACAAATGTTATATGCAAACATTGTTTGTTGACTGAAACACTTTTAAAAGTTCAGGGCCAGATTATCAAACCCTGTCAAGAAGATTGTCCTGAAAAGATTAAGCTTGTATATTTCCTCCTAGATTACTCATGTATCTTTATATAGCCTATGGGCAACTGCTGATTTTGAGTTTTCTGAAAAAGCAGTTTTACAACCTCAGATATCCATGAGATTGTGTGTCTGTGTGGGACAGGAAGTGAGCGTCTTATAACCTTTATCACATCCACGCAGGACTCCATCGCTTGTTATTATATCAGATAACAATGTTAAATCTCTTGAAAGTAAAGGTTGAAGATATTCTCTCTTTAAAAGATTTCTCTCACAAATAACAATATGTTGTGAGTATATCAGCATGCAACTCATTATTAGTTGTGAAGTGGGGTTTAAGATTAAGGGGGACTTTCTGCGTAGCTGTAAATTGGATTCTAACACTTAACACATGTGGGCATCATGTACAATTTACCTTCTCACATATAATGTTAATACGGAAATAAAAAGAGGCTTGAAAGTCACTGTGCCCTGATTTAAAGTGTCTGTGTATAATTGAATATAAATGTTGAAACATTGGTCAAGACTACAAAGGAGTCCATTTAAAATGTAACGTCTACATTGTGTCTCTGTTACTTTGTCTGGAGCTCCCAGTAGTATTCATATCAGTGACAAAGTAATGCACTAACAATCTAAAAACACAATATGTCTGCTCCACATCCATGACCCAAACCTCCTCCCTCACTTCCTGCATGATGCTCCGCCTCACAGAGCGTCCACTGTAACAGGTCTTCCTTAAAGTTCACATACCTGCACGTGGGAATACTTCACCTTTCCAACAAATCAATGTGTGCCCAATAATAAAAATCACAGAAGACAGTTTTATCAACATATGATCAGAATAAATAAGAGGAATTATAGAAAATCATCCTGTCAAACAAACGTGGCCACATTTGAGTATTTTTATACATTTATTTTCTCGTCTGCTTTTGTCTCGACTCGTAATTTTCTCCCATCCATTGGCAGCAGCACCGCCAAGTCTTGTATCAAACCCAAAACTATCCATAGGAGCTAAAGTCACCGTAGGAAATTGATGCCAAAAAACTTCAGAGCCACACCCAAATTCACAAATGACCCTTTAATACAGCCAATGTGTTAATGAATGGCCTTACTACAGTAAATGTAAAACACATGTATACCTGATTTTCATTGATGTAGTCTTTGAACAAAGCCAGTATTTGTTATACAAAGACACTGTTTGAACTTTTCCGTCTTAAAGATGTATATGGATAAGGTTATAATAGGTATACTTATCTAGGAAATGACTAACAAACCTCCTTATTTAGTGTGATGCTGTACGTACAAGTAAAGTGATACATTAAATATATAATGTGTAGTTTGATGGTCGTCACTAAAAATTGAGTGTTGGATGTCAAAGAAAACAACATAAAAAAAAGTTTACCATCCTGCCCGGAGTTCTGGAGATGTTCTATCAGGTCACAGCCGAACACATTTTCACTTCCTTTCTTTTTGGACTTCTGCTTAGTCCCTTTATTCTTCATGTGGCTCCAGTTAGTAGTCCCGAGGTTTAAAACAAACAGATCCTTGGAGGAACGGCGATCGATCCATATGACCCCATAAGAGAGAGGTTGAGTTCTTAGGTCAAAAAAGCAGCCACAAATCTCAGCAATCGGCTCCCAAAACGCTGCATCCGCTCACATTCTGACTAACCACACTGTTGGAGGCTGAGAGCAGAAGTGACGTCACATTTTGAACTTTAAGTCCTTTTTAGTTTGGCATAACTTGGAGTGATGATCAAAGAAAAGGCATGGTGTGAGAGTAGCTTGGCTGGGACGTGGCAGTCCGCGGCTTTATCTGTGAAGGATTTGCAGAAACAGCATTAGAATCGGTTGGTTTCCTGTTGTTCTTTCACCCCCAGCCAGTCTCTCTCTGCTGCTTTTTCTATCTCCTCCTCCTTTCCTTCATTCCACACAGGCTCCCCTTTTCACTGGCTTCTCTGAGGAAGCATATGAAGAGAGGCAAATCCCCTCAGGAACATTACTTTTGATTTATAATCAGATTTTCTACCTGACATTTTTAAATATGAGATGTTTAGAGATGGACTCGTGGCAGTGGAGTGACAGGGATTTTAAAATCAATGTTGAGACCATGTGAAGGGGAGGGAAGTGAGGAGAACAGCTGACTTCTGTTTCTCTCCTGGTTTAGGAATTACTGACCTCTTTTATCCATTTTTTTTGTCACGTAGCCAAACTTGGTGCTAACGGGGAAGCGGCGCTCGGCCTTCCTGAATGCTCCCAATGTATACAATTTCCTGTGCAAAGAGCCCGGGCTCGAAAACAAAAACAGACGCGTTCTGAAGGAAGAGGGAAGTGGGAGGCGACTGCAGTGAGGGCCTGAAGGGTACAGATGGGAAATGGGGGGAGGGGGGGAGACTGCGAGTGGGGGGTGAGGAGATGGATGACACACATGGTTCTCGTTACTAGCTGCTATGCGTTTCATGTTTTTCAAACTGGAATGCAACCTAATCTCAGAGACATAATCAATGTATGAATTAAATGTATACACCGGTGTAAAACAAAGTCTGTTTGTGTGTAGTACTACAAGCGCCTTTGTTACTTCCTGTCTTGATTCAATGTAATCCAATTACACTCCCTAGATTATGAGAAATCCCCTGGTGGTGGTGATATAATGTTCATATTTGTGGACTTTCACATGGGAAATTACAGCTCCTGAAACCCAAATTACATAAATGGAGGTCTGAAATCTTACAGCTGTAAAATCCTGAACTTTCCCTGGGGAGATTCTTTTAATTTTTTGATTGCAGTACATTTATATTCCAAGTTGACCTGTGTTGGACCACTGTCAAGCCACCACTATGCAAGCGTCAAACATCAACATGTCAAACCAGCAATACATGTCAGCTGAAAAACTTATTTTGGTGATGACGTAACCATGACTTTTGTTTTGATATACAGACACCAGAAACCTCCGCTGACTCACTAAGATGTTGTAACACTTAACGCACTTGGCTACTCAGCTGCTGACATACACTTATTGATATACGGTAGTTACAAAAACTGTTATTAGCCTCATAACAATGCTCTCCTCTACTTTAGAGCTGCAACGATTAGATGACTAATTTCTCACAAATTTGATAATGTTTTCCGCCTCTCAAATATAGAGATTTCGTACTTTCTCTGTTCTGAACTAGCAACACAATTATGTAAAGACACACCTTGGACTTTGAGAAAAAAGGGATGAACATTTTTACCTTTTTTCTGACATTTTTAGACCAACTTTTACTGTGTTAACTGATACAGAAAATACTTGTTAGCTGCAGTTCTATGTCCTTTTAACTATATTTTTGGTCTCCACCAACACCTGAGGGTATTATTTAGCATTTTAGCTGCTAAATGCGCCACTATTGACCCTATTTCCCATGCAATATGCAAAAATGTGAACTCAACCAACGACAGGCAGAGTCTTGATTGTACATTTACTCAAAGAACAAAGGCATTACCTTTCTACATATTCTAGCTTTCCTTGGTGTTGCAAATAAATATATGCACATCCCACTGGTGAGTTGTTATACTCATACGCTCATACTATTTGTCCAATCAGGAACAATACAGTACTCATTATAGAATCCACTGGCATTTTAACATGTCTGAATGGGCTAGTTTGTAGGGTAGATCCCAGTGTTCTCGCTTGCAGAGTAGATATGTTTGTGCTAAAAGTGTTTTGTGAAAGTCACATGTGAACTAAATGACCAGGCTAGGCCTTCCACAAGACAAAGCTTTCTTTCTGCACCATAGGAAGAGGAGATGACATCATCCTGTCCATACAAAGCCCCAGACATCCCGCTCTTTCTTTGCACTGGTCAAAAAAACAAGAGAAAGAGGTCTATGCTGAGAAGACATGTCATTGTATCTGAAGTAAAGGGGTTATTCTTGTCCTTACTTTTAGTGTCCTTCATACTCTCAGAGGGATGCAATGTCTTCGATTGGTAGATGGAAATTATGCAATGACGGAAAATATTTCTTACATAAAATGTTTTCAAACATGTTATAAGTTTTTGTGAGTGAGTAGGGCAGTCTTATCAATATACGTTAACATGAGCCATGCATGAGCAGAATTCTATGGTTTAAAGAAAATGAATCAGTATTAATTGATGTGTATAATGCACATCTATGCTGTTCCATCACAGTTATAACGCCAGGTGCAAAATATTTTCATTACGCTTTCGTTTCATTTTAACTTGGTTGCACAAAAACCTGTAAAATGTTAATTGTATACACATAAACTAAGTTTACAACACTGCTGTTTTGGTGTTATGTTCATGGCTTTTCATGACTTCCCTTTCTCCTTTTTAGTAAAAAAAAACTAAACGAAAAAAACTTGTAAATGTCTTTTAATTTGAAGGAAGGAAACTCATGTTCAAGCCTCCACTGGCCAGCCTGAATACAACTGAACTAGTATGCGAGGAAATATGGAGAAAACTCAATAGTAAAAGGGATCCTTCCCTCAGCTGTGCAGTTCGTGTATGGCGCTGGAAAATTATTGTAATGGACGCCTTTGTCTAATTCATGGAGGGAATAAGTGGATTTAAAGGGAATGTTGGCAGCCAACTTTGTAGCGTTCAACCTAATCTTCTTAAACTGGCTACATATACACATGTGCATTTACATTCTATCCTATTCAACCTATGTGAAGTAGTCTTGTGGGTTTCTTATTGAGGTAAAAACAGTTTAATCTGGAGTGAAATTAACCCTAAGAATCTACTTTTGAGAAAATTAAGGGGAAAATAATTTAGACTAAATAGACCACCTAGAACACATTTCTGACAAGTAACCCCCCCTGGTGTCAAATATCTGAAATGTGTCACATTGGGCTTTAATGGTAAAATAACTCTTCTTTATAACTTAATTAATGAGGATGATTTTTTGGTTTAAATTAGTTTGAACATTCTTTGAATTGAAGAATAAAGAATATATTAACTAAATATCATTGAACCAGCAAAATTAACTGAGCAGATCATAATCATATTCGAATTGTGCATATATGTCACTCCGGGTTTACTGTGAAAGTTTAAGGTTAATGTCCCGATGTGACATCAGTGTCACAGCGATATTTATCTCATTTGTTTCATATCAATTTGATCAAGAAATGTTTCCACAACAGGTTAAATGTAATAAAGGACATGTTATGTAAGTGTAGCAGGAACACTGGGTTCAGGTAACTGTCCCACACTCATCTCTACGCCCTGAACTCACCATCACCTAAAGTAGGTCAACTCCTCCCCTAATTAACTCAGGGGTATTTAAGGCACCTGTGGCATCATGGCAGCCTTTGTTTCGTTTGCTGTCTGCCTGTTGCCACATGGCCACCTTAAGGGTAGGTAAATTGTCAGATACTGGATGTCATGTTTGATCAACAGCTTAATATTACTCATGTGCATCTTATATTAGCACTGAACTATTCATTTGTATTAGCCTACTGTCAGCTTGTATCCTGGTCCACCTGGTGTTCCTTTGGCCAAATGTGATGCCTGAAGTCCTGTTAACCTGGAGGGATGTGTGTTGGTCCTTAGTACTTTAGTATTAATCATACTGAGTAGTGGTAAGTTTACAATTACCTAAGTTAAAAGATTTAAATGTGTACTTTTGTATTGTAATCTAATGTACAATGTGTTCTTCCTACTAGGTGGTATCAGCTGCTGTGTTGCTATAGTTAGGTTTTGCTTGAATTAGGTTTTTGTTGCAATTTTTAGTTTTGCTGTCTTATATTTATGATTTTAGTGTATTTTACTGTTTGCTCATTTGGACCAACTGGATTATTGTTTCTTCTGCTTTATACTAATTTGTTGTTTCTTTGCCCCTTGTAGTGGAGTTGGAGCCAGCTAGTGGTGGAGGCACACAGTCTGATTCCCTTCATGGCTTGTAGTGGTAGGAGCACTGGGACACAGTTTGTAGTGAGTTTTGATTTGCAGTGAGTTTTGGTTTGCAGTGAGCACCGGTGGTGGGTAAGTGGGACACAGCCCTGTTAGACTGCCTCCCCCTGGCTGGCATCTGCCCACTCCCCTTTTCCCCTCATTGATTTGAGTCATTTTCTATATAAAGTGTTTTTTATCAAGAATAAACAAATACATGTGATTGACATTTTGAAATAAACTGTTAAACTGTTTCATTATAATTGAACCACGTCTCTGTCATGTGCCAGTCACAAACTTGTAGAGCCTTATTAGTTCTGAGGTGTAAATTAAATATCTCCTAGGGTGAAACTCCCCAGGTGGCGTTGTCAGGCATTTTGGTATTTGGGTGGCTCTGCCTTTAAAAATGACCACATAAGCATTTTCATTCTTAAATGGCTTGAATTTGACCTTTTAGCAACAAAAGAAGCGCTTTTGAAATGTAGCTAGTTCGGTCACATGTGTTAGTCTGGCACATGGACATCTTGGACATGTTGTTATGGGAACACAAAATCAAATGACCTGGCCCAGGACCCACCAGACTGTTCAGGGGGTGTCACTTTGGTACTTCATGAGATAAAATAAAGGCTAAAGCCTTAAGTTAAGGCATTAACAGCAGCGCACATTTCCGTGGCAAGAGAACTCACTCCAATTTTGCTCTTGAGGACCTCCACTGGTCAGGTCCATGTACTGCAGGCTGTTACATGTAATACAGTGTACAACATTTGGTGTTCTATGGGAACATGAAAAGGGGTTTCATAGGAGATTGGTTTGATCCTATAATCGTCGATAGGAGGGAATATATACACTGATTTAAACCAATTATATTTTCTTGCCTTTTTAAAAACGAAAAAACAAGACAATTGATAAGAAAAATACTATTTATTAAAGAGAAAAGAAAATAATCCTATTAAAAGTCAAATGCAAAAATTCTCTCTCCCAACACAGACATCCCAAACCAACATACAAACATTTGAAATGAATCGACCAAAATCCTATTGAGATTAACAATATTTGATCATATAAAGGTTTTAACCTTCATAAAAAAAACAACGCAAAACATTCATTCATGTTTGAAATGCGAACAGAGCAGACAGTCGTCTAATAACAACATGACTCTAATTCATGAGCTTCAAAATGGCTACAACATATGTCCAGTTTATCAGGAATGTGAACTTAGGAATCAAAGTTATTATGAAGTTGTAACAGTTCTGAAAAAATAAATAGGAGTGGTTCGAGTGTCATATTGCTCAGTCTTACAGGACGTGGTTTTGATGGGCGGATAAATAAAGAGAAAACATGTTAAAGTTGTCACGTACCAGCAGCTACACTACCTTCAGAATATCATTAATGTATTTGATATGAGATCATAAGTAAGCTAGACTGGATTTTTTTCACATATCGATTACAAGTATTGATTGGACAAAAAATACTATAATCATTTTAACATGTCAAGGTCATAAATAAGAATCAACCACCATTTGATTTCTGCATAAAAGTCAAGCATGTAAGGCCTTACTGAATATATATATTTGAAGAATGTGCATTCAAATAAATCATATCTGAACGTTAGGGCTCAAAACAATGCTTTTCAAGATAACATTTTGATCATCAAAAGAGGGGTTGGAGTTATTAGGTTCTGGAAATAAATCCAGTTGGCACACGGCATCCCAAGCCTTAGTGTACGGCCTAAAATATGAACAAGAATGTAATTGTATTTTTGACATTTAGAGTGCCTTCAAAATTCTATTCACTCATTTAAGCTTCTCATAGCTGACCAATATCAATATGAATGAGTCATTTCCAAAATAATGTATTATAATTGAATATGATTTGGTATTATCAGCCCTCTGTTGTTATTGCTATTCAGTGGTTCTGAGTTTTCCCTTTACTGCACACAAGATGATGTTTTCCTTATATACCCTAAGTAATTTAATCACTCACTTTATGAAACAGAGCCGTAATATTAACAGCAAACATTAGATAATGAAAACCTCATATTTAGCAATATAAGGATTACTAGGATTTGTTTTAATATGGTCCCATCGGTTGGACCCCACAGATGCATTCACAAAAACAATGATCTAACACACAAGTAGTGTTTTATAATCAATGATTTGAGTATATATTTAGATAAATTCCTTATTTAAATTAGAGATTATTTTTGTTGATCAGGGTGTAAAAAAAGCAACCAAATAGAGCTACAAAATGAATCAGTCTGTGCCTCCCATAGTCCTGAGACAGGGTGTCATTGGGCAACATTAGTGACTCCTCCTGTATCTGTCGGGGCTTCAGAAAAAGGCCAAACGGAATGAAGCACACCAAATGCACATAGTTCATTTGTTTTCAGTTACCAAACATCTGCATGTTTTATGCCGTACTTTTTGTCATGTAGGCAACTGCATATGCATAATTGAATGGCAGCTAGAGGGCAGCCACATCTTGGCCACTTTTTTTAAGCATGCTGGTAACAATATTCAAACACATAATGCAGGATGAAATGTAAACTTATCAAAACAATGTGTATTTTGTGTGCTAAATGTGGAGTCTTGTACACACATAGTAGCCTTTCTGCACTGAGCGGCCTAAACATACTACATAAAATATATATTTGAATATATTTTTTTGGTCACAGCGCGGCATCCTGTTTGAAATCTCAACTCAGTGGCTTACCGATGTCCACAGTAACATTCACATATAGAGGGAGCCTCTCCAAGGACATTGTCTTATATGTGCAGCTGTTAAGTCCGTCCTTTCTCCAAACCAGCGGCGTACGTCCTAACAATCTCATTCTAGGGAGATGAATGAAAATAAATATTACAGATGCAGCATCAGATACAAACATTTCAACAAGTAAAACACATTATCTGCATTGACTTACCTGTCTTTGTTTATTTCGTTGCCACTGTCCCGTTTGTGAAACACCATGGTGTAGCGAGCTATATCAGCGGGGGGGCGCACAATCTTCATTTTCTGCAGCTCCACCCTGCACCAGAGGACAGATCAGTGTCAATTATTCAATGTTGGAAAAATAAATGAAATACCGTTTCACTTGTTTCCGTCTCACCTGACGCGGAGGTCATCATCTTCTCCGCCCCAGCCCCAGTAATTGTTTGAGAATCCATTCACTTGGAAAAACTGCTCTTTGTTCATAGCTGTGACTCCTCCAAAGTAGCCTTTGTAACGCAGCCTAGGAGTGGAAGAATAAGCAGGACAAATGAAAGTTCTTTGTTTTAAGATTATATCAGAACTTTTATGATTAGGTCAGGTTAAGGACAATGCCATTCGCTATTATTGTGTTGTGTTTTCACAAGGGAAATATACAGTTGAACTGCGCTGACTCATGAATTACAGTAATTTGCTCCCAATGGTGCACTTACTTGTATCCTGTGGCGTTCCGGCCCACCACCAAGTGTTTGGGCTGCTTGTCACAGACGTATAAATTGTGATCGTTTTCAGGAACCAGGTCCACGTCATGGAAGATGAAGCAGTCCCAACTGTAGTCCTTCAGCGCCTCCAAATACCCGACATTGAGTAACTTGGCACGATTAAAAGTTACATCTCCAGCCTTTACAAGAAGACAGAAGTATATCAATCACAATCTGCTGCTGTCCTTTTAGAAACCATCGTTAGTTGAAAGTTGAATATTAGTGTATAGTTGAAATTGAAACGTTTCATAATTTCTACAGAACAGCCACAGCTTAGAAAATATTGAATACTAGTTGTAGGCCAGTTAATGGATAACTTGTATAGTTGTAGTGGCGTCATTACATTCAGGCTGTTATTGAAAGAAATAGACGGCCTGGCTGGTGAAATTGAAGGAATTTGATTAAGTAAACACCATAAAATGCCTAAGTAGTGCACCAGATGACCATATAACCAAAACATATAGACTTTCATACATTTAATTATGAAAATTGTCTATAAGGAATACATATGGGGCTGTAAATTAAAATGTAATAGTGCCTAAACTAGATAGCTGTGGGCGACTGGCTGCGAGGGAGTGCGGTCGTCTTTCAACCAGAAGGTTGTGGGTTCGATCCCAGCCCATGCAGTCAACACTGCTCTGTATGAATGTTAGGTCCTAGAGTAAGGTACACTGCTCTGTATGAATGTTAGGTCCTAGAGTAAGGTACACTGCTCTGTATGAATGTTAGTTCCTAGAGTAAGGTACACTGCTCTGTATGAATGTTAGTTTCTAGAGTAAGGTACACTGCTCTGTATGAATGTTAGTTCCTAGAGTAAGGTACACTGCTCTGTATGAATGTTAGTTCCTAGAGTAAGGTACACTGCTCTGTATGAATGTTAGGTCCTAGAGTAAGGTACACTGCTCTGTAGGAATGTTAGTTCCTAGAGTAAGGTACACTGCTCTGTATGAATGTTAGTTCCTAGAGTAAGGGACACTGCTCTGTATGAATGTTAGTTTCTAGAGTAAGGGACACTGCTCTGTATGAATGTTAGTTCCTAGAGTAAGGGACACTGCTCTGTATGAATGTTAGTTTCTAGAGTAAGGGACACTGCTCTGTATGAATGGGTGAATGACATATAGTATGTAAAGCGCTTTGAGGGGTCTTAAAGACTGGATAAAGCGCTATATAAGTACAGTCCATAGCTAATAATTTAAGCACTGTTGATTTGCATGTCTCTAACACAGGGGTGTCCAAACTTTTTTCACCGAGGGCCACATACAGAAAAATATACGAAGGGCTGGGCCACTCACTAGAGGTGAGGTATACTGCCTCATAAGTTAAGTTATACGTTAGTAAAATCAATCAAATGTAGGTAAATGATGCTTGTGAGCAGCTCATCCCTTAATAAAACAGAAGCCTCAGAAATAGGAAGGGTGTATTTCAAGCTTGTTATGTAAATAGGTCATTGGGCTTTTTTCTTATCAACTAAGATATGTTAGAAAATGTTTCCAACTTTAATTGACTGAATTTATTTGAAAAGTGTTCTTATTAACACATGAATACTACTGTGCAATACATTTTTACATTTATAGTTAAGAAGTACAATATAAGACAAGCACAAGTTTCATTTGTGCATATTCCATTATACTTTTTGAATTTGCTGAGGGCCGATTCAAAATGGGGGCCGTAGTTTGGACACCCCTGCTCTAACACATTTGTATAATCTCCTGCCTCAAGTTACTGAAAATGATACTTCCTTCTTGAAGTACTTAGAACATAATTTGGCTGCAGAGGATTTGCCTTTGGCAGGTGAAATGTTTATCCTCACTAGTTTCTTTGTTTCCACAGCCGCGCTTTTGTCTGCAAATGTTGCAAGATGTATGTCTCCCAAAGCAATACACTGGGAAAAAAACTGCTGGAAATGGATTTCAATGATTTAGAGAAAAAAATTGAACGTGCCTTTTGTTTTATGTTCACCTCGTGGCATTTTGTCTTTTGAATAAATATTATAAAATCTATTCAAACATCTGCATTTAAATTAAGAAGAAAGTCACACCTAATATTTATCTCTGAAGTAGATCTATTATTGGTGCAGTCGCATCACATTTGTTCATACTCACATTTGATTTACTTATGACTTGCACTACATAATTGGAAGTCACAAAAACAGTGTTCAAAGAATGAGCTGATTTAAATGAAGCCAATTCTAACTTTTTTGGTTGAGAAATTCAGAAGAAATCAAGCGAAAGTAATAAGGTGACAGACGCTTGAATACTTCAACAAAATAATGATATTAATACTTCAACAGTGAACCCTAAAAAAATAGTTATTTTATAAAGACACATGTTGGTATGTGGCGTGTGTATACCTGCTGGATGATGTAAATGGCGTAGTGTAGCTGCTGCCTCTGCAGAAAGGGGTGCAGGTGGTGCAGGAGGTAGAGGAGGTGTTTCTCTCTGCCGCGATGAGGGATGAGGATCGCCACGCTCTGCCTCGCTGTACAGTCCGAGGGCTCGAACTCGCCTTCAATCACTGCTTTGTTATCGCTCTCCACGTCCTTCAGTTTCAGAGAGGATTCAAAGGACAGCTTCAAAGCTCCCTCTGTGGAAGTTAGCAAATTCAAACAGAAATCTGAGTGATCATTCTGTTACACGTGACTGCTTTTAATGCTTCCTTTTTGAACCAATACAGGACAGAAAACATGTAGCAAATGCAATTCACAAGTGTTTCTGTATAATACCGTTGATAAAAAGTGGGGGAGGAAAAGTTTATAAAAAGACATTTAAAAAGAAAAGGGGGATTAAACACTCAGTTGTAGTCAACAGTTTCCTAATGTCATGTTTGGTAAAGGTGGAGACCTTAAAAATGTTATATCATACAGAATGTGCAATATATACCTGGCTGCTAAATCCTCAGAACTGTTACAGGGTGTGTATTTTTGTAAAATGTGTAACTTTTTTAAATTATTTTGTAAAATGTGTGCCTTTTAAAAAAATTATAATTTCTTTTTTATGCATGCTTAGGTAACATTAAGCTGTCTTTGTCTCTTTTCAGCTGTAACAATGGACACTTCCCCTCTGTGGCACTAATAAAGGTATTCTGATTCTGAACAAACAATTTCTACTTATCAAGCGGACACCACTGACAGGTAGATTAAGATTACTAATGAGAAACCAAGATGAATAAATAATACCAAGTAAGCTACCGTATTTAACCTGCACTTACGTAGCAGTGGAGACTCCTGAGGGCATTCTTCTTTTGGTGCTGGAGTGATCAAGCGATTGGGGGTTGCTGTCAAAGCATTCAGTTTCTCCCTCAGACTGTCTCCTTTGACAAGAGCTTGGGGTGTGGCAAATGAAACCGGAGCATCCTTTATGGTTTCACCGGACAAATTTGCAATCCATGCCAGCACGGACAGCGAGATGAGGAAGAGCAAAAGATATTTCCCCCTCCTAAAAACCTTGCACACAGGCGAACAGAAGCCCATAGCTGTGTGACTGATCTGACGTGAGGACAGTGAAAGAGGCAACTGTAGCTGCTGTTAGATTTAGTTCAAGATATTTCCTCTGCGCAGGACATTTCACCAAACAGAGTTTCCCTATCCAGTCATCCCATGGCAATGAAACATTCAGAACTATACAGTGAATCAACTTTATGATCACTGTGGAGTAAGCAACACTTATTGATGAAGATCCATCGCTGATCCCTCAAACTCCACTTTCAGGGTGTGAGGCCAAGAACTTGACAACTGTAGAAAGATATAGAGAGGAAATGTGTTAAGAATAATACTCTGATACACTTATACAAAACTACAGGCAGATTTCCAGTTTAAAAGAAAGATCTACTACTTTTAATAATACAACAAAACACCTGGGTAGATGTTAATCCTAGAAAATAAACTGATATACCAGATTATTATTATTCTCCTTACTCTTTCAGGGCTATTTATTATGTTACACACTTCCTGAATGGTAATTGTAGACCCTGTAACTTAACACATGTGTTCTCCTTGATACAGTTCAGTACCACATCACAGAGCCACACCTTTCTCCTCATCTGTCCCAAATAATCTATCAAATATATAACTATTGTAATTATTAATAATCTGTTCATTGACTGCTCGATGAATCATTGATTAAAATAAAACATTTCCTGCACAATTGTGTCCTCCTAAAATAACTTGTATTATCAAACGTGGCACTATAAAAGCTACCGTTATAAAACCACATTTAAATTGCTGAACATTGATTCAACTCTAAAACTAATACAAATGTTATACAAGATTATTTCAAGGCAACGCCCCCCAGGTTATTAAACAGAACAGTGATTATGTACACAAAAACAAGTATATCATTTTAGTGTCCATTCTGAATTATGGCCTGTAGAAAAACGTATTAAAGAGTAAAGCTTAGATATTTAGTAAATTGTGTTTTTTACCCTTATTTGGGGGATGGACAGTAACAAGCTAACGTCGGCTAGCTCTGAGAAACACACCACATTAACTATATCTGCTCATATATCATGTACAACTGCATGACACTAGCGTTGCCTTTTACATTACTGACAGCTCCCATTTCTCCTGATTACGGTCCATGTTTTAATAACATTAAAAGCTCAAATGTGTTGAGAGAACAGGATCTCCAGCTGTGTCCAGATGAGCTGTGTTCAGGGTTAGCATAGCTAGCTGACGAATGCAGATGGATGTAGTTACTGTGAAGTGCTGTAAAAGTTCAACATTAGCATTAAGCTAACAGGAGCCCGAACACAGTATGGCAATATTTCAGTGAAACACAAGAAAGAAAGCTGCTGTTTGTATTGATAGATCATTATAAATTAGAAGTAAGTAGTTTGGTTCGCGTATCTTACCTTTTTAGACTCAAGTAGACGTTGTGGTTATATCGTCCCGGGAGACATCAAACAGTGTGTCATGGCAACGTAGATAAACCCTACTTCTGCTGGGTGTCTTTCATAATAAAAGCTTAAGCACTGAACAGAGAAAGACACATTAGCACATAAAGTTTATAAGAAGAAAAAAACGTTTCCTGTAAAAGCTATTTATTACCATTAAAACGCACATTTTAATAAGAAACCCAGTGATAAAGGTTGCTCTTTTTTGCAAAGACACAGCATCACAGCAGACCTTGGATTGCTTTTATTTTGAAGGCCACATAAACAAACAGGAAGTCTTCGCTGTTTTTTGGGTGGCTTGATTAAGCACAAAGCATGATTCATGTTTTGTGTAATTATTTCCGTTGTGTGGTTTTCAAAACAATAGTTGCCCTCATTAAAAATGTTAGGTAATATTCTTCAAATATTTGCAGAAAATGAATGTTATTTTATGTATACAATAGTTTTCCATTCAATTATTGGTGTTAGCATCTTACATTTTGATATATTTGTATAGTTACTTGATGGTTACTAAAATGTTTATTACACTTTCTGCAACACTGATTGGGCCACGTGTATCTGAGTCTAAATTATATTAATTTATTACCATATGTTGGACTAAAATCTGTGGTTCTCTTTAAAATGTAACAGAAATAGATTGTGACAGCACTGCCTAATAGAAAACATTGATAACTAAAGGGTGAAGGGGTTTCAATTGAATTGTGTAATATTTTACATGTCCAGTTGTACGAGTGTGGTCATTTTGCCTAATGTCTGTCTCATCACACCCTGCAGATCAAACAGACAACATGCTGCTCTCTCTGCTGGGCTACTCCGGCTCTGAGGATAAAGGTCTCGTCCTCCTGCCGACAGAGGAGGCTGTGCAGCTGCTCCTCAGCCAGCTCCAGGTCAGTCAGGATACTCAATGTCTCAACATGTGATCCTCCCATATGTGGGAGGTCTTGCACTCCTTAAAGGCCTTTTTACCTACTTTTTCTTGTGAGTATTTATAGAGCATCCCTTTGTATTTTGTGATTTGAATGTTGGACTTTCTGCCTCACTTGCATTTGATGGTTTTTGCCCCTCAAAAAAAACATAGAAATTGCAACTTGAGTGCATTTCTCAAGGTGTCGTTAGCAAGCTTCAAATACCTTTTTAAACCTTGGCCATCCTTAGTCACATTCATACATGTAACCGTAACTGTTCCAAGAAGGCCTTAAGGAATAGTTTTCTTGGACCAACACTATTTATCAGCATTTCTCCTCTCAACTACCATGACAGGAACCTTCAGTGAAACTCCTGTGTTTAAAATTAGAATAAGTATTATCATTCAAATATAGTGAGCACATACAGAATGGCCCCTTTCTCTTTGTTATAATAAATATGTATACCATTTTATTGTCTTATTATTACTCAATTGGCCATGAGTCTTTATAATTAGGACATAGTTACAGTTTAGATCCTTCACTCTTGATAATGAGACAGGGTGGATCAGTAAAAACAGTTCCTTCTCCTCCCTCCTCTCTATACTGTACCTCCTCCATGCTGTAAGGACATAACTGTGCAGTGTAGGCCTATTGCGATATTGACATTAACATGTGAGATAGACCAGCTCTGTTTGCAGTTGTCAGTGACTTGTGAGAAGCAGACTGCAAGCAAAGAAAGGTTTTCTACACCAAAAAGTAGACCTCCTTCAGCACGTTTCCTATTTCTTTTCGTAAAAACTGGCTGTGAAATCCACAGTTATTTACAGTGTTTGTGCACAGTAAATTACTGTATACCATTTTAGAGTATAATACCGTGTTTCCAACCAAAAATTACAGCAACTCTGGAGTTACTGTAGAAATAGCAGTAGTAACGTCCCAACTGTATAAAATCACCGTAACCAACAAAGTACTGTATAAAATCACAGTAACCAACAATGTACTGTAGAAGATCACAGTAACCAACAATGTACTGTAGAAGATCACAGTAACCAACAATGTACTGTAGAAGATCACAGTAACCAACAATGTACTGTAGAAGATCACAGTAACCAACAATGCACTGTAGATAATCACAGTAACCAACAATGCACTGTAGATAATTACAGTAACCAACAATGTGCTGTGGATATTCACAGTAACCAACAATGCACTGTAGTGTAGATAATTACAGTAACCAACAATGTGCTGTGGATATTCACAGTAACCAACAATGTACTGTAGATATTCACAGTAACCAACAATGCACTGTAGATAATCACAGTAACCAACAATGCACTGTAGTGTAGATAATTACAGTAACCAACAATGTGCTGTGGATATTCACAGTAACCAACAATGCACTGTAGATAATCACAGTAACCAACAATGCACTGTAGTGTAGATAATTACAGTAACCAACAATGTGCTGTGGATATTCACAGTAACCAACAATGCACTGTAGATAATCACAGTAACCAACAACTGTGAAATCCACAGTTATTTACAGTGTTTGTGCACAGTAAATTACTGTATACCATTTTAGAGTATAATACCGTGTTTCCAACCAAAAATTACAGCAACTCTGGAGTTACTGTAGAAATAGCAGTAGTAACGTCCCAACTGTATAAAATCACAGTAACCAACAAAGTACTGTATGAAATCACAGTAACCAACAATGTACTGTAGAAGATCACAGTAACCAACAATGTACTGTAGAAGATCACAGTAACCAACAATGTACTGTAGAAGATCACAGTAACCAACAATGCACTGTAGATAATTACAGTAACCAACAATGTGCTGTGGATATTCACAGTAACCAACAATGTGCTGTGGATATTCACAGTAACCAACAATGCACTGTAGATAATCACAGTAACCAACAATGCACTGTAGTGTAGATAATTACAGTAACCAACAATGTGCTGTGGATATTCACAGTAACCAACAATGCACTGTAGATAATTACAGTAACCAACAATGTGCTGTGGATATTCACAGTAACCAACAATGTACTGTAGATATTCACAGTAACCAACAATGCACTGTAGATAATCACAGTAACCAACAATGCACTGTAGATAATTACAGTAACCAACAATGTGCTGTGGATATTCACAGTAACCAACAATGTACTGTAGATATTCACAGTAACCAACAATGCACTGTAGATAATTACAGTAACCAACAATGTGCTGTGGATATTCACAGTAACCAACAATGCACTGTAGATAATCACAGTAACCAACAATGCACTGTAGATATTCACAGTAACCAACAATGTACTGTAGAAGATCACAGTAACCAACAATGCACTGTAGATAATCACAGTAACCAACAATGCACTGTAGATAATTACAGTAACCAACAATGTGCTGTGGATAATTACAGAACCAACAATGCACTGTAGATATTCACAGTAACCAACAATGTACTGTAGATATTCACAGTAACCAACAATGTACTGTAGAAGATCACAGTAACCAACAATGCACTGTAGATAATCACAGTAACCAACAATGCACTGTAGATAATTACAGTAACCAACAATGCACTGTAGATATTCACAGTAACCAACAATGTACTGTGGATATTCACAGTAACCAACAATGTACTGTAGAAGATCACAGTAACCAACAATGCACTGTAGATAATCACAGTAACCAACAATGCACTGTAGATAATTACAGTAACCAACAATGTGCTGTGGATAATTACAGAACCAACAATGCACTGTAGATATTCACAGTAACCAACAATGTACTGTAGATATTCACAGTAACCAACAATGTACTGTAGAAGATCACAGTAACCAACAATGCACTGTAGATAATCACAGTAACCAACAATGCACTGTAGATAATTACAGAACCAACAATGCACTGTAGATATTCACAGTAACCAACAATGTACTGTAGATATTCACAGTAACCAACAATGCACTGTAGATAATCACAGTAACCAACAATGCACTGTAGTGTAGATAATTACAGTAACCAACAATGTGCTGTGGATATTCACAGTAACCAACAATGCACTGTAGATAATCACAGTAACCAACAATGTACTGTAGATAATTACAGTAACCATCAATGTGCTGTAGAAGATCACAGTAACCAACAATGTACTGTAGATAATTACAGTAACCAACAATGTGCTGTGGATAATTACAGAACCAACAATGTACTGTAGATAATCACAGTAACCAACAATGCACTGTAGATAATCACAGTAACCAACAATGTACTGTAGATAATTACAGTAACCAACAATGTGCTGTGGATAATTACAGAACCAACAATGTACTGTAGATAATTACAGTAACCAACAATGCACTGTAGATATTCACAGTAACCAACCATGTACTGTAGATAATTACAGTAACCAACAATGTACTGTAGATAATTACAGTAACCAACAATGTACTGTAGATATTCACAGTAACCAACAATGCACTGTAGATAATCACAGTAACCAACAATGTACTGTAGATATTCACAGTAACCAACAATGTACTGTAGATATTCACAGTAACCAACAATGCACTGTAGATATTCACAGTAACCAACCATGTACTGTAGATAATTACAGTAACCAACAATGCACTGTAGATATTCACAGTAACCAACCATGTACTGTAGATAATTACAGTAACCATCAATGTGCTGTGGATATTCACAGTAACCAACAATGCACTGTAGATAATCACAGTAACCAACAATGCACTGTAGATAATCACAGTAACCATCAATGTGCTGTGGATATTCACAGTAACCAACAAAGTACTGTAGATAATTACAGTAACCATCAATGTACTGTAGAAGATCACAGTAACCAACAATGCACTGTAGATATTCACAGTAACCAACCATGTACTGTAGATAATCACAGTAACCATCAATGTGCTGTGGATATTCACAGTAACCAACCATGTACTGTAGAACATCACAGTAACCAACAATGTACTTTAGAACAGGGGTTCCCAACCTTTATTGTGCCAAGGACCGGCAGATACATTAAAAAAAAATCGCGGACCGGTTGTCAATTTTAACTGATTTTAATATTTACTCACCACCAGCAGGTAGCAACAGAGGCTAATTGTATGTAACAGCCTGAACAAATACTAGAACAATATGCATCCAAAACATATTAACAAAGTTTAAAAAAGAACCGGTGTCATTTTTTGGTTTTTCGGAAAACCAAAAAACCGACGTTATTCAGTTTTTAAACCAAAACGGGAAAACAGATAAATTAACGTTTTGGTTTTGTTTGTATGATTTACGGATAATCCAGTGAATGCTGGGAAAACGAGGAGAAGCCGCATTATGAACACTGGCATTTGTTTTCAGAAGATATTATGATAGTGTCGTTCGTTCCGGTGCACTCCGACAGCATTAGCACTACATCGAGATTAAGATTAAACTAATTTATTTTGGGAACAGCCGCATATATGGAGTTAGCCATATGTGTGTAAATTACTGTTCATAAACATTTGAAAACAAATGCCGGTGTCGGACAGACACAAACACACCGAACACACAGAGCTGAGCTGAGCAGAGCACATACACACACACATCATGCGCCTTGGTGACTGACTGGACATCTCCTTCATAAAACTAATAAAAGGGGGAGTAATCGGGCAGTTCGATGTGTGTAGATGTGTGTGTATAGGTGTGTGTGGTTAACACGTAGCAGCCTGCAGTCACTCTTAAACTGTTCTGATGAAGTTAAACACAGTCATACTGGTGCTGCACTTCTCAGAAGCGGAGTATACGTGCCGCTGCCTCCGGATGCTGCAGCCGTTTTAAGAAGTGAAGGAGGGTTTCCGTCTATAAAGCAGCTGCGGGTCCGAGAGTCCCGGACATTAATTCATAGATCAAGGCAGACTGGTTTACTCTTCTGTTTTGCCAATCCGGTGCTTAAACAAATAGCTCTACACCCCTGGCCGACATGTCCTTAAAATGAAGTCCGAGTTTGAAATATATCTCAAATAATGTATGCACCACCATTTCCCCACATAAACATAACAGTCTGCAATCAAACGGTTGTCTCCTGTGCGCTCCTCTTCCTACTTGGCGCACCGGTAACATGCTCGTGCGCACGAGAGGAGACCTTATAAGGCTGAGCCGCCGAATCCCTCATCATAAAAGCCATTTTCAACGGTTTTCTGGTGAAAGATTAACTAGCTACTGGATGAAATAATATGACTGGTGGCATAGGTGCGAAAATTAAACACTTTTTGAAAAAATATTATGATAAAATATTTTTATATATTTATAATTCTGCAAATATTACGATAAACTCACAGCTATTTCGCGGCCCGGCAGTAACACCTCTGCGGCCCGGTACCGGTCCGCGGACCGGGGGTTGGGAACCCCTGCTTTAGAAGATCACAGTAACCAAAAAAGAAAGAACCAACCAAAAAACGCCATTTCTAGAATATCTAGAAATATCTCAAATATCTTAAAAAAAACAAAAAAATATTTTTCTTAATATACATAATCTTGATGCAGTGTAATTACTAGTTTGTCTATACTATATATGTTATATACTTAGTAGATATATATTTTTAAGACCCTATGTCTTTGCAAACCGGAAGAACTACAACTGTGGTGCTTCCGGTTTCTTAGATAATGATTTTGGGGTTTTCATTAGCTGCAAGCCGTAATCAAGATTTACAAAAAATAAAGCCTTGAAATATTTCACTTTGTGTGTAGTGAATCCATATAATATATGAGTTTCACTTTTTGAATTGAATTAATGAAATTAACTTTTCCACGATATTCTAATTTATTGAGATGCACCTGTATATAGTGGCTTGGCCAAACCAAGTTGAAACCAAGGGATAATTAATAGTAACAGAATACACAAAGGACACTGACAAAAACCCAAATCCCCCCTTTAACATGGAAGCAGGTGGTTTGTCCCAATCTGTCCTAATTGGCTCCTTGCAGTATTTATAAGTCCTCAGCGCTCGGCCACACCCTTTGCTGAACCAGGAAGTAACGTCCCCCAACAGCCACGGTAACTCAAGAGACAAAAAAAGTAATTAATACAAACAATTTAGACAGTTAATTTATGTAATCAAAATGTCTTACACGTGTAAGGTTTGTAAGTTCAGTACAGGGTCCATTCCTGCATGCATTTGGTTGTTTGTATTCAAAGTGTTTTAAAATATTGTGTATTATCTAAGAATAGTGATAATGTATTTGCCAAACAGTGCCTTTTGTTGTGTCTCGTCAAATGTGTTAGTTATGTTTATGTATTATGTTTCTCATTTCATGTTTAGTCAGGTTTTCATGTTTATTCACGTCATGTCAGGTCTGTCTATTTATGTAATTCATCTCTAGTTAAGTCCCCGTGTTTCATGTTGTGTCTCGTTTTCCATTTCCTGTTTCATTTTGTACTTCCCTCTTGTCTCTCATTTCAGGCCCTGTTACTTCCTCCCTTTGTGTGTTTTTCCCGCCATCGTCAGCGTCTGCCCCGCCCCTGATTGTTTCCACCTGTTCCCACTCACCTCATGTTTAAATAGTCCTGTCTTCCCCTGTCCTGTGTCAGTTTGTCTTGTTTGTTCCCACGTGTGGTCGTGCCAGGCCTCAGCAAAGAGAGGATCGTTTTCACTCATGTCAGGTTTTGTTGTTTTGTTAGTTTAAGTTTATCTTATCTTAAGTTCTCTTTTGTTATGCTTAGTTTTTTCCTCCTTGTGAGAGTTTATTTTGTTATTGCAGTCCTTACTCTGTTAAGAGGGATTTTCTGTTCAATGACATTAAAAAGACAATTTGTTACATTCAAGACTGTGTCTCTGGGTCGTGCATTTGCGTTCTCCAGTTTGTGTCGAGGTCGTGACACCTTTTCAACTACAGCACGTCTCTAAAATGGCTTGGCAGAAGAAATGGCTTCATATTTTGTGTTGATTTGTTATCGCCACTGTTTTAAAAATGCAATCTCCATGTTTTTGGATATTAATATCGATTGTTTTATGGATGAAAATATGTATCATTTAGCACAAGAAACTACATGGTCTTGATACCGTTCAACAATTAAGAATACATTGTTAAAATGTATTATTTGCTGTTTCCCTGCATTGGTGAGCTTTAAAATTGTGTCAAGAATTTCTGGTAATCTGTAAATTACCAGCATGACATGAAGTATACTATAATAAATTGTTTTACAGTTACAATACTGATCAGTTTCTATTTTACAGTTGAAATACTATTACCGTAAACAAAAATACAATGATTGGAAAATACTGTGTTTTATTTTACAGCTATAACACTACTGCTGTAACAAAAAAAGTAATTCAATATTACTGTTTCATTTTACAGTTAAAACACTATTACCGTAAACACAAATACAGTACTTGGAAGTTACTGTGTTTCATTTTACACTGTTACTGTAAATAAAAACGTGTAAATACTGTGATTACCTTTACAGTATTTAACTGGCAGCAATTGACAAGTTACTTACTGTAAGTAACTTGTCAATTGCTGCCAGTTAAATACTGTAAATTTCACGGTACGTTTCTTACAGTATAGTACATAACTTTAATTCCACATCCTGTCCTAGTGTATTTATAATGTGACTCATACTGTACATCTTGTGGTCTCATTAATCCACTTACAAATGGAAATGCCAGGGTTGTCCACAAGTCAAATATTGATCCATGTTACCTGTCTTTGTGTTGTCCGTCCTAACAAACAGATTTTGTAAACTCTTGCTGTTACCGTTGGTTGGTTGGTAGGTTCATAGAGAGATGTAATAAAAAAATTAGCGATCTAATGTAATTTTTTATTTGTACAAAATCTTGTTTTAATATTAATAGGCTTAGTGTACATCAGGGTCATGCTGAAAATAATAAAAGTCACAGGATTCAGATAGTGTACAGTATACATCTTTCTGAAAAAATGTAAAAAAAAGAAGACAGGAAAAGAAGATGGGGAGGTATAAGTGTAAATTAATGTAAAATAAGCACAGACAATTATTGGTATTGATGAAGGGTTAGGGTTAGGGGTGTTTGACACAACCACATCATGCGATCACATGAGAGAGCTCCTCCTCGACTCCTCGAAGCTCAGGGACAGAGTTACTGTTCCACTGCCGAAGCTCATCCTTGGTTTGTGCTTTCCTGCATCGCTGTCATTGCCGTTGGTCTTGAGGCTGATGGATGAGGACGGGCTCGAGGCAGAAGATCCACCAATGCTACCGGATTTCTTTCTTGCAGCTGTATTATGTTTCAGTGTAGCTTTGGCAGCCACTTTGAAAGCGTGGGCCGCGGTGCTGCATCGGACTTCCTCAGTGGTGTTACTGGAGGGTTTGAAGAGGATGATGTAGATCTTGTTGAAGAAGATACATGCCAGCATCCCAAAGCTGGATGCCAGTATAGCAATGACTTCCACAGCTGAAACAAACTTGCCGTAAGTACTAAAGTACGCAGGTATAAAAGAGATCCAAACAATAAAGAATATGAGCATGCTAAAGGTGATGAACTTTGCCTCTGTAAAGTTTTCTGGAAGTTTCCGAGATTTGAATGCAAAGAAAAAACATATAGCTGCCAGGAGGCACGTGTAGCCAATAAGAAACCCAAGAGCCATCACAGATCCCTCATTGCAGGTGATAAAAATGATTTCATCAATGTCGTGATTCCTGTAGCTGGAAGGAGGGGCGTTGTAAAGCCACACCACACATATCATGACTTGGACAAATGTGCACAGAAACACCAGCAGGAACTGCAGGTTCAATCCCCACCATTTACGATGGAGACTTGTGGGGATCTTGGCTTCAAATACCAAAAGTACTCTGTTTGTTTTCACAAGGATGCAGGAGATACAGAGAACAAAGCTGATACCAAAGGCAGGTTGACGTAAACGACATGTCCAATCCTGTGGCTCTCCAATGAAGACGAGGGAGCTGGAGAAGCAACAGATCAGTGAGAATAGGAGGACGTAGGACAGTTCTCGGTTTGTGGCCTTCACTATTGGGGTGTTGCGATATCTGACAAAGACTCCCATCACAAACGTTGTCATGAACACACCCAGTACTGCACATATGGCCAAAGCTATCCCGAATGGCTCTGTCCAGGAGAGAAACTCGATTTCCTTCAGGAAGCAGAATGTGTGGTTCCCATTGGACCAAGAGTTATAGGGACACTTGATGCAAACACTGGCATCTGTATAAAAACAAAAGTAATATGTGTCAGAACGGCAACATTAGAAAGGTTTTACATTAGTAGATTGGGAATGTTTGTCATTTCAATACCTTTATGATTACTGTACTCTCCATCTGAGCACTCAGTGCATTCAAAGCAGCATGTGGGCATACTGTCGATGATCCCCTTTCTGGTACCAGGTTCACAGTCCTCACTACAATTAGAGAATGGCACCTATAGGATGTAAAGGTGAGAAAGAGCAGAACAAACAGTTGTAATGGACGTTCAAATATCATTTGTGTAGGGTTTTATAAACAAAGTGTGACATTATATGGTTTTACTACAAAGTCAGCTGTGATGTAACGGCAAGAAGTAAGGGGCGAGAGGTTATGATATTTAGATTAAGGACCTAAGAAAATGAAAACCCTTAGACTACCAGGATTTCTCCTGATCTGGGTAAATTGGTGTGTGAATATTCCCCAACATATAAACTTACAGACACACTCTTAAACTAATTACACATAATGTGCAATGCGACAGCAGTTACATTGTTATTTATCAGCGAATTCTGCCACTGCCCTCAGCTAAAACAAGTGTTTTAGTATCTTTTATCCGATTGTTTTTGTTTTATTACACCTCACACTTACTGATTAGTTCACTCCCACCACTCTTTGTGATTTTGTTTACAGCTCTGGTGAAACCACTGTATGCAACCTTCCCTATTTGAGCGGCTAGCACTTAATTAGTATTTGCTTACAATATTATCAGGTAATAATACAATGTTGTATTTACAGCTAGTTCTACTGCCTCCAAGTGGACAAACATACCAAATACCAAGTCCCATTGTTGGTCCAAGGGCTAACATCATCTTAGCCTTAATGTTAAAATATGGCCCGGTAGCAGTCGTAACAATGTGCATTTGCAACAGTTTCAATCATTTGTCTTTCCTTGCTTTGATTATTAGGAAGATCATTTCAGGGTAATGAAAAATACACCAAATGACAGTGGGAAACCGAATATGTTACTGTAATGGGGAGATCCTCTAAAAAAAAAAACCCAGTTAGACTGACCTCAGAGCTGTATCCATTCCACAAAATCTGAGTCTTATCGATAAACAGTTTGGCCCCCCTCTTGATGTGCATGTTGTAGTATCCAACCTCCTGAAACAACACAGAGCCGTCCTCAGCAGACCTGTGCCAGTTTATGATGGTGTAGTTTGCTGCCAAGTCTGCGTTCTCATCAAAGTGCATCTTTTCGCCCATACTGTTGGTGTAGTTCAAGTGTCTAAGCTGCTTCAGGACCTAAGAGACAGAACCACACATTTTAATGCTTCAAAATGGTAAATTATTAGGAATGTCATTGCTTTGTTTTGGGGTATTTGTGCAACATTTTACCTGCCATGCTTCCATTTTCTTTAAATCTGCACATGAATGGTTGGCAAACAGTCCTTGTCCATGTGTGCAGATGAGTATGTCCTGCAGGGCCTGTGCAATGGAATAAACTGCAACATACACATTATAGGAGATACGAAGGTGTGTGAAGTCCAGGTATGGGGTCTCAACATTCGTGATGTCTTCTTCTCCAGTACACAAAGGCCTGAAACTAGTGCTGCCATTCTCACTCTCATGCTGCCTCGGGCTGTCCACCAGATAGCAGTTAAAGGTTTCTTCCCAAAACTCCCTGACAAATTCATTATGACTGTCTCTCTTTGGTTTGACTTGTTGTAAGAACCCTCTGAAGCCAGGTATATGCCCTGCCTTTAGGGCAACACCAATAGTCCCCGCTACAACATCAAGATACTTTGGTTTGGCAATGAGAGAGGAGCTGGCCCACGCTTCACTGGCTAACCAGGTGCGATCTGTGATGTTTCTCCTCACCATCTCTTTGATTAAAGGCTCCACATCTGGGCCGCTGGCAAACACAACAATGACTTTAGCGGTGGAGTTCTCAATCCTGTCAACCAGTGCTTGGATTTCATGATCCTCAAAGTACTGAGAAATGAGTTCATTAAGGTGAATGCAGATGTCTCGCTCTTCCATCTCCTTCTCAAACTTCTCGATGCCTGGGCGTCCGTAGTCATCATCTGAAGCCACAGCTATGACCCAGTTCCACTCAAAGTACTCAATGATGTCTGCCATGGCTGTGGCCTGGTAATCGTCAGTAGGAATGGTTCTCATGAAGGACTTGTACTGATTCTTGTTGCTCAGTAGGCGACTAGAAGAGGCATAGCTGATCTGAAACGGGAAAGATTTCACGTAATTCAACATAAAGGTTTATCAAGTTGGTGATAAAACATCCTCCAGGAGACCGATTAAATGTTTTATCGAGTGCACATTTATTGTCGACAACATTTTCAGGATGCAGGTGAAGTGTTTTGTGGGACTCACCTGAGGAATATAGAAAAGACCCAGTAGGTTTGCGACAGCTGTAGAGACGGCAGACCCGGCTGCTCCTACTACTGCAATGGTGGCTGGGATGTGATCAGTGCAGTTACAAAATTCATCTAAATTCAGGGAGTCTATCTTATTTTGGGCCACAAAGCTAAGTGTAGCTTCCAGGGCTTTTGACACTGTGTTGCATGTGTCAAAGATCCTGTAGCCCAGGGTGATGTTAGGCAGGAGGTCACTGCTGTTGTTTATCTCGTCAATCGCAAAAATCATGGCCTGAAGCCAACGGAAACCACGGAAATTGAACCTGTGGAAGCCAAAAAGAGGTGGATTTTAGACGATTTGAGCAGACTCATTCAGTAAAATCATAAAAACCTGTTTCATAATTTTACCTGACACACTGTGTGGATTCAGGGCGAGCGGCGAGGTCTTGGTCTTTGGATGCGACTCCAAAGTGGATGGGGAAAAGACCTCCGAGCAAAATATCCCCGGTCTTCTGAGCTCTCTGATGGGGCCCGTAGGTTGAAATCACATAACTGGACCCCATCACGATCAGGTAATACAGAACAAATCTCATCTTGTCTTTCTAATGGACAGGATTATTTTTCTACAACTCCCTGGAGTGACGGCTCTCTCAGTTTTATCTTCTCCTGTCAATCTTCCTGCTGCGCTGTTTTGCGTTTTTCATGTTTACACTGATGAGATGTCTGACTGTAGAAAAAAGGAAAAATGTATTATACTTTTGTAGTCAAATGGGCTAAATTCACATCAGGTATGCAATACATCCTTTTACAAAATAAAACAAAACTTTGTATTAATGCAAATAAAAGTGGCAATTAAATGCTTTTTATTTCTTGATAGCCTTAACAATATATATATACATTCTTATAGGGATTTAGCAGTGTGGATAAACGTTAGTCACTGAGCTCACTTTCCCACATAAAGCGTGACAGAGGTAAAAAATGGTGTTAATAGCCAACATGACCTGAGGCTACTACCACCTATTCTAACAGGACTACGCAGTTACATATGTTTTGGAGTTAAGCGTTTCTGCTCTAGTAACGTTTTAAGAAAATAATCATTTTAACTTTTCACACCTCAGTAACACTGCAGTCCTGCAGCTGGAAATATCCATCTGAACCAAAATAGATTGTGGATTTACATTAGTGAAGTCACACTCTAATGACCCTCCTTCCTGCGAGCGCTCGGTCTCATGCTGTGGCCAGTGAACCCAGTCACCATGGAGAGAAGCCGTCTGTGCTTGGCTAATACTGCTGGAAAAATGCTGGGGCAGAGCTGTGATAATGAAGGAGCTAACGGCTGTAAGAGCCTCTGTTTGCCGCTTTCACAGCCTAAGTTCCACACATAGCTATATAAAATTGGTTTTAATTTCCTTTTGCCAATATTATTGGTGGAAAGTGTATTCAGCAATAAATCCTCAAATACCTACAAAATACATTTTAGAATATAATCATTCAATTTTCAAATGTCAAACTTTGTGATGTCCTCCATCAGCTTTTTCAAGCGTTGGAATTTGCTTGGTGCTGAGCTTAAAACGTGAGAATTATATATAAATCTGTACTTCTCTCTCCTTTGTTTTTAAATTGTTAGTGTGATAGACATGATGTACACTATGTGTGTACCTGCCAACGGACTGCATCATCACAGAAAGGATTAGGGCCACATCTTTTAGATCTGACCAAAAGTGAAGTTTGAGTTATTTGATTAAAGTCAGAATTTTGATAATTAATTTTGTATTTTTTCTCAGAATTCCGACTTTTCTCAGGACTGAAAAAACCCACGAGGCTCTTATTCTCTTCCGCACATCCTTTCTCTCTTTGAGGCCAATCTTTTTATTATATATGATCCATGTTAAAAAAAAAACATAATAATACAAAATTTAAAAAGATTCTTACAAAATTACAATTTACCTACCTTTTCAATAAAGATAAAAAAAACGTAATGTAACAATGTTTACTAGCAAAGCAAACTCCGCAGTGTGATCTTTATATTTTAATTTGTTAAATAGCCTTGTTCATTTCTACAAAGAAAAGTTATTCAATGATTTTTAACTCCAATTAAAAAGTAATTAAAACACCAAACGTGGAAAATAACATCACACTTACCCCCTGAACTCCTGTGGGTTTTAAATAGGCTTGAAACAGTTAACCTGCAGGTATGCACAGATATGACGGCCTTTTCCCCAAAATGTCCCGAGTGCTGAATGAATTCACTGGACAATGGTGTGAGCTTATGAACCTCTCTCTGTAGATGAATCATTAACAGGGAGAGGGGTAGTCCATTTCCTTCAGCTAATGAAGTCTACTCACAGTTCACTTCACCTAAACTAAAGTCATCACAACCTACAGTGGTAAGATTAAACATAATCGACTTTTAGTACAGCGTTACAAGAATGCAATAATACAAACTGGATTCATCATGTGACACCAGCTAGAATATGAGATGGAGACACGTTGTAAAAGTTATCGTCTACAGCCCTAATTAGTGTAACCCGACTTTTGTGTCTATACTACCACACATGGATTTCTTCGTATGACATCTCCAATTATAAATTAAATCTTCTAAAGTGGCTCTCTAAATGCGGAGGTGTTCATCAGTGACCCTCTACCGCCAGTCAGAAGAGGAGTGGAGAGATTCAGCAGATTGTTTGCACTGAACATGTGGCTTTCAACTGCCTATACTGACCATTCTGTCCATTTTATTGACAATTTTAACTTTTTCTGGGACCGCAGACATCTTTTTAAGGCAGATGGAGTTTGCCTGAACAAGTCAGGAGTGAAATTGTTCAACTCTAACATATTCAACTGCGTCATCAATCTGTTCCCTCTGCCAAGCACAAGCAACAAGAGGAATCAAAACAAGAGAAAGACACAACACATCGCTCAGAAAACCTTGAAGATGTATCACTGCACCCACCTGAGGAATGTCTTGATTATGGGAGACCTATGACACAAATGGAGGAGTCTCCACCGCCCTTCACCCCCCCTATCACCTTTGAGGATACTCTTCCTTCACCCCACAGCTCTCTCTACTCTCGTTCACCCTTTCACCCTTGCCCGCCCTCCTGGAGATCGCTGAACACATGAAGGAGATACAGAGGGTTGGCACCAATTCCTTCCTGGAGTTCAATGACCGCATTAAGACCCCATTTACATGGGAACGTTTGCGTTTACGCACCAAATTCGTTTTCAAAAAAGTATTCCGTTCATGCGCATTCGGCTCATTTAACGTGTCCGTTCACACGAGACCACTGGAAACGCTGTAGTACATATGCCGGGCCTGTAAGTGGCGCTGTACTTCTGCACGAGACCGCTCGAAAGCGCTGGAGACGCTGTAGTACATATGCCGGGCCTGTAAGTGGCGTAGTAACTTCCGCCACAAAATACACCAAAAGCAGCGAAGAAGACCCCCGAGCATGGTTGCCATGGTTGCCCTTCTGTTTATGCCCCACGGTGGATTTATGTAGTTCATGTAATTCTCCATGTCCACTTGTTGCTGATGGTTGTGGTAGAGGAGCTGTAGATTTTGCACTAACATCTGTAGCATGGCCAGTAGCAGTAGCAGTAGCTACTGACAGTAGCTACTGACCATGCTACAGCAGTGAGCAGCAGAGGTGGGGAGAGGTGTGGCTATGGCTTCATCGTTATCAGGAAATGATCGTATAGGGCGTACACACTGAGCCGTTTGGCCCCCCAGAGCGTTCCGGTTGCAGATCTATCCACCTTGGGACCTGCGGGGTCCGTTTCTGCGTTTCCGTTACGGCCTTGTGTGGCCGAACGGGCTAAAAGAAAGAGAAAAGTAGTGGATACAACCGTTTGCGTTATCGTGTAAACAGCACATAAGGCGATACACAGGGTTGGCAGTCCTTTACCCCCGCCCCTCAACGACGCCTACCACAATCACCGAAGCAGAGACACGCACCATCTCCCCCGTCTTCATCACCGTGCCTACGTCAACCACTTCCCCCCCTTCAAGACAGCATCTGCGGTCTCCGAAGCCTGATAAGGATGTGTGTGTACAAAACGCAGCAAACTCTAACTGATATGTGCTGGGTCCAGGCTCAAGGGCGTATGGCACTCTCAACTCTTTCCAGGACAAGCCGGGGCCCTGCCTGCCAGTAGCTTTGCCGATATCTGTGCTGATAGGTAATAGATTGAGAGCGGTGAATCAGCTTAGAAACAGGAAGCGCTCAAACGTTTGTGTGAGTTTATCAAATTTAGCAGTGATTCAGAATCAGATCAGAATACCTTTATTAGTCCCACGGAGGGGAAATTTGCGTAGTTACAGCAGGAAAAAGAGCCACAGACAGATAAATGTTACATAAGTTAAATATGTGACATGCATTAAAAAAAAAAGTACTAAGTTATGATATAATAAAAAATATAATAAAAAATAAAAAGTTACATAATTTAAAAAAAATACACATCCTGTAACAGTTCTTAGGATTTAGCAGCCAGGTATTACACAGTTATTAACGGCATCTATATATATTGCACATCTAGCACATAGTTTGTTGGTATTTAGCAGCAAGGGGTGATATAGTCTGCACTCTAAAAAGAAATACGCCGGCTCTACTTAAATAAATTGAGGTAACAATTTGCGTTGATCTGTTTAAGTATTTCCAATTTAATCGATTATTAAATTAATCCGAGTGCCCATTTATAATCTGATTAACTCAATTAGTTCAGTACTTAAGTAAATTAAGTTGAACCAAGGTAAACTTAACTATGTGCATTTAAAAATAAAAAAGAGGAATAGTTTCGGCGAAAACTAAAAGGTACCATGGGGTCAGATTATAATTTTCCAAAGCGGGTTCGTTTAGCATAAAACACTTGAAATAACTAAAGGACAAGTTAAACAAGAAAGAGGAAAGAAAGGGAGGTGATAGAAAACTATTTCTGCTAAAAAGTTAGCAATGATTGAGAGTCAGACCTAAACATTTCAGATGTGTGTATCACTGCACTGTAACTTTTATTCATGTATCTTTGCTTTTAAACGAGTGTTTTTAAATGTCATTTTATATCATTGCTTTTAAATGAGTTATAATATGTTTCTTAATGTCTTTCATTTTTGTGAAGCACTTTGAATTGCCTTGTGTTGAAATGTGCTATATAAATAAACTTGCCTTGCCTTGCCTTGCCTTGTTTTAAGCATCCAGCGAATCAGTTCTCTAGGAACATTTGTATCTTTTATTGCAAATTTGCCATTAGAAACATGATACCAGGAGCCCCTAGAAGCAGTGGATTGCAACATGATGGTCCTCAAACAATTAGCTGCTTCCTTATGCTCTGCTGAACGCGTCTTCAATTTGTTGCTTAGCAGAAGTCACCAGAGAAAAGAAAATTCACTTTACAACATGTTGACTTACCTGTGGCATAACACAACTCTGTGTCCATGAGACATGAGGCACATGTGACATCCTACAAAAACTAAAAATCTGAATTCTGAAGTCACTTCATAGTTTCTTTAGTTCCATAGTTTAGTTTTGTGGTTTCATTTCTTTCAATGTGCTAGAAAATGATTAAAGGTCCCATGTCATGGCCATTTCTACTGATCATAATTCCATTGTTGAGGTCTACTAGAATAGATTTATATTGTGCATTTTTCCAAACTCACATTGGTTTCTCATACAGCATCTCTGTATAGTATGTGTATTCACTCTCTGTCCTAAACGCCTTGTTGGAGCTCCTGCCCCCCCCCCCCCCCCCCCCCCCCCCCCCTCTCTATGAGCCCACTGTGCTCTGATGTGTGTTTATGTGTTACAACGGTGTTTGTTAGCAACCAGAAAATGACACCAGTAATGACAAACAGATGAGAATGCTGCGTGGGGTCTGGGTGCCGTGTTCAATCTTTTCTCAGCTGCAGCTCCACGGATTTCTCAGCCTGAGGCGGCGGGACGCGGCGAGGCTGCGTGTGTGTGTGTGCCCAGGCTGAGTTCCGCGGTGTCTTGCTGTCTCGCCGACCCCACACCAGTAAGCCAGCTCACACTGTCCACTCCTCGCAGCAGTGAGCCTCGCAACGTCCCTCCGAGTGTGTGTGTGTGAGGAAGTAACGGCTCCGCGGACGTAACGTAACGACTCCGCGGATTGGTCCATATGGACCAATTAGTCCATGGGGTCGTCGTTACGTCACTTGGTTCCCGGAAGAGAAAAATGAAAAAGAGAAATCTCCAACGAGGCGTTCTGGGGCAGCATAGACAGGTATTTTCTGTGTTAGAGTTTTACTCGCTACAGGGTGTACTTTGAGGGTTTTTGACTCTGCAGACCGTTTACATGCATAAAAAGCTTCATAACACACAAGGGGACGGGTAATAACCGGAAAAGCATGAAATGGGACCTTTAAGACAAAATGCCTATTTGGATTCAATTAAATATTACAGGATGGATGTTGCAACAGAGAAGACAACACCTCACAGTCGGAGTTAACTTGCTGCAGGAATAATATATTTTAGTTTTAAATGAATACAGATAGAACTGCCCAAAAGTAGAGTTTTATCACCATCAATAGGTTAGTAGTGGCGTACGACTCCCACATGTGGCTATGTGACTCATTAGGTTATAAAGTGATACAACAGTTAAAATACACCAAAGAATAATGTTATGTTAAATGTACTGAGCCCAAACTGAATCCGAATGCCTGGTTTTCATATTACTGAATGCAGTGGTGGATTTGAACAAAGTACATTTACTCATCTTTAAGTAGCCCTACAATGTTTGACTAGATTTTGGTTTTGCTGTTGAAATCCACAACAATGAGAGAAAAGGTAAAAGACTGGTGTAAGACTGTGTGATGAGTTGTACTGTTTTCACTCAGCATTGATCGTTTTCAGCCAACAATAGAGTTAAATAAAAATATATCTAACAACCAGTGGCGGCCGGCACATAGGGGCGCTAGGGGCGCCGCCCCCGCTCTTCCCACATTAAAAATAAAAAAAATAAAAAAATATATATTTCAAAAATATATTTTTTATTTTTATTTTTATTTTTAATAAACAAGGTAAATTACGGTGGCCCGGAAGTGCAAGACACCACAGCATTTCACAAAACACCACAGCATTTCAGAAAACACTACAGCATTTCAGAAAACACCACAGCATTTCAGAAAACACTACAGCATTTCAGAAAACACAACAGCATTTCAGAAAACACTACAGCATTTCAGAAAACACAACAGCATTTCAGAAAACGCTACACCATTTCAGAAAACACAACAGCATTTCAGAAAACGCCGCAGCATTTCAGAAAACGCTACAGCATTTCAGAAAACACAACAGCATTTCAGAAAACACCACAGCATTTCACAAAACGCCGCAGCATTTCACAAAACGCAACAGCATTTCACAAAACGCAACAGCATTTCACAAAACACAACAGCATTTCACAAAACGCCGCAGCATTTCAGAAAACGCAACAGCATTTCACAAAACACCACAGCATTTCACAAAACGCCACAGCATTTCAGAAAACACCACAGCATTTCACAAAACACAACAGCATTTCACAAAACACAACAGCATTTCACAAAACGCCGCAGCATTTCACAAAACGCCGCAGCATTTCACAAAACACCACAGCATTTCACAAAACACCACAGCATTTCAGAAAACGCCACAGCATTTCAGAAAACACCACAGCATTTCACATTGGACGGAAAGGGTATTCCTTTAGGGAGAACACTTCTTGTTTGTGATTGGACAGAGCCAGCCAGAGAAGCACTGCTGTGATTGGTTGTTTTTGCTGCCAGTCAAGAAATGACGCTTCGTGATTGGTCAGCACCCGACAGCGCAACATGTCCCAACACATCAACCGTTAGCTGTTAGCACACACTCAGAGCTCACAGCTCCTCATATCTGTTCAGAAACGGGACAAAAGTTAAACAAGTACAAACCATAGACTGTATATGTCATGGCGAATACAGTCGCTGCTTTATTTATGTCTGTATGACGTTGTTGTGAGTGTGGACGGAGCAGCTACAGGTTAGTTTAGCCTGATGGATCCGATTCCATTCAGAAAACACGCATTTTAAAAGCTTTTCGCCTGCCGTCTTGTCTGCAGACTTGTCAAAGCATTAATTCATGGTTTTTACTAATAGTACAGCGGATAAGCTCTCATATTATAACAATTGTGCATTTTATGAGAAAAGCATGACATTTCTAACATAGTTAGTGCATACCATAAGGTTTATTTTCAGATGTGGAGGGAAGTCAGATTTGACCCGTGAGGACCGTGAGAGGTCAAATCCAAGATGGCCACCAGTCTCTCGGGTCAAATGTTCAAACACGCTTAATTTTGGAACCAAACATTGTAGAAAAACATTTAAGGTGTCATATCCAACTAAATTAGGGATGCCCAATCATTTGGTGATACTTGTGAGATCGCCAGAATTCAAGAAAATGAATTTAGTTGAAGATAAAGGTAGAAATTGACCAAAAATAAGCTGTCAATCAGTTGAAATTGTGTGTGTGTGTGTGTGTGTGTGTGTGTGTGTGTGTTTGTGTGTGTGTGTGTGTGTGTGTGTGTGTGTGTGTGTGTGTGTGTGATGTGGTATATCCAACTAAATTAGGGATGCCCAATCATTTGATGATACTTTTGAGATCGCCAGAATTCAAGAAAATGCATTTAGGTGAAGATAAAGGTAGAAATTGACCAAAAATAAGCTGTCAATCAGTTGAAATTTGCAAAATGTGTGTGTGTGTGTGTGTGTGTGTGGTATATTCCAGTGGATTTATGGTCACCCAGCGCTAGCATTACTACAGAGACTGGAGGAATATGGCTTTACTTGGCACAGTCTGCATGCTGATGAAAACATTTGTTTTTGTCTTCAAATACATACTAACATGATTGTGACGAGCATCATATTTGTTCCCCGCCCAACTCTCTAAGTCTAAGTGCTTGAACTCCGTGACAGGAGGATGAAGTATGTATAAATGGATGGAACTATCAACAAAACAGCGTTTTATTCCCCAATGTCATATTTAATAGAAAAATAATAATAATAATGTAAACCAAAGAGGGAGATGGAAAACAGTTCCATGTAGAGCACAAACAGCACTCTTAACCCTCGCTGTTAACAAAGGGCTGCACTCAACTATAAGGTTCACCGCTGTCCCTTTCCACTTATAGAGGGTTGGGGTTCGATTCCCTGCCTGTCCACCTATATAGCCAAGGTAGCGCAGCTTTTTTTCTGTTCTTTAGTGGCTCACATGGACATTTAGAGGTCATGCAAAGAAAGGGTTATGTATGTTGTGTGTGTGACAGAGAGTGCAGAGAGAACATTGGCAAAGGGGATTTGTTTGTCCTAGCATGGCTGTACAATTACAAATACAAAGGTTTACCCATTTAGACTCCATGGCATGGAGAAAAAAACTCATTTTAAATGACTCTAAGGATATAACAAGTTTTAGAAAATTGAAAGATTGATGGATTTTTGCCCACATGCAGTAAACATCTTAATTTAATTTTCTATGTGCAACATGAGGACAATAACCACAAGTATACTCACAGTACCCTTTTTCTCTGGCACTGAAGTTGCAAGGTTTCAGCATGTTGTCCCTCTCTAAACCTTTCTGTTCCCCATTCTTCTTTCTCCAATAAGTGGTGCATCATTATTTTTCTATTAAATATGACATTGGGGAATAAAACGCTGTTGTTTTGTTGATAGTTCCATCCATTTATACATACTTCATCCTCCTGTCACGGAGTTCAAGCACTTAGAGAGTTGGGCGGGGAGCAAATATTATGCTCGTCACAATCATGTAAGTATGTATTTGAAGACAAAAACAAATGTTTGCTTCAGCATGCAGACTGTGCCAAGTTTAAGCCATATTCCTCCAGTCTCTGTATTAATGCTAGCGCTGGGTGACCACACACACACACATACACACACACACACACACACACACACACACACACACACACACACACACACACACACACACACCAAATTTCAACTGATTGACAGCTTATTTTTGGTCAATTTCTACCTTTATCTTCACCTAAATGCATTTTCTTGAATTCTGGCGATCTCAAAAGTATCATCAAATGATTGGGCATCCCTAATTTAGTTGGATATGACACCTTAAATGTTTTTCTACAATGTTTGGTTCCAAAATTAAGCGCGTTTGAACATTTGACCCGAGAGACTGGCGGCCATCTTGGATTTGACCTCTCACGGTCCTCACAGGTCAAATCTGACTTCCCTCCACATCTGAAAATAAACCTTATGGTATGCACTAACTATGTTAGAAATGTCATGCTTTTCTCATAAAATGCACAATTGTTGTGCTTATCCGCTGTACTATAACCGGTATCAGTATGTAGTTACTTCGGCATCACTTTGAAACGTGTATTACAATTAAATCACGGTCAATATGTTCATTTTGTTGTCGAGTTTCACCGCAGCTGTCAGTGTTTACTCCTGTCATTCAAACAAGACGTGCTGGAGAGGGGGCGGATCGATCAGGCTAAACTAACCTGTAGCTGCTCCGTCCACACTCACAACAGCGTCATACAGACATAAATAAACCAGCGACTGTATTCGCCATGACACAGACAGTCTGTGGTTTGTACTTCTTTAACTTTTGTCCAGTTTCTGAACAGATATGAGGAGCTGTGAGCTCTGAGTGTGTGCTAACAGCTAACGGTTGATGTGTTTGGACATGTTGCGCTGTCGGGTGCTGACCAATCACGAAGCGTCATTTCTTGACTGGCAGCAAAAACAACCAATCACAGCAGTGCTTCTCTGGCTGGCTCTGTCCAATCACAAACAAGAAGTGTTCTCCCTAAAGGAATACCCTTTCCGTCCAATGTGAAATGCTGTGGTGTTTTCTGAAATGCTGTTGTGTTTTCTGAAATGCTGTTGTGTTTTGTGAAATGCTGTTGTGTTTTGTGAAATGCTGCGGCGTTTTGTGAAATGCTGCGGCGTTTTGTGAAATGCTGTTGTGTTTTGTGAAATGCTGTTGTGTTTTGTGAAATGCTGTTGTGTTTTGTGAAATGCTGCGGCGTTTTGTGAAATGCTGTTGTGTTTTCTGAAATGCTGCGGCGTTTTGTGAAATGCTGCGGCGTTTTGTGAAATGCTGCGGTGTTTTCTGAAATGGTGTAGCGTTTTCTGAAATGCTGCGCCGTTTTCTGAAATGCTGCGCCGTTTTCTGAAATGCTGTTGCGTTTTCTGAAATGCTGCGCCGTTTTCTGAAATGCTGCGCCGTTTTCTGAAATGCTGTTGTGTTTTCTGAAATGCTGTTGTGTTTTCTGAAATGCTGTGGTGTTTTGTGAAATGCTGTGGTGTCTTGCACTTCCGGGCCACCGTAGTAAATATTATATAATTGGTATCAGTAAAATGTATAATCTACAATAAAATCTCGTTTAAAATTGTGTTACGATGTCTAAAGTTACTGATAAGTCACATGTTTCCTGCCTGGCCTTGCCCTATCATTACCCAAGTGCAGCAGAAACCAACTGTTGCTATCTTTAAACTATGCCGCCGAAACATAATTTCAGCGAATCAGCGTCGTCAAATCTGATGGTCACAGGGCGCCTACGTCAGCGCCCGGTGCAGTCTGTGAGTTGTTTGGACTCGTATCCAAGGAGACAAAACAGGAAGCTGTCATACACTCTGGAAGCTACCATTAGCAGCTAATGAAAACTCAGTTTTTTACATAAAAATGGAATTATGGATCATCAATCATTTTTTCAAAGTGACAGACACATTGGATTAACCTATGGATTAACCTTCAGCTGCGTTTTTCTCGTTTTTGATCAGAATTGTTATTCTGCAAAAGGTGAGCATATCTCCGTGTTTTGCTACCTAAAGCTACGTCGTGTGATGTCTGTATTTGCTTCCCCTGTCGCGAGTTCTGATCGCTCAGTGATGATACTTATATTTCTAGAATCTGTGGAATCTCAGCTTGTTAGCATAAGCTTGTTTGTGCATATCCGATAAGTATATCGATTGATTTATACCTAGAGTGCGTTAGCATTTTTTCGCTCAGGGCTCATTTAGACGCTTCTTGTGAGACTTGTGTTTTGTTTCGGTAAACATGGTTCATATCATCAGTTAGCTGCGTTTCCTCTGAGTAGGACACATGAATAGTTTATTACATTTTAAGAAGCCCTGAGACACAGTTTCGTGAGAAAAAAAAACGGGGGGAAAAAAGCCCCTTAACAGGTTAAATGGGAAATAAATCATTTTAAGTAATTTTGAGTGTTCCCAAAGCCCCGGTGTTCTGCAGTTTGTGTGGGCCTACTGTACTGTTGCACAGTTTATGCTGTAGAAACTATGTCCAGGACAAGGTGTTTGGAAGTTTTGGAAGATTCATAGCTAACCACACTGAAGTTATGGAGGTATTGATCAGTCTTCTCATATTTTTAAGCCTCAAATTGTCCTTCCCCCCCCCTCTAACATCACCAGAAGTCATAATTTAGGGGGTCTTTTCTCAAAAAAAATTACCGGGGGAGCATCCCCCCGGACCCCCCTAGTATTGTTTGATCACCATTTCCACAGCCCCACCTAAAATATTTTCCACCAGCCACCACTGCTAACATCTGAGTGTATTTTAATAAGAAATAGGTTTTTTATGACACTCTTACAGTTACAAAAAAATTGAATGGAATTCCTGTTATTGTTTGACATGCCAGAAAAGCCCTCAAACAAATCAAACTGATCCCCTCTTTTCAGAAATGACACATATGTATGAAATGTAACATAATGTGTCAAAAATGTTGAGCCGCAACAAGTTCACAGTGAGTGGATTTATCCTCACGGGTAGTGTGTGGATGGGTACGGATCAAAACACAGTCACACTGCAGCATTCAGAGGAAAGGTAAGGATGTCTTTCTTATGGGAATAAAACCTATACTATACTGGATATTATCTATGTTACTGTAGTTAAAAAAAACATGGCACTTGTTTTAAATTATATTTATATCTTTCACAGTGTCATTAAATAATTGACTTTGCATGTAACTAGGATGAAAGTATTCCTCTATAAAAGCAATCTTACAGCAAACACACATAATACATAAATGCGGTGTTCAACCTGTGTGTCTCTCGCACAAGTTTTACACATTCAAACTATTGCAGCATTTATTTATTAGACTCAAGATTCCTGCAATAAGACAAATGTTTCAAATTAAGAACGCAGAGTTAGTTGATGTCTAACATTTTTTAAAGGGAGCATTTGCTTTGGAAATATGCCTTTCACTTTATTTTCTAGAGAAAAGTTATTGAGTATGTGTTATTGTTGGAATAGTTTTCTTTATGTGTAAACCACAACTGGTATTTTCCTACCACTGCCTGTCATATATGCTTGAGTCTTGTTTTATCCTTTTTTTATGATTCTCCACCTTCAGCAAACAATGAAATGTCTTTCTTTAGCAGGATGTCAGGTGCAAAGATCCTGCTGTTTCTGAAGAGCCTGTCCCGTAGGAAACCTCTGGAGCCTGAAGGCGAGGTGTCCAACTTCCGCCGATGCCTGACCACTCTGGACCTGGTGGCCCTGGGGGTCGGCAGCACGCTGGGGGCCGGTGTGTACGTGCTGTCGGGAGAAGTGGCCAGAGCTGTGGCCGGCCCGAGTATCATCATATGCTTCCTGATAGCAGCCGTGGCCTCCGTCTTTGCAGGACTTTGCTATGCTGAATTTGGAGCACGTGTTCCCAAAACTGGCTCTGCCTACCTCTACAGCTACGTGACTGTGGGCGAGATATGGGCTTTTATCACTGGCTGGAACTTGTTGCTGTCCTATGTCATAGGTAGGGATATTGTTATATATATTTACTGTGTGAGAAAGGTTTAATAGTCATCTTGGAAAAGTCACTTCTATCCTCTTAACAGTGACATTGCTCCATACAAGCCTCAAGTCTAAAATAAAAAGATAGGTTGGATAATATGTTTGTTTTTATAACACAGGTTGCCCTATTTAGCCATTTATTTTGTCATTCAACCCATGCTTTATATCCTGCATTTAAAAATCTATTTATTTTCTGCTTTTAAGGGACGTCAAGTGTTGCCAGAGCATGGAGTGGGACCTTTGATGATCTCATTGGAAATGTAATCTCCAACTCTCTGGGCAAACAGGCTGCCATGAATTTACCTGGATTGGCTCCCTACCCAGACTTCTTTGCAGCTGCCCTCATAATGCTATTGGCAGGCAAGTTTCATAATATAAACCCCTGTGACCCTTTGGCACATGTAAGAATTTATTATTATGAATTATGTGTGGAAAGTGAAGGAAAAAAACATAGATAATCACATTTTATGATATATTTTAATGACATTTTCATATCTTTATACAAACAAGGTTCCATGTTTCATGACCAACTTTATATTTTATGTGTTTCCCTCAGGGATTCTTGCATTTGGCGCCAAAGAGTCAGCTGTTGTAAATAAGGTTTTTACAGCAGTGAACGTCCTGGTGTTGCTGTTTGTTATCCTCGCTGGAGTCATTAAGGGGGACATCAACAACTGGCAACTTGGTGAAGAATCTCTGCTAAATCCATATGAGTACGGGTTCTTATTATTTTAATTCAACCAAGTAAAACGTTTCCACAACATACTACACCAACTCAACTTCTGATGTTGTTATCTGCTGTATTTAAAGGGGCCCAATTATGCTTTTTGGGTTTTTCCTTTTACTGTAGTGTGTTATATAGGTTTTTGTGCATGTAAATGGTCTGCAAAGGGAGTTTCTCTCCCACACACTCCCCACCTGCCTGAAATGCCTCCATTGGACTGCTCTGTTTATTTCTGTAACATATTGACATCACTTTGTAACACTTGCGCTTCTATTGGCTAGCACTCAAACACATTGTATGTGATAGGCTAAGTGGCGGACCACATTTAAGCGGTTGACCAATCACAACAGAGCCGGCAAGCTAACCAATCAGAGCAGACTGGGCTCTGGTTTCAGACAGAGGGTGAAAAGAGGTGCTGCAACACAGGCACAACATACAAATATGAACCTGGGAATTAGCATAATAGGGCCCCTTTAATAAAATGATTGTAAAGTAACCGTATTTTTAAGGCTGCTAATGTTGGCTTTTCTTTTTAAATGTTGGTTAAAAATATTAAGTTATTATTTGGTTGGCAGATTATTGTTGCATGACCAAGCATCAACCTGTCTATTCTTTACAGAAACTTTACATCGATGAACGACACCGCCATATTTGGCACTGGAGGATTTTTCCCTTTTGGCTTTGAGGGGACATTAGCAGGCGCAGCCACATGCTTTTATGCATTTGTTGGATTTGACTGCATTGCCACAACAGGTAAATTATTTCACTCATGTGCGGTACACATAGAGACGAAGAGAGGATGCAGTGCCATAGCACGAAATAGAACATAATAAGTTACTATACGTTATAATAATAACGTTATTACAATAATGCACATTTTATGGACAATCTAGCACTAATATTTCTTTTTGCACATTCGATGGACAATCTGCACTAATGTACATTCTCAAAATATTGAAGTGACTGTTATTTTGTCATTGATTATTGTGTTTTTATTTAGGTCTTAATGTGTGCACATGTAAACATTTGTCTTTGACTGTATATATACATATTTGCACACATATTTTTATATTTTATATACATTTGTTTTTATATTCGGGATTGTGGGAAACAGTATTTCGATCTCTCTGTCTGTACACACAAACTGGAAGATTGACAATAAAGTTGACTTTGACTTTGTTATGATAATAATGTGGGGGTTTTTTTCAGGGGAGGAGGTTCAAAACCCTCAGAAGTCGATCCCACTCGGCATTGTGGCGTCACTCCTCATCTGCTTCCTAGCTTACTTTGGTGTGTCTGCGGCCCTGACTCTCATGATGCCGTACTATTTGCTCAGTGTTAACAGCCCCTTGCCGGTGGCCTTCACATACATCGGTTGGGGCCCTGCAAAGTATGTAGTGTCTGTGGGATCCCTCTGTGCCCTGTCAACAAGGTATGAAACCAACCCGGTATCATGGCAAGACGTGAACATGTGACGATTTACCATTTCCGGGTATTTCTCTACTGGCTGGCCCATGTTAACAATACCGTGTAACTGTCACGTTTGAAGGGACGAAATCGTGACATCTTCACGTCTCCCAGCATGGTAAATCGTCACATGTTAACGTCTTGCCGTGATACCGGGTTGCATGAAACACAGTGCGCCTTTAACAAACTGCCACATGTATCAATTACATCATGTTATCCTTTGCTAATAGTACAGTCCATCCTGTAGATGAAGATAATTTGAATCAGAGTTACAGTACATATTCAACAGGAACAGAGTCATTTATATACATGACTTATTTGTTCTTTTCCCCCTCAGCCTACTAGGATCAATGTTCCCGATGCCCCGCGTTCTCTTTGCCATGGCCAGAGATGGACTGCTCTTTAGCCCTCTCAGTAAAATGAGTGAAAGGCAAAGTCCTGTTATAGCGACTCTGGTTTCAGGTGCTGTAGCAGGTAAAGTTTGTCATATTCATTTGAATGCTTTTTCTCAGTAATTTTCTGAAAGTTGTAGTTTAAATATTATTCAATGACAGTATTTTTCTTATTATTGTTCATGTCTTTCAGCGATCATGGCGTTATTGTTTGACCTGAAGGCGCTGGTTGACATGATGTCCATTGGAACCCTCTTTGCCTACACTCTTGTTGCCATATGCATCCTAATATTAAGGTTTGATCATTTCCTTTTTGAATATTTGTTGGCTCAGATTAGCCTTTGTTGGACGGTGAAAGTGTTGAAAGTGGATGACACAGTGGGGACTGAGCCAAAGTACATGAGCCACCAGCTCTAACCACCCATACCCGTATGAGCCATACAGAAGCACTTCATTTAAAGTAATAATGAAAATATGTGTGGTATTATCACTCAATTGTTAACTACTACTATGATTGTTTGTGAAAAGAGCTCATGTTTATGTTAGTGGAAATGAGCTAGAATCCGTGAAGTTTTTGCATTTCTTTCTTCCATTTAACCTCCTGATAATGACAACATATTACATTGCATGTTACTTGTTAGACGCTTTTATCCAAAGCGACTTACATACTCAATACTGTGGGCAATCCCCACAGGAGCAATTTGGGGTGAAGTGTCTTGCCCAGGGACACAACGACATGCTGACTACAGTGGGGTTTGAACCTGTGACCCCCTGATCCGAACACCAACGCACAACCCACTGCACCACATGCCTCCCTATCATTAAATAAGATGACATGTGTGTGTTGGAAACATTAATAGTACATAACTTTATAATAGACAGGGATTTGAATACATTGGTTGACCAGACCCACCAAACCTCCCTGTTTAAGTCAAACATATCACGATATAGATTAGAAAATAAATGATATGTTTCCTCAAGGCTTGGTTGCATATAGTTATATTATCTTTACTTTAACAGGTACCAAGAACACCTCAGCGAGGACAGCAAACCAGAACCCTTTTCAGTTACTGGAATATTATATCCTCCTTCACAAGCCACTTCCCGGACATCAAAAAATGTGACTGTCTTAACTGTTTTTATGAGTAAGTGGTCTTTCTAACACAATCCTCTATTATACAGCATATACATGATTTTCATTGTTAGTAATCACTGGACGTGCCTTGTTCTCCTCAGTCTTTTTAGCTATCATCCTAAGCCTCGTCATAAATAGCGCTGTGGACTCCCTGCAGGCCCTGGAGTGGTGGAGTTTACTTTGTGTCTTTATCATCGTACTGCTATTCGTCTTCATCACACTGATCATCTGGAGGCAACCACAGACCGCCACCAAAGCTGCTTTCATGGTATACTACATCTAACCTAAGTGCACAGAGCCTTCCATAAAACGTTGTAGAATAATATATGTCATACTTGACATAAAAATATCAATGGCTAGTATAGTATGTATCCTAAACCAAACATTGTATATCAAAAAACGTAATGGAAGAAATGTAATTAATTTAGAAAATTGTCATAGCAGCCTTTCAAATTGATGACATAGTATCTCTAAAATAATAATATGGTATCTGTTAAACATTTCTCATATTATAGCCTGTTAAATAGTATCAATCCATAACCATTACAACAACATTTAACTGTTTGTGATCCTCCGTCCAGCAACACCTGTCACCTGAGTTAAGCATGTACAGTATATAACAATTTACACCAAGCACAACAGTGACACCTATTGGACCAATCTGGTACATGCATTTTGATAACTAATCAGAATCGATTTTATTACCAAGTAGGTTTGCACATACGAGGAATAAATAGTGCACTTATAAAAGCATTTTAAATCAAATTAATTTAAGACTATTGCAACAAATGAAAAACAAAGACAATATTTACACAAAATCTAGTTATGTAGGAGAGGAAAGGAGTGCAGTTAAATATAATAAAATATGACAATATTATATTCAAAGTGGAGAGTTATGCTGATTTAAAAAAGAGGTAGCGTGGAGCGGAAATGTGCAATATGTCGTGCCGGATTTACAATATTAAAAAGAACAAGATATTATATTCTATACTATATTCTTTCCACTTTTTAGCAGGAAAATTGAATACTTTTTCATTGTTATGACATCATTTTCCAATTTGTTTTTCTTTCATGTTTACAGGTTCCTTTTATTCCGCTGCTTCCTATTTTCAGCACCTTTGTCAATGTCTATCTTATGGTTCAACTGGGCTCAGACACATGGATCCGCTATGCAGTGTGGATGGCAATAGGTATGTGAAGAATATAAACTTTAAATTACACATTTTATTGAAAGAAAAACTGCAAAAAACAAAAATTGAACCCGTCTGAGATGTAACGTTTTTTCCTACAGGTTTAATCATCTACTTCTGTTATGGTGTTCAGCACAGTGTGCAGAAACAAAGGCTCCAAAACTCGCAGAACCACGTCAGTATTCACAGCATCACCACCACTATGGACCAACACTTTGAACCGGGACACGACTTTAATGATTAAACAATGCAACATCTTTTGATTCACTGATATAAGCACAACTGGGAGCATAATCGAGCAAACTAAACACTTTCCTTTGAATACAAAAAGTGGCCACTGTGCATAAATGTCCTTATAGTGTTTCCTGCATTTCGTGACTTGGTCATAACTCACAATTACCTCACATTTTGCATATGTTATTTTTACATGTTTGCTTTTTTACAATAATATACAATATTACATTACTATTGGCAGGATTTTCTTCTTTTGAGCTCCTTAATTGTTTATCAGCTTCCCCCAACTCTGATGCAGCCTCATCGTGTTACTAATCCAGTATTACATTTATTTGTATCCATTTTTATAATCATGTAAAATGTAACATTTTTGTGAAATAAACATGACATTTTAAATGTGGAATAATGAAGTCCATCAAAAAAAAGTTACTTTCTCCTCCCAGTCTCACTAACCTAATGATGTGCTCTTACTTTATGTTTTCTTCTTGTGTTTCTTCTCTTTCCTTAACCCTGTAAAGCACTTGAGTCACACAATACTATCTGGCTTAGCCTATTATCATAATAAAAGGAATACCTACACATGGGTGTAGCCTACACCCATACATGCAGGTAAATCAGTTCAACAAGTCACACAATCCTGCCTATTATCATAATAAAAGGAATACCTACACCCACACATGCAGGTAAATTACATTACATTACATGTCACTTGTTAGACGCTTTTATCCAAAGTGTCTTACATACTCAATACTGTGGGCAATCCCCACAGGAGCAATTTGGGGTGAAGTGTCTTGCCCAGGGACACAACGACATGCTGACTGTAGTGTGGTTTGAACCTGTGACCCCCTGATCGGAACACCAACGCTCAACCCACTGCACCACACGCCTCCCGTAAATCAGTTCAACAAGTCACACAATGCTGTCTGGCTAATAATAATAGGCTAATTATCATACTAAAAGGGATACATCCAAGTGTCCCAACACATTTCAGAAAGAACTGTTTCTGCCAGAACCAGAGAAGAGTTAAATGAATTGTTGTAACTAATTAACTGGTGAGATACAAGTAGAGTTTAAAATATTGCTAGAGATATAATTTCACATACTTTTATCAGAAATAATGTATTAATTTATTAAATTCTGGTCTTAATTTAAAATCTTAACAGAGGACACATTTAGAACTTAGTTATAGTGAATTATCAAATACATTATATTTATATTAGTGTTTTATTTCCATATGTGAACATATGGAAGGGCAATGTCCATGTGTAATATTAATGTATTCCACAATAACTAATCTAGACATTGTAATAATCACAAAAATATATATGTTAGGCATTTTACTTACTTGAATCTGACAAATCCAGGTGTGAGTGTATGGCCAGAGGGCAGGACCTATAAACACATGTAATACCCAATAGCATTGTGAGGCTGAACAAAAGTACTTTTTGACTATGAAAATGTCTTTAAAAAAACGAACATTTACTGACTTTTTTAGGATAGCTTAAAGTGATGTTGTAAAATAACAACCGGGGGCCTTACATGGTTAAAGCTTTACATGTGGATTTAAAACCCTTGCAAGAAGCCTGCTAATGGCTTAATGTTTTGATAAAATGTCACATTTATTTTCAACCCGTGATAGGAACCCATACAAGGCGTCGTTTGTTTGAGGAGGTACAGTTTAAAAAGCCCACCATGTGAATGCTTGCTAGCCAATCAGAAGGTAGATCTCGAGTTTTACGTCACTAGTTTTAGCCAATCGGTGACACGCTCTGCGGGGGAAGCGCATCGTTCAAAATCCAAACGCAATCGGTTATTATAACTCAGCTGAGCTTCAGACGCCAGAGTGCTCCGAGGTAGGGAAGAAGCAATAGGATAGTTTCAGGGAAGTTTGATACACATTAAATACAGTATCTCCGCTGTTTTTCTAGTACTTGAGTTTTGGCGATATACTCAGTTACTTCAGAACATCTCGCTATCGTTACAGGGATCCAGGCGCTCATCGCACTTTCGACATTCAAAGTAAGTGAAACGAATCCCGTGGTCCTAACAACAACACATCAGTTAGTTTACACGATACAGCTGTGATAATAAACGTTAACCGAGCTAATATACACGTGTTTAACCAGATAACAGTTAGTTAAGACGAGAGCGACATTTGCATTATTGTGTCCACATGATTTCAAAATGGCCCAACAGGGTCACAGCTTCTCGTGCACGCTTAAAAGTTAACTTACGTTAAGTAAATAATGTACGACTCACACACTTATACTTTTGATTACAAGTCTGCTTGAACTGTCTTTATAAAGTAATCCTAACCCGTGAAATATCCCTACTTAAACCAACTGTCCTAATAATGAAGTAATCTATATTTAGCATATTCTTTCCTGGGGGGAAAGTAAGCGTTACTCCTAGTTGGAATATTTATTTGTATGCTTAAAAGTTGCCATGTCTTACATAATTTGTAAAAACTATTAATGCCATTATTTTAAACATAACGTCTTGTGTTATTTTAAAATGTGATATGCTTTCGGCATAAGAAGTCCTAGTTAAAATGCAGAGAAACCCAGTGAAGTCAAAACCGTTAAAACATTTTTTAATTATGTCATTCTTTTGCAGAAATACAGTCTCTGTTCTGCACCAGTACTTGTCTGGACAGGTGATAGCATGAGATCATTTTCCTGTCTGACTAGTCTAAGTCGGACTATTTGGTTTTGAAGGGCAAAGTAGGCTTAAAGCAGTTTCTATGTGTTTTTTAAACACCTGGACTGACACACCCATTCTCTCATAACAGTGAGTTTCTGCTTCTTCTTCTGTGATGGACTAAGTGTAGGTTCGTTTTTTTGTGTCAGAATAGTTAGGACAGGTGTTATTGAGCTCTAAAATCAGGTTGTCGCTTAACTCTTTATATATTGTATCCTGATATATCCCCAAAATATATGCAACGGGTCACTAAAAAGTGGCTTTTACTTGAGATTCTGGTACACAGCCAGGTTTGATTGTGTGATGACTTTATATTTACAATAACCACATACTCACTAAGATTTGTCTTCTTGTAACAGGGTAAGCATGGCGTTCTCTTTGTCCTCCCCATGTGGATTCCGCTCTGATGAAGACGAGGAAATGGCTGTGCTTGAGTCTACAGCAGCAGAGCATGGAGGACCGTCCAGACCTGGTCTGCCTGAGTTCTCGGTCATTTCCCCCGGCCTGGACCCCCGGCCATCCATTATAGAACAGGTGAGAGTTGCTAGGAGTTTAATATTTTAGTGTTGTAAACGAATGAATTTAACCTACAGCATTTGCAAAGCCATCCATAAATGTTTTGTATCACATATATTTTTAATTGACTTGTCTTTCCTTAATGAATTCGGTTCTCCTACGTCTTCAATAAAACATTTTAAGATGTTTTTTATTTTTGTCTCTAGAAACTAGCAGTAAAACCTGCAGCGGCAAGACCAGGCAGCTCTGATGGCGGTAAATCAGAGAGGGTCGAGGTTTTTCTGCGTATCCGGCCACTAACTGAGGCGGAGAGTGAAAGGGGAGAAGAACAGGTATGATTGTGTTGATAGATAATCCACATTTATTTTTATTTGACTTCTCCTGTGCTAATGGTTTGCTCTTCTTTTAGGGTTGTGTGGCTGTCCAAGATGAAGAGAATGTGCTGCTTAAAGCTCCAAAAGAATCTCACAACATGAGGGCTGCAGAGAGGGGCATCACCCAGAGCATGCACAAGTTCAGCTTCTCAAAGGTAGGAGGGGGGTTATACATGTGCACAGTGTCAAATAAACAGGTTGCTTATTACCTGTTTATGAATTATTGGTGATTCGCATGGGCTAATGAGTGTACATCATTAGCAAGCAATGCCAGCAAAAGAAGGATCTGGAACAAAAACAAATATTTAGAAAAGGACACGTACTGATGTTTTCCTATCACCCATCTTTTATAGATTATGGGGCCGGAGACCACACAGCAACAGTTTTACGAGTGCTCAATGAAGAAGATGGTGAAAGACGTGCTTCAAGGAGAAAACCGACTCCTCTACACTTATGGTGTCACCAATTCTGGAAAAACATACACAATTCAAGGTAAGATTTTTAAATTTTCTTAAACACATCTTTATAAAGCCAAGGTTTGATGTGGTGTTAATGTTTGCAGCTCTGTACAATTATTGTTGATATAGAATTCAACTCTTTTGTGGTCATTTAAGTCTCTACCTCTGTCTTGCAGGCAGCGGTCGAGAGGCGGGCCTCCTGCCACGGGCCCTGTCGTCTCTGTTCAGCAAGCTGCAGGGCCGTCTGTACGGCGCCATGGACATGAAGCCTATCATGTATCAGGATGTGAGGCACCTGAGCTCCGGAGAGATCAGGATGGAGGAACTCCGCAGAAACTCTCTGCTCAAAGAGGTAAAAGGAGTATATGGAATTCAAAATGTTATTCTGTGCCTTATGTGCCCCAGTTTCAATTGCTGCGTTGTTGCGCATAGATTTGAGTTGATGTCCTCCTCTTGTTTGCGACAGGATGACAACCTGCCTTTTCGTCGAGGTGGAAACACGACAGTCTGGGACAGCGGCATTGGAGGACTCTCCTCTACAAGTAACATCGCCACTCAGCTTGAAGGTGAGGACAGCAGTGCCAACTGTAGACATATGTGGTGCATTTTCAAAGATTGGCACACACATTTAAATATGCTTCTGAGCTAATTCTAGTCCATTTTCTTTTACTGAAAACATTTCCAAATATTGTTTGGGAAAATGTTGGCTGATGTTATACAGTATCGTGTAAGAAGTCTGCATATGACATTGTTGACCAATTACAGAGTTTATAAGAAAAGCCCACAAGCTTTCTAGTTTGCAATTGCATACCAGATTATATTGTAGCATGCATCCAGTTAACTTTATGATTACTAATTTAAACCCTGACTCTGATTCATTTAAATCATAACTGCAATTGTAAAAAGCCTTTCAAAACACATCCATTGATAACCATGTCTCTCTCTGCAGACACAGACAGTGTGTGTCTGGAGCCCGACAGCCTTTCACACAGCGGAGGGGATGATCTGGAGGAAGGGGTGCAGTTTTCTATCTGGGTGTCCTTCTTCGAGATCTACAATGAGTTCCTGTATGATTTGCTCGATGCCTCTCCCTCCCTGCAGCCCAGGAAAAGGGTCACTCTGCGGCTTGGTGACGACAAGCAGGGCAACCCCTATGTGAAAGGTAACGCATGAGGGAAAATGTTAATAGAACATGAAACTCTTTGCTACTTTGTATGTGTGCTTTTTCATGGATACTCTAAAATGTCTACACAAGCACATAAAACATGTTTTGTTGCTGACAGTGCTGCTGCTTCTGGTGTTGCCTCATGTTTTTTTGCCTCTTCTTGTTGTATCAGACCTCGTCTGGATCCAGGTCCGCAGCGCTGACGAAGCTTGGAGGATTCTGAAGGCTGGGCGTCGCAACCAGAGCTTCGCCAGCACTCACCTCAACATGAACTCCAGCCGTAGGTAGGAGCAGATCAAACTTTTGCATTATTTTTGATTTAATTTGACATTTGTGACCCGCTCTATCGAAATCAGTCGGAAGTCGCAACGGCTCATTTCAAAATAAACGTGGATTTGTATTAAAAAAATAGTTTTTCAGGGTTCGGGTGTTTTGTTTGATTTTAAATAAAGTCTTGGCTTTCAGAATATGAAACTTTTATTTCCAAAATCACACGATAAATAAATGTTTGAAGCTTGTAAAGGGAAGATGACAGCTCTCACTCGCCACTCTGCTCTTCCGTAGCGCCGCCCCCCCTCCCTCCGGTGAAATTATGAATGTAAGGCGTATAGTAATCATAGATAACACGGCAGGGTCCGTTACAGTTTGTTTTTATCTGATTTCAAATAAACAAAGTCTTGGCTTTCAGAATATTGAACTTGTTTCGGCAAATTCAGATGATAAATACAACTTTGAAGCTTGTAACGGCATAATTACAAGCGGAGAACGGAGTAACTTGACGTCACAGCAAGCATAACAACAGCCGTGTTTCTCGTGAGTGTTTTCCCCGGGAAACAAACACAATACACACAAATGCAAAATTACACAAACACACACGCGAGCTTCCCCCAGACCAGTAATCCAAACGAAAATATCTTCCCTCCGTAGTATTTTGATCATTTGCTAATAATCAATCAGATCGATGGATTCCAGAGAAGAGGAAACTTTGAAGGCCTTTTTCTCAAAATGATGACTCGGTGACAGTCATTATATAATGTGACATATTTTGCTTAATATTTGGAGTACAAAAACTATCCTGATATCATTAGAAAGCTAGGAATCTCCTCTTTCCAACAGTGTATACAACTCAAAATGTGTCTTCGTGTCAATGCGACTGATTACGATGGAGCAGGTCACATATTATGTGTTTGACACACTTTTACTCGCTTGATGATGATGATGATGATGATAATAATAATACATTGATCACCATTCATCATGCAGCCACAGCATTTTCTCCATCCGAGTCCTGCACGTCAACCCAGAAGCAGATTCAGCCAAGTCCATGCACATCAGCGAGTAAGTTGAGATACTCCCTCTTAGTTTCAGCTTTGGTTGATTTTGTTATATTGTTTTTGGAAATGCAATAACACTGCTGTTTCTTGCATTTTCTTAGACTGAGTGTGTGTGATCTAGCTGGGTCTGAGCGCTGTAAAGAGCAGCGAAACGGCGAGAGGATGAAGGAGGCCAACAACATCAACGCCTCCCTTCTAACACTGGGACGCTGCATCGCTGCTCTGAGGCACAACCAGAACAACAAGTACGTGTTTAACCATAACCTGGAAAGAAAGTGAATCACTCAGTTGATGTGGTGTAGCAAATAAAAAAAAAATATATATACACATATAAATCCTCATCCAGTAAGTGGACCCTTGAAATAGACGTGCTTCACATGCATTGATGTTGTTTTCTAATCATGAGATATTGAAATGAGCTGTTTGAGAAAGAGCCATAATTAAAAAGGTTCCTGCGTTTCCACAGATCGCGACCCGCTCAAGTGGTGCCCTTCAGGGACAGTAAACTGACCCGGGTACTGCAGGGTTTCTTCTGTGGCCGAGGAACCTCCAGCATGGTGGTCAACATCAACCCGTGTGCCTCCATCTATGACGAGACCCTCCAGGCCCTCAAATTCTCAGCTCTAGCCTCTCAAGTAAAAACTTTACTTAACATCTTAACGTCTGTGAATTTTCGAAACAGATTTAATTTTGCATGTCACAATAGCACGAAAAATAAACATTACGTCATCCCATCATTTCAGCTGGTGCACGGGCCGTCCACAAAGACCAGAGTGGCCTACATCCTGTCCTTACTGCATGAGCCGGCTGCAGATGGAAACGAGAGTTCGGTGATGGAGGACGACGAGGAGAGTGATGTCGAAGATGGAGATATCTCCTTGTTAAATACCGAGGTAACAGCCTTTGCCCTCATTTTCAACATCTAATTATTGAACTATATAACCGAAATGTTTTGCATATTGAGATGAACACCTAGATGAGGCCTTTTGAGATCAACTAAAACCTTCAAACCAGCATCTAAAATGTCTCAATAACAGCTGACTGTGCTTTATTTAGTCCTTGCTGCAGGCCATCGATGTCCTGAAGAGAGAGGTGCAGCGCCAGCGGGAAGAGAAAGAGGTTCTTGAGGCGAATGTGAGAGAGCAGGTGGTCTCTGAGGTGATGGAGGTCATCTCTGGGATGCAAGATGACTTCAGGTATGTGTCTGCCTTTTAAGTGTGAAATCAACATTGTAACTGAAATTGTTTTGTGGGATAATTTAAGAACACCAAAAATGAATTCCATTCCAACATTTTATCAGAGATTGCCCCCAAAAGAAGGCTGAAATATTAAAATGCTGAGAAAATGCATGCATGTTTAACCACGGTAGACAATAAGTTTGGATTTCTTGCCCTACAGCAAGACCTTGGAAGCAGAGAGAACTCTAATTGAAGAGAGATACGAAGACAAGATATCCACCTTGCAAAAACATTTGAAGATATTCTACAGCGAGGAGCTGAAGGTGAGAGCTAAATCATCCTTCTCAAGTTTGCATTACTTCAACAGTGTCCCTGTAGCATTGTTTCAATACACACATGATCTGTAAAGGAATTGTCTTGGGGTGAATATATTGGAAATCATGTTGCTGTTCCTCTGCAAAAATATTCCTCTAATTCTTTTCATTTAGGAGCGTGATCAGGTGATCGAATCTTTGTCTACTGATCTTGATAAAACCAAGGCAGGCGAAGCGGCCCCCCCGTTGCTGCCTGGTGAATACTCCATAGGATGCATCATTCGGCGTTCCGAGCGCATCGATAAAACAGAAAGTGGTCGGCTGCAAGTGGAGCTGGACCAGTGTCGCGCTGAGCTGCTCGCAAAGACACAAGGTGACTGAAACACTGCCCTGTGACGACGTGCTGGTGTTAGGGTCTTGTTCATAATGGTGTGTAACTCTCTTGTTCTGCTGTCCTGTGCAGAGCTCACAAAGCTGAAGGCGCAGCTGAAAGTCCCCGGCTCAACTGGGACCCTCGCCACTGACCGCAAGCTGGAGGACGGGCAGCGGGTCAGTTAACTCTTTAACATGAAATGCATTATGATTTTGCTGCATGTGAGACTATTTACCCTCAAAGACTCAAATTCTGACTTTTATTCTCACAGAACCTGCGGCAGCTGCGCCTGGATCTGCAGAGACTCGGGGCCGACCTGCAGTCTGGAGAACGAGCTTGCTGCCGAAACACGGGGGGGGAGAAGCTGCGGCAGGCGCTGGCCGCTGCAGACGAGACGCTGGCCAAACAGGTACAGGCACAGACATGGATCGTATGACGTGATTTAAAACATTTTATTTTATTCACTCTAATGTTTATCATTTGAAATGTGTTGAGTGGCCTTCTGTAAATTATGCACATAACAATAAATGTCATTATGTAGAAAAAGTTCACAATATTTGGTTGATAGTGTTTTTAGTAATTGGGTTACTCCAAACCTTAAAGAATTAATCAAATTATTTAATTTGTGTTCTTTATTTATTTTTTTTTACATTATGTTGGTCTTAAACCAACATGTTTTCCCTGTACGTACATTTTTAGTTAGAGCAGAGTCTGACAGTGATGATATCTCTTCTCACTTTGAGGCTAATTATGAAAGCTCTTAATAAAAGAGCAGTGATGATTTGCATCTGAAAGCTGGATCTGTTTTTAATTGTATTTCTGAATTTCAAAAACGTTATTTTTCTCTCCCTCTGCTCTCTTCATTAACAATCCTGCTGCACAGCTGGCTTTTAAACTAAATCTAGGTTTCTAACCTCTGCACCAGGTGATTACTGTGCATGTTCGAGAGTTTGGCTCACTTTTCTCTCCCTCCACCTCCCCCCCCTCACCCTCACTTTCCCCTCTGTGGTCTCGTCTAACCCTGTTCACTCACTTCTTCTTAGGACCAGATCCTTTTGGACCTCCAGAACGGCCTGATGCTTGTAAAGGCTGATCTGAGGCGGAACGCAGAGACCCTGGCCCAGACGCAGCTGGCCACCCCCCTCTCTGCTGCCCCCCCCCACGCCAGGTTCCTGCAACAAGAGGGGCTGCGTGGCCACGGCACCTATTGACACTGAGAACCGGCCCCCACAGAAACGTCCCTTTTTCCAGTCTATTTTCCCCACACAAACCCCAACACGTAGATGCAACGCTCGTCTTGCAGAAGAAGCGAATGCCACCCCCTACTCAAGAATCTTGCGGTCCCGCCAGCAGTCCCCCCCTCGCAGCCCGGCCCCCACCCCTCGCAGCCTCAGGGGGAAGTACTGAGATTCTTTGATATTATGCAACAAAAAGTTGTATCTGCTTGAAACTTTATAGTATTTTTATATTTCTTTGTATATATTCACTTTTTGCAACAGTCCAAATAGTTCTGATGTTTATAACAGTTACGCTTGAAATCGGGTAGCCGTACACTATTGAGGTGATTGTGAGCAGTATAACCGCTCAGTGGCTAATGGTTACTATATGGCTTCTCTGCTCTTTCTATACTTTTGAGAACTCTAAGCTATTTAAAAAAAAAAAGGCATTTTATTTTCATGTACTGTACAACATGAAATAAAGATTACAAAAAAAACAGTCCAAGCAGGTATGCTTTATTTATACTATTTACATATATACAGCATTGTTGATGGGCATGACTGCAAATCAAAACAAGACGTGTTTGTGTGCTGCATTTGCTCTACCTGTGTGTATATATGTAAATAGTTCAAGGTGACCCTTCTCTACAATGAGGGGTCTTTTTAATTGTGCTTTTTTCTTTTTTTTTTTTACAGTTGAACTAGCCTCGAGTTATATAAAGGCATCATGTAATAAAAAAATCTATTGAAAGAAAACCCTTATGTGTCTGAGGTATGTACATCAAGTTGAAAGTACACTGCATTTCTTTTAAAGAGCTTTGTGTTTACATTTGTCGCATTGAACTTGTCTTACCCTGAACAAAAATGATCAGGATTGCAAATTGTACAAACAATATTTTAATGTCATTAACAAGTCTGTGTTGAAAAGTAATCCTTCGAACAATGTCTTTTGATCAAGTAAAACGGTTGGAAATACAAATTGTCTGTTTTGAAGCCAGTGAATGGAGGGGGGGTGTCAGGGTGTGAAGGAGATAAGGTTCAGCGGAGACACCCTCCTGGCGGGAGTGTTGTTGTTTGAGAGCGGAGCAAACAGATCTGCTGATGGCGTCTCGATCTGATCTCTGACCTGTGAAATCTGCCTCAGCAGAGCCTTTCCCTCTTCACGAGCCTGCGAGCAGAGGGACCACAGTTAGTGTGTTTATACTACATATACAGTCCACCACAGGAACACAGTGCTCACTTTGTGCAGGCACACTCACATCGTTGTAGTCGCAGCAGCGCTGAGCGCAGAGGGACGCCTCGTCGTAGAGCTTGTTCTTGAAATAGTACTGACCCAGGTACCGCAGGGCTGTGCTCACTTCAGCATGCTCCAGTTGTTCCTGTGATGACAGGATTTTATTAGAAATGGATACAAATCCCTGAAGGGCTTGGATGGGGTTAAAGTTCAAACCATTGCTTTGTGCACAGAGGAAAGTGCTTACCCCACAGGAGAAAATGTCTTGGATGTAAAGCATGTAACACTGGGCAGCGTCATCAGACTCATTCAGCTGTTCATGGAGCCTGGGAAAAGAAAAAGCTGAATTTATCCCATGTTTATAGGCCATGTAGGCTGTAGATCAAATCATTCTTTTGTGCATATATGTTAATGTACACCACTGTTTTGGGTCTACAAGATGATCCTTCAGTTGTATATCCTCAGGCTACAGTGATACACTTACTTTGCCAACTTGAGTAGAGCCATTTTCTCTACATCTCCAACAGAGTATGCCCTCCAGTAACACTAGACAAAAAAACAAGCCAGAAAGCTTAGTGATGTTATTACACAAACCGGGATTTGGTGAGAGTTGGAACGTGCGTACCTTCTTTGCTTCCAATTGCTGTGTCAGTTTTTCGTAGCTTTCCCCCAGTGCGACCAACATACGAGAGTCATTTGGCCTATTAAGACAAGCAACTGGTGTAAGAGCATTGCATTTACTTACACTTTTATCCTTCTTTGTTAAACCTGCATTATGTCAAATCCTTACCTGAGCTGGTGAGCTTTTCGATAATAGTACAAACAGTAAAAAGGCATCTTGAGGATCTCGTACGTCTGACCCAGACCGTACCAGGCACGGTAGTCCCGCTTGTTCACTTCAATGGCATGCCTGACAGAAAAAATCCACGAGTTAAAACACAAAATATCCATAAAGATACTGAAATCTCTTCACAAATAAGTGTCTTCATGCTCTACTACATCTTCAGTCTGACCTGTAGGCCTGGATGGCAGCCGAAGTGTTTTTCATTTCCATGTACTCATGGCCCATGAGGGTCCAGGCCCCGAGGCATCGAGGGTTCAGTTTGAGGGCCCGCTGGAAGTACAGAGCCGCCTTCTCATGCTGAGAGCGTAAGCTATAATAGTTACCTGTGGATCAGATTTAGCGTAGAAAAAAATAAAGAAGAAGCTTATACACCTGTGAAGCTGTAACAAGCCATTCATTCATGACAATGCAAGATGCTTTTCACATATTCAACAACTAATAGTTTTATCACTAATTGTGAACAATTTGTAAATGGGGTATTAATGGTGATCAGATTGGCTCTCCACTTACCGATAACGCAGCATGTCTCCACCCTGTACTTGTCGATCTCCACCAGGTTGTGAGCCAAGTAGCTCAACTCTGGCTTCATGCTCTGTGGAAGCGACAGGAAAAAAACGCAATTAGATGTTTTAATGGTTCTTTGATCCTACTCTGGTCATATAAAAACATCAAGGGAATATAATATATGGCCATTAACTGTTCTTGTACAATGCCCTACTAGCTGATATTAGACCTCTAACCTAACTGTGAACATATGTTCTATGCTAATCAATAAGACATCACAACTCACTTTGACATAGAGCAGGTTGGAGAATGTGTCCATGTTATCGATGCGATAAGGATCCTGCTCCCTTAGCTCGTTGAAGAGAGCCAAAGCTTGGTCAATATCTGAAACAAACAGAGACAGAGTGCTGTCAGACTAAACCTGTCCCCATCACATTCTTCTGACAGGCAAAACTCTTCTATGAAAAAGCAGAAATAAACCTCTGATGTTGTGGTAGGCGACGGCAATCTGTGAGATGATGTAGGTGCTCTTAGAAAAGCCGGCCTCGATGAGATTCTGGTATTTCTGCAGCGCCTCTTTGATCATCTGCAGCTCTGTGTACATGTGTGCCATGAAGAAGTCTTTAATCCAGCAGTCTGGCAGGGACAGAGACTTCAGCTGTGGAGAAAATATAAGAGACAAATGCAGATTTAATCAGCCCAAATATTTACTTCAGATTCAGAGGTTAATGACACAATGCTAATTACGATACGTGTTGTAGTTACCATTTCAATGTTGGTGACGAGGTTACTGAGCTCCAGCCAGGCTCCCCAGTGAAGAGGAAGCGTGTGAATAGCCTCAACAAACACCTCCACCGCCTCCTTCAGCAGGTCCAGCTTTCGCAGCACCACCCCATATCTGTGTTCCCACAAACACAATCACACATATGCAGTTTATGAGCTATCCACTGTGTTTTTCTGCACGTTATGAGGAAAGTATGAATGAAAGGTTCTTACAGGTACAGGGTGAACCCGTCCAACTCTCCTGCGTTGTGTTTCTTACTGAGCTCAACCCTCAGCTCTCGCAGGGCTTCATTGCGCACCTGACCTTTCTCCAGTGGACCTAAAACACACACAAAAGTTAGTGTTAAAGAGTAACTAAAGTAGTTTTCTTTAAATGTCCAAACAGACAGATCCTTACCCAGGCTGTCCACAGTCTCATCGTCCTTTTTTTTCTCGCCTGACTGAAGAAATGAAGGGGAACTTTTAAAATGGTCAACAAACATTACAAGCAACTTGAAAGCAGTCACGTCATGAAATAAAATCAAGGCTCGAAGGATGTGCCAGACATGTAGAGAATCTTACCAGATAGCGAGAATACATATAGAGGAAATACGCCTTCTGGCTGCAGCAGCCTTTGAGAAAGTAAGCAGCTCGGTCATACTCTTTCAGGTCAAAGTAGGATTTGGCCAGCGTAAGTGCATCCAGGTCCTGTGCATCTTCCTGTATGTGGGGAAGACGATCAAAAGAAAATGTATCAGAAAATATCAAGTTAACTCTTTTAATAAAAAAGATAAATGAAGAACACAAAAGCACTTCATAAAGTAATTGTGTTCAATGTTTTCCTTTTAGAAGAATAGCCTACTGTCACCAGGTGGCAGTATAACTGTTCCATTCAAGAGAACAGGACACAATTAATTACAACTAAAAAAGAGCTGCAGCTTTATACCTCATATTGTGTAATTCTTCAATGTGTGACTTTACTTTAACTTCAAAAACATGTCTTTATTGTTTTTGTTAAACTTATCACAAGAAAATACCAAAGCTAACAATGGAGGATCCTACTAACAATTGTCTTTTTGGCAAAATCCTGATTTAGCTTCTACCTTTGTGCCAAAAACATAATTGTTATCCAAGAAAGGAGTCAATTGGACTTTTGAATAAACTGAAACCTCGATTGTAGGTAGTTAGTTAAATGTTATATTGTGAAAAATAAATAAACCCAGGCACTCCTCTGTCCTGGCAGGGTACAAACCTCAGTGAAAGGATGGGACGGAGGTAATTCATCTTTGGGAAGACGGTCCAAAGCAAAGGCCAATTCAGAAGCCCTGAAATGTAAACACAGGAAGCATGTGACAAAACTGTGCCATGCAATACAGTCCTTTTTAACACCACATTTATTTTTACAGCAGACCACAAAGGTTATTCATGTTTTAATGCATATGTGTCCAGTTACTTTTTATTTGCTAATCGATAGCAATCAACAACAAATACAAATGGAGCCGAGTAATGGTAAAGGAATAACACCATGTATCGTTAACACTTTAATAACATCTGTTTTGAATTTATTACGACTCTTTTCACTGAAATGCAACATTAATATAGTGGTATATTTAATGCATTTGTACGCTTTATCTTGATTGTTTCTTGAGACATGTCAACAGGAGAGCTAACGTAGCTAGCAGACTAACGGACATTAACGCTCTGTTACCAAGGTAACAGAGCAGAAAGACAGGCAGTTAACGGAGATTGGTCGCAGTCAGTCTCACCACTTGGAGCTGTGTAAGAGTCCTCTTTCTTTAGAAAGCGATATCACCGATATTAGCTGTTTCTTGATCTGTACCAGGTTCCCAAACTCACTACAGAGAGCCGCCATTTTCATATTTTACAAAGCAACTATGCTATTGGTGGAAGTTACAAAGCGGTAGTTCCGCCCACGCAGCGTGACATCAGTTCTGCTTCCTCCGTGTTTCCAGAATAAAATAATAACTTGTGACTAAAACCATGTTAGTCACCTATCCTAAAAATCACGGATGTCTGCTTGACTCAAGATGCAAACATACACATATTGCAATGTATTTTTTTGTTAATTAAGAAAGCCTCAGTGGTTTGCAATGTAGTTCTGTAGGCCTACTGTAGGCCAACAGAACTACATTGCAAACATAACTAGGTACAATTATTGTGAACACTTAACTTAATTATTTCCATTCTTTATTGTATGCAACGTTATACTTCTTGTCTTCTACACCTCAAAGGGAAATATTTCACTTTTTAGTACACTAAATGTATGTATTATTTTTTTACAATGAAATAATTTCACATGTTCTCATGATCTGAGTCCTATAATACAGATAAATGAGTTTAGTCTCAACTTGATGGCAAATTAAAGAACTACTGTCAAACCAACATGTATTCAGTGTTAAAGCAGAATAATAAGATAGTATGACAAATATTTAATGTAAATTGTTCACACAGTAACTTATTTTTCAATAAAGTGACATTTTGATTTCAGGAAATGTTCTTGTGATAAAGTATTTTTAGACTGTGGCATTATTCATTTGACTTAGGCCTAGGTAAAGGACCTCTTCCTAACATAATAAAACTGAAAAATCCATAAGCAATGATATATAAAAACAACAAAAGATATGTTTTACATCATATTTATTATGTAATGCTAATTAATGGCATGCACCACTGTACAGTATTCTCTCTTTGGAGTCACCTCAACAATAAAATGAATGCCAAGGTTATGAATGTCACCTTGCCAACATTAGCTCAAGTGGGAAGTAGGTCCTTTTTTTTCCCCACGCTTTGTCTGAGGACAGGCCCACAGTCTCAGGCTTTGATAACCATTACCTATTTATTACATTGTTTATGATAAACTATACTATGACTTGTTTCTCGATTATTTTATGGCAGACTGGAGTATGACCTTTTTATGACACTTTTAAAACATATACTTTTACTTCTTAATTATGTTGTAGCAAATTATAATATTCATTTATAATATTACTTTTTGCATGACTCTTTTATGACCAACTATAGTTTGAATTTTTTATGGGTTTTTTAACGACATACTATATTACGACCTCTCTTTATTTATTTATTTTCATTGCATATCATAGTATGCATTTTCATTACATTTTTACAACTACTATTCATTTTGTTGTGCTTTTACGGCATGCTATGTGTTTTTTTGTGGTATAAAATAACCCAATCTTAATCCCATAACCAACTATTTTTACAAGCTTTGTCTGAGGGGAAAATGGTGGTGTCTCCCATTATCAGTACTGCTTTGTTTTCTTCATCAGTAATCATATACTGCATAAAGACATCATATGGGACTTTGCACACTATATTTAGCTTAGGCCTCGACCTCTGTTAGGTCAGGGCTTAAGATTCTGTTAGCCTTGAGTTTCAAGTAATTTCACACTCAACACTTCAATTGTGTAGGATAACCTCACCCTGAGCCCAGGGCTTAACCCTCCTTCAGAGCAGGTTTATCCCTGACTTTCTGTGGTTATACCCAAAAGATCAGGCTTAAAATAACTCATGTGAACTGAGGTTAAAGCAAAGCAATAGGATGTTGTTCATATCCAATAAAATGATTATACTGTGGAACCAACTTGAGAGCGTTAAGTATTCTCGAGATTTGGACCCTGGACCCTGATTTTCGATCACATGGGGCTTACTTATCTCTAGGCTTTATTTATTTATTTAAAACTCATACAACAAACATAGCAACTGGCCCCTTTCCAATGCAAGCAGATGAACGCTATACTGTCTCTGTTACTATTTACAGCACACAAATCCTAACCTGTAGTCTATTTTCAGACCTCTTTGTGATCTTGTGCTGTTATATAGTTAGAACACAGACCTGCCTGCATGGCTCTTTAAAGGACAGGGTTGGTCTGATCTGACTTTGAACTACTGACATTTCAAATTACCACATTTGAGGCATTAAATGTTACAAAGAACACAAAAGCATTGCTGTAACTTTTCATCAGTGCCTTTCACAATAGTACATGTGTTAGGTAGTATAACAGAAAGCACCATCCTGGTTCAATCATACAATAACGTTTAAACCTTCTCAATGTGTATTAATGACCAAAACCATGCTGATAATGTTAGCTTGCAATGCACTATACATCAACCAGGTCAATCTTTATTTAAGTCTTTAGAAAGGCTATTTTATGCTCTGCTTACCCCAACTTGTATTATTTCAGTATTATCTGCATTTGCTTTCATGGAAACATCAGTTACTTATTAAATCAATATCTAATTCTAAGTTGTGAGTTTTGAAAGAGCAGCATTATTATGACTCTTTCTTTTGCCAATAATGGGTCTTATTTGATTGCCTATATACCGCACACACACACTCACTAGCCTCTGTGCTCTGCCACACTTCGGTGGTGCCGAGCTGACATGGCTCATCATGTTCTTGTCCGTCAAAATCTGCAGCCTAGCTGGCTTTGGTATTTCCACCACACTGCACAGAAGCCGTTTTTTTATGTATGATATTAAAATCCTCCCTTTTTTACTGAAATCAAATTTTAGGTTTAGTAACAATGACCTTCATCAAGTGAAAATGGAGTTAGGTTAACTTTAAAGCTTTCAACCATGACTTACTTAATAACAAAGACATTCTGACCAACCATGGACAGGCCATTAACATATTCAGCTGATGCACAGAGCTCAAAAGTTGTAAGTGAGAGAAATTGTAAATCCTACCCATGCAAAGGCTCATGGTCCTAGCATGCGCCCTTGAAACAGTCGACCAACAGGTGTCACACACTGAGCTGCCACAGCCACATGACAACTGCCAGCTGCTTTAGATCGTGAGCAGGCTTGTACTTTAGGTATTTTTGAACAAGATGTTCCTCTTGTCAAACCTGAATGAAAAGCACACCATTTCTTCCAAGCACAATAGGTTCTTTCATCACAGGCTTTATAGAGGTTGATGTCTTTATTCATCAATAGAGAAAAGCAAGAGGAATTCAAGTGCAATGCAGGATCAATAATCGTTCATCTGTTTTATTAAGCCTGAAAAGGAAAACTATTTAATTTGATCTTTATATTTATAAGTGGCTATTCAGTGAATGCAATGTACAGCAGAAATCCTTGAGACTTGGTACAAGTTGAGAAGAAAAAGCATTTGGTGTGCTTGAGAGGAAACTGTCTGAATATACAATGTTATTTAAAAAATGTAGTTATCTGTAGGTAGATGTCTGTATAAGATCTGAATGTTATAGAACAAGACGTCCTCAAACGAAACAAAAAAAGCTTTGATTACAGAATTCAAAAAATGGTTATGTAACTTTAAAACGTACTCCTTCAGTGAATGTTGAGCGTGACCTCACAATTTACTGTAAGTGTTTTATAAAGCCATCTGTATGAATGGTGCAGCTCTATCTAATGCTGTGGTTATTCTTTACAAATGTTCAATTCAATACATTTTTCCTTAACAGGTGCCAGTCAATTATTTATTTTGTACTTTCAATCTTATTTGTGCATTAAATATATACTTTAACATTTCAGTGAGCAGAATATGTGCAGCAAGCAGACGTGAGTACCTACATTTGCCAAAGGGTGGCACTGTCTAACTAAATAGGATGAAAACCCTAATGGCTTGCTGGATAACAGATTGTTTAAACATTGCTTGATCAAGTCATCCGAGCAAAATGTTCTTCATTTTGGTAATGTGTTTTCCTTGGTTAAAATGATCTGCCAGTATCCTCATAAATCATTCAAACCTGACCACCCGCATCCTTCATTCCCTCTCCTTGAAATGTGCCTCAGGAGAAGTGTGTTTTAAATGTCTTCTTAAGTACTTGAATTGTATCCAAATAACTGAAAAGGGAATTAGGAATGAGAAATTAAATGTGTCTCCTACAGAGTAGTTTTTGTTGTACACAGAAGAGGGAGAATGACCTCCACAGAAATGACACTGAGGTCCTGGTTCACTCACAAAACAGCAAATTATAATTTCCTTTCATTTGGATTCAGCTCCTCCTCTGACCACCCTGAACCTTTCCCCACTGTTGGACATCCTCTGTCGGACTTGTCTCCCAAGTTTCTCCACTGAGCAAAAAGCCACTTTAGAAGACTGACAAAGTAATCAAGTAGCTCCGCAGTTTACACGGCGGAGCACATGGCTCAGTGAGCAGGTTGAAAGAGGAGCAGATATAAAGTCCATCTCCTTCACTCAGCTCTTCCTCACTTCCTTGTTTTCATCTCTCTCTCTTATTCTCCACACATAAACAGTCACGCACACACCATGCACAAATTCCTAATGTCTTCCCCCCCCCACACACACACACACACACACACACACACACACACACACACACACACACACACACACACACACACACACACACACACACACACACACACACACACACACACACACACACACACACACACAAACGCAAACACACACACATATCCTGCAGGTATGGGGCAGTGGAGTGCATGATGGAGTTGCTGAGACTGAATTTTGAGACAGCTGTGTAATTGAAAGGGAAAATATACCAACAAAGTGCTTGATTGTGTTTTTTTTTGTGAGTATCTGTGTGTATGTTCGTGTGTTAATTCACTTTCCCCTTGGGATTCAAACCTGTTTGTAAAAGTCCATACGATGCATTTGCATCTAACTTAGTATAAGTAGATTTGAATTACAAATTCACTTTAAACATAAAGCAGAGATAGTTCAAATGAGTTCAAATGGATGAGTTTTTATTAGCAGAAAAATACAAGCTCATCCTCAGAAAATGAAGCCTGGATACTTTTACTTTCTTTTTTGTCCTATCTCATGTTTCTCTTTACAGCTTTATGCCAAAGCTTTAGTTAGAGGAATATATTTGTCTACACTATTATGGCTAGGAGAGGAAAATACTTGCAAATAATATCAGCCAAAAGTCTGATGCAAACGAAAAACATATTTTGGACGAAAGAAAATAACAGCTATAACTCCCCCTTTAAGCAAAACATTTCTGTACATCTGTCATATTTGTGTAAGTAAGCGTGAAAAAGTGGCTCGCAGGCTAGCCCTGTCCCTGTGGTTTTGATCTTCAGGGCCCAGCGCATGACCCTGTGATTGGCTGATGATGTTGTTGAGTTGGATTGAGAACAGCCAACGGTCATGTGTCATCAGGACAGCCACCACCTGAGCACTCTGCCTGCACACACTGCCTTCACAGGGACACACTCACTGGTCTGCACCGGATCTAATACAGGGCTTTAGTTGGATTATTTTGTACCATCATGCAATAGTAAAAGCACCAGTGGTGGAAGAAGTATTCAGACCCTTAAAAAGGCTAATATTTTGCTCATTTTCAGGTTCATATTTGTATTTTGTGCCTCTACTGTGACATGTTTACATACTTTTTTTCTCTCTCATACTGCCTGTGCTGCAGTAGCTCTTTTCAACCTCTGTCTGAAACCAGAGCCCAGGCAAATATATTTTTGATTGAAGGGGAGGCAGATTTTTTAAAAGGGGAAAAAAAATACACTTCACATGGTAGTTGCGCTCTCTAGTTAGACTGAGCTCTGCAGTAACCACATCCTTCATGTCAAAGTGGCTTGTGATGTGTCCCAGAAACATGCCAGGCTGTGGATAATGGCTGAGACAGATGTGGTATGGGGGGGAGGGATATCTTTTGGGTGTAGGATTAATTTGTCTTTTGGGACAGGTGCTGAGAGGAGCGGGAGCAGACACAATAAATCTAATGTTACACCCCCCCCCCCCCCCCCCATCCAACTTCACAGGACACTGGGAAAGTGTAACTGCCTGATTCATATGGAAAACCTCTGTCAGCGGCATGCTTTTACACCATTATTATTTCCTGTAATGTGATAATGTTTTTACTCTTACTCTTGGCTGGTCGCACTCATGCAGCCAGCTGGTGATAACAAGTCAGTCTGAAACGCCCTTGATTTATAT